>NC_135369.1:125915764-126220764 GCF_049243985.1 Paroedura picta | reverse complement strand
ATGTAGAATGTGAGGGTGGGCAAGAAGGGATGTGCCAGTGTTTGTGTCTTGTGGCCCTTCCTTGCATACCAAGGGAATTGCTGATCACCATTGTGGGATGGTAGGTGAATTTCCTCCAGGCCAGGCTGGATTCTGGAGACTTTTTGTGTGTGGGAGGATCACTTGGGCATGAATTTGGGGTCACTGTGGGTGGGTAGGTAGTTGTGAGTTCCTACATTTTGCAGGGGGCTGGACATGATGCCCCTGGAGGTCCCTTCTAGCTATAAGAGTCTATGGATAGACAAAAAAAGGTTGTTGTGATGGACAGAAAGACAAATGAAACAGTGTGGCTTTCTCCTACAGGGAGAGAAGGCAGACAAACAGCAGAGGCTGAGAGAGGAGAGGGAGGAGGTGGTAAGTAAAAGCACATAGTTACTTCAAATCCTCTAGCTGCAGGAGTGAGTGAGGTATATGTCTAAACATTTATTCCTCGCTTAAAGTAAACACAGTGACAGTGATCACGTCCTGACTATGCCTAAGGGAAACAAGCAAGCCATGATAAATGGACTTTACTCCAAGCTTTACTGCCTTCCCTTGTTCTCCAGTCATAAGGCTCTCACGGGGCTGCCTCCTTCCTTCAGCTACAGAAACTGGGGGGAAATATGTGTCCCTCCCATCCCATCTAATTGGAATGGCAGCAACAATATAACAGTAATCCTATGGAGGAAGGACTGAGGCTTTTGAACTCTGGTGCTGGAGAAGACTCTTGCGAGTCCCTTGGACTGCAAGGTGAACAAACCGGTCAGTCCTAGAGGAGATCAGCCCTGACTGAAACTCAGATACTTTGGCCACCTCATGAGAAGGAAGGACTCCCTGGAGAAGAGCCTAATGCTGGGACGATTGAGGGCAAAAGAAGAAGGGGACGACAGAGAATGAGGTGGCTGGATGGAGTCACTGAAGCTGTAGGTGCAAACTTAAATGGACTCCGGGGAATGGTAGAGGACAGGAAGGCCTGGAGGATCATTGTCCATGGGGTTGCAATGAGTTGGAAATGACTTTGCAACTAACAACAACAACAACAATGAGGGAAGGAATCCGAATATAGTCCTTACAAGGATTATGCTGGACTCTAAAACGTAACAATGCTAAAAGCATCACACAAAAGAGAACCTCTCCTACCCAAAAAACAAAACAAAAACCCTTACACTACTAATGAGAACTAACCATAACATAATCTGCAATATTTTGTGTGGGCCCCATTTGTATGTTCTAATAGTGAGGTTGGCCAGATCTGAAGATGTTTATATCTGGCGACCAGAAAACTGAACAAAAAAGACAGATCTTACTGTAAACCTGACCAATGTTCCAGATTTGCAAGAAAAATCTGGAATCTAAAAGAACTACAGCACACAGTTGGGGGATTAAAAAACCCAAATGATAAAAGGGGCCTGTTTAGTATTATATATTGCATGGTGTTTGTTCCTTTGAGCACTTGGATGTTGGAGGCAAAGAGCTGCTTCCCACATGTATCGAAATGTATCGGGGCTGTTATATAAAGGCAATGGGTTACGCTTTCAGTTCAGTTCAGTTCCTGTTGTGGTTAATAAAGAGTATTGTTATGGTTAAGTGCAGCCTTGCTCCGCTTTTTTACTGCTCTTCAGGCTTTGAGAAACCCCAGAAGTGACATGATCATGCAGAATACAGTTGGAAGGCATAATACCCACCCAGAGCCCCTCCCCATCCTACCCTCTTCAGCCCCATCACTAGCCATTTTGGGGGCAAGTCGACATGACCACATATGGTAATAACATACAATAAATGTTTAATTATTTTTTAAAAATGTATACAAATTTAATTAACTCCCACCTATTTAGGAAACTATCCCAGTGGCACGAAAAACCATGTTTTCAAGAACCCCTGTTTGAGGAAACCTGGTTAAGAACAACCTAGGGGGCCTTCATTCTCAATATCTAATACATAGCTCTAACAAAGGTGATAGAGAACCACAAATTTTCAAAGCTTGGTTTCTCTGAGTAAAATGTGTGGCTGCGGCAGGACTCTTTCCACAGCTATTTTGATCTTTTAGGAAAGAGTCACCAGAGCCAGACCTGACAGCAACCACCGAATAACTTGATATCATCTGACTTGCATGACTCACCTAGGCCTGGCTGTGACCATTTCTACAGTGAGATTATCCACCAGGTTAGCATTGTTAAAAACTGAAATAATGGAAACATTTCCCCACATAAATCCAAGCATTTGGGAGGAAATTCAAATGTCACTCTCCTTTAACACATGTTTTTGAACACCTCTGATACCCTGACTTTTAATTTTCTGCAAATGTTAACTCGCAGTTTCTTTGTGGGGAAATCCAGCATTCTCCCCCCTCCCCCCCTCACGCCTTGGCAATGGTCATTTGTTTGCATGTTCCAATAACTTGTTTTCACCCTGCCTACAGCCCTCCCCTCCTCCATCAGTACCCCCCCCCCTTTTTTTTAAATAATGAATTAATTATGTTACAACACTGCCAGGCAATAACAAAGACAAGAGAGACTTTGAAAAGTGGATTTATTACCTGGAAAGTATTCCCCACTCCCTTTTTGAAGTGCTCATTATTTTAAGGAGTAAAAAAATTGGGGGCATGGGCTTCTGCTTTACATTTTCTCTCTTCCCAATCACTTCAATTTGCAGAATTGCTTCCCTGAACTTCCAAAGGAGGGATGCCTCAGCAAATCTCCCATTGCTATGCACACTGCTCTCCCCAGACCCTCCAAGAACCAGTTCAAACAACACCCTCCCTTAGGAATAAAGAACTCATGGAGGAGGAAAATAAATTCCCAGCTTCTCTCTGGGGGTTAGTGGCTTCTTTGTTACTAAGGCAGTCGTACTGGTGTTGTGAATGGGAAAGAGGGGAGAAAGTACTCTGCAAGTGACTCAGGAAACAACAAATGTGGTGGGAAAAGGGAAAGGAATGCAAACTGGGGGGGGGGGGGAAGAAATAAGGTAAATGCCAGTTCTTCAACTCCTCTGGTCATAGGCAGTGTCTATCATGCTGTCTTTAGGTGTGTGACTTTCAATCACACACAAGAGAGAAAGAGGGAGTGAGAGAGCAGGCCCTACCAAGCCAGACAAGATAAGCCACCTTGAGCAGGGTTCTGAAGAAGCAGCACAGACATTTCTTTGATAAAAATTCAAGAGATTAGTTAGATTTTTCAACAACTTTACTTTCATTTAAAAGTAATTATGACTTTCCCCCAGATACGAATCCCTTCCATCTCAGTTGTTTTTAGTCTGAGTAGAGAAAAAAGTCAAGCAACCCCCACACAAATGTCCATCACCATTCATGTATGAAGAAAAGGGAAGGTGAGGTATCTATCTGCTACAAAATTGGAGAACATGGCATGTACTTGCCTACTCTGGCACAGGACTGTATTGTATAAGGTTTCTTTCCACATTTTTCTTCCAGCAAGACTCATTTCCTGTGGGAGAAAAACATGTCAAGATTAGATTATATTAAAAATTACCTCAGCATGTTCACTGACAGCCTGCAAGGGAAACAAGGCATATGGTGAAATGGGCTAGTTGGAATCCTTGTGAGATTCAGGTTGAGGTCATCTAACAGATGATCAAGACACACATGGCAAATGTAGGCCATAAGCACAGTGTACACAATTAACACAAATACATTCTGTGAAAAAAGAAGCAGAAATAAAATTAGGAATGTAGGTCAAAGTTCACAGAAACAAGGAGAGCTCCAAGAAAATCATCAAACCCTCCAAATAAAGACCCCAAACAATAGTTACATGTGTGAGTAAAATGAGAGTCTATAAATTACAAAATTAACAATCCATCTTATTGAACTAGCCTAGCATTGTGTGTGTTTCCTAAAAGCCTACCCATGAGGCTTACCAGCATTGGGCAATCTTACCCTGGCTCCAAATTCTCCACCATGAGCCACACTTTGCTTTTTGCACATGCCTCAAAGAGTCAAATTAAGTCACCTCACCTCCCAACAACCCATTATGCATGAGCTGGAATGCTCGAAATGGCGGCAACAGGGAAAATCCCTGATTATGCCAGACATCGCTGCCATCCAGGGCCCAGCCCGACCCAGGCCCTCAGAAGACCCACATTAATGAAACGCGGGTTCTTCTGGAGTTCTGGGACTCCAGGCAAGGACTAGTTCGGGCTAGCCCTCTGCATAATGGGTCCTGCAGGGACGCCTCTCACCCCTGCAGGCTCCGTGGCTCCACGGAGACGACAGGGGCGACCCCCCCACCATGGTGGGAGAGCAGCATGCTGCTCCCCACCATCATGCAGTGAGGGGCCCCTGCCCCTAATCCCCCCACAGCAGCTGCTGCCACCACTAATTAACGCTCCCGGTGCTTCCAGCCTCATGTTGTGTGTGCAAGGACATGGCACTGGCACAGCTGGTGGAGCTCCCCGCACCCTCTGTGGATACATGGGGGACGGTGGGGCTTCTGGCCCTGCCGCAACGGCACGGCAGTAGCACGGCATAGCTGTCGCCATGCATAATAGGTCAAGTGCACAGACTGCATAGTGTAAATACTAATACATTAACTTCCCTCCCTTCCAGATTCCTAGTACCATTGAGCCAAGAGTGGCATATTTGGGCATCTCCTCCCATCCTCTGATGCCTCAGGATGCTTTGTTGGTGTAAAAATGAATAATCTAACTCACACAAGTACAACCAGAACCCTCTTGTGTGTAAACAACCCTTTACAATCAGGCTTAATTATAGGCACTAACTCTACCACACATGAAGCCTGGAGGGGGATTTCCTTTTCACACCAGAGAGACACACACACACCTCATTCTTGTTCCGTCCTCAAGTGACTATCCCATTCCATATTGCAGGAGAGTATAAGGGAAACAGGACAGTTCTAAATAGTTTCAATTTCCTGACCTTTGATTGGCTGCCTCAAAAAACTTAGTTATTCCTGATCCCTGCCCTCCAGTCTGATGCCTGTAATCAGGTGATGGGTGGTACATGCATTTTTAGCACCCTGTAATTTCCTGAAAGACATATTGGCATCTGGGAAACCATGGGATGGGGTATGCTTGGTTGAATTGTATGGCTTTTCCTCAGGAGCTTCAGGTGGTAGTTAGTCTGCATATTGTCTTCTGGCTACTCTGTCCTGCTGTGGCATTATCCACATGAAGAAACTGGTACTTTGGTTTCTCGACAGTACTTGGCTCCTTTGCAGATGCATGCCAGCTGCTATGCCAGCCCATTCCCTGTGTATGGAGCTTGGTAGAGAAATATACATCCCCCAAATACAGAGGCCAACCATTTATGCCACAAGGGAGGTGTTCGCGAGCTAACTCACATTCATCCCATACCGCCCTCCCTTGGGGGCGTTGTCCTTATCCCCACCAAATGACTCACCAGAGGATGGGGTGTCCAGCCATCGGTGGTTACCTCTTCCAGACCTGAATTCCCATCATGACAGCCATCACATCCTGGCAACCTAATGTCCCCATGGACAGTCTTCAAGGCAAGAGATATTCAAAGGAGGTCTACTTCCATGTCATAACCCTGTTAACCCATGAGTTCACCCTCTGACTACTGGCCAGTCCCAACACGAGCTCAGCTCCCGGAATCCCTGAGATCGGGCTGGTCTAAGCTGTACTAGGGGTCCCCAACCAGAGCAAACATGCAGGCACTGCTTAGGGTAGCCTATGACACCCTGTTGGCTGCTCACCTGCCTTATACTGAATCAGATCATTAGTCCACCAAGATCAGCACTGCCTTTGCAGGCTGGCAGCAGCTCCCCAGGTCCCAGACATACATCTTTCCGATCCCACCTGACTGATCCTTAAACTGGTGATCCTGGGGACTGAACCTGGGACCTACTGCATTAGACGCAGGTGCTCTGTCACTGAGCTATGGCTCTCCTGTTATGCCAGCTTCTGAGTGAGGGAAGGAATAAAAGTAAGCAGCCCACTAGCCACCCCCCATGGTAGGATCAGCAGTGCTTGCAGTGGCTGGTGTCTCCAGGCCTGCTCTCACCTAGGCTCACTGTCAGGAGGCCACAGCTCTTTCCACTGTAGGCCTGCCCCAGCCACCACCCACCAACAAGGTGTGGAAAGAGGTTTGGGGGCAGGCCTCATGCCAGTGCCAGCCACTGTGGAGAGCAAGCAGCTGGAGAGCCAGCTTGGTGTGGTGGTTAGGAGTGCGGACTTCTAATCTGGCGAGCCGGGTTTGATTCCAGATTCCCCCACATGTAGCCAGCTGGGTGACCATGGGTTTGCCACAGCACTGATGAAGCTGTTCTGTCCAAGCAGTGATATCAGGGCTCTCTCAGCCTCACCAATTTCACAGGGTGTCTGTTGTGGGGAGAGGAAAGGGAAGGCGACTGTAAGCCGCTTTGAGACTCCTTCTGGTAGAGGAAAGCAGCATATAAGAACCAACTCTTCTTTGCTGCGTCCTGGGCAAGAGGTGGGACCCATGCACATGGCACCTTTATAGGTGTCATTGGTCCCACCCAGCCAGCTGATGCACACGTGCTGCCTAATGCAACGAATACCCCGGACAGGCTACTGAGTGATCACGTCCACTTCCAGCCACCCTCTGCTGAATCAACAGTCGGCCAGGCTGAGTATTGGCTGTGTTTTAATGGGCTACTTCTGATGAATGATGAATATCCTCAGATATTCCCACTGCACACTCCCAGCATGTTGCCAAGTTTTGTTCTGACAAAGAAACAGAATATGGGCTAGGAAGAACAATAGAAATGAAGCTAATGGCACACAGAAAAAGAATTTTTAAAAACTGCTCAGAGTAGATCTTTCTGTGATCTCTTCGTGGGTCTTGGGATGCATGAGCTCCCCTGCAGCAGCCAGCCCACTATGGACCTTGCAGTTTTATTGGTGCAAGGACAGTGAGCAATTAGCTTCTCTCGTGTGTGTCTGGATTCTTTTTCAGCCAGAAGGCCAATATTAGGTAGATAAATGTCCCAGGTGCAGGAGGTACTCATTGGAGGATAGCTGTCTCCATTTTGCTTTGCTTGTGAGTTCTGTGTGACCACAGGTTTGCCACTGTTGTAGAGAGGTCAGAGAACAAGAAACCATTAAATCTGTACCCTTACAGGTAGTTCCTTCTTAATTTCAATATTTAATTGCATGATACATTAAAACCAGCAAAACTGAACCTCAATTGCATTTCTTTTTCCAAGCAAAGTCAATACACAGTTTGGACTACTGAAGAAGCAGAAGGCTCTGCTTGCCCCTCTTTTCACATCCACTGTTTCACCATTTCAAACATTCATTCTAATGTAAATTTTCCTGGAGGAAAAATGGGTAGTGCAAGTTTCTAACGTATCAGTGTGTATCATGCAACTAGGTTCTCAACAATGAGGATCAGGGATTCAGCAGCAGAAGGGTCTTTGTATTCTCCACTGTCTGCTGGACAACAGAAATGAATCCATCTTTAATTATTCAGACTGCACACTTCAGCAGAGAACATTTTTTGCTCTGTCTTGCATTAAAACCAGGAGGGGGGGATATAATCAAAACTGTTAATAATGATAATAAACAGATATTGTGATCGAAGGCAGTAATATTATAGGAGGGATCAAAAATTAAAGTTTGCTCCTTTCTCCGGCTAAAACAAGCCTTCGTCATGAGATGGTGCTCATATTTTAGGGTGGACAGACAAAATAAAGCCCTGTTCACCTCCATACTCTCCGTACTGTTTCCTGCAAATAACAGGAAAGCTTCTTCAAACTACATAAATCATTCTGCCCTTCAAGTGGAGTAATATTTCCACAGTAATAACACTAAATGCATCTTTAGCACAACAACGTTCTTATTTGCATAAAGTTTTTTTTATTCTCTCTGACTGTCTTGAAAAATAGAAAGATGAAAATTCCTTGTAAGGCTCATTTCTTCTTTGTCTGTGGGAACACCTTCATAGAATCCTTGACTTCTGTCTTTGAATAAAAAGCCGGTGGCATAGATCACTGTGTCAGCATGGAAGTGCACAGGCTAGGGAGCATGGCAGGATTTAGCAGGCTCTCTAAATTATTGCAACCCATCAATGCCCCCATCAGTGGCAGAAAGTTACACCAGCAAAAAACATAGTATAGCCCATAGGCACCCATGCAACCCAAAACTTGAACGCCTCCCCATTGACAGGTAAGTAACTGTGTCTCTAACTGATTTTCACTGAATGACAGCAGCTCTGTGCCCATGCCCACCCTGCCCCTTCCTCCCCATCTCTGACCCCCTCAGAGGGTGGCTGTGACTAGATTTTCAGCAGATGCTGTATTGCTAGTCTATAAAGCATAATTTAGGTCCAATCGCCCCTTGGAGGCTGATCAAACTATGCATACACACTACTTGCTGCAGTGCATAGCATGCATTGGAATGGGCTGGTGGGTGGTCTGAAGGGGTGGATGGCTTCTCTGGGAAGGGAGGTATCTGGCTCCCACACTCTCCCGCAGCACTGCAAGTGTATGATAAGCCATACAGCATGGGTGGAGCCGCAATGGTGAATGTACAGACACTGTAGCCATGAGTGTGGCAGAAGGGAGAAATTTACAGCAGTGGCCTGTGCAAACTGAGGGTTATCAGAGGTCACCCAACGGCTGGCTATTGGGTTTCCACCTACAGAATATGGATTAGTAGTGTCATGGTTAAGACAACACTTTCCCTCTGTGTTGCAGACAGCCCTCAGGATTGAACTTCCAGCAGGGTACAGAAAATTAATACATGTAATAACTACAAGATTAAGGATTTAAAAAAATAATCTCAGCTTGATTTTTCTTTTCAAATCTGCTACATATTCACAGTGTGGCTCCAGGCAACTTCTATGGTTCACCTTCCTACCAGCAATGTGGTTATGATAATAACACTAATGTCATTGTATATTTAAACTGCTTTGACTGCTCTATACTATATTAATGTTAAGGGTTTAACAACCAACTTTTCATATCTTCTGCACTATTCATGCATCTGTCTCAGAAATTTTATAATTCATGAGGTACTTTTGCAGTCTGTATGGCAAGCAATACACTGTGAAGAAATACATTTTTTCTTTGGAGGTTTGAATTGAGCAAAACCTTCACTGAGTTTTAAAAGTTGTTTTCCCCTCTCTCGGCCAAGAACAGGCAGGAAGGGGGGGGAGTCAGTTAGAATGCTTTCTGGACTTAGCCCAGCTTCATACAAATGCTAATAGATGTAGACAATGGGATGGTCAAGCTCCCCCCTGCTTCAAGCATGAAACAGATATTTTTGAGGTGTTAAATACTAGAAAAACTTCAGGAGGGAAATTCTGGAGACTTCTGTACTTGCATTGTCCCAATTTTCAGTCTCTCTCGTTCTTGCTTGATTGGGGAAGTGCAGGAGGAGGGAAGCAATGGCTATGTGAAGCTCCTTTTGTCTCCAAACTCTACAGCCAGCACAAGCTAGGAGAGGGTCAAGGAGCATAAGGCTGCTTGTTTCTTTTCCTGCATAAGCAGGGGGTAGGGGAGGCAGCAGCCTCAGAGAGAACAAGGGAGGGAAAGTAAATCCAAAAGGCAAATCTCTGTTCATAGAACTGTGGACTTTTAGAGCACAGTCACTTTAAAACAGAGGGCAAAATGTGGGCAAAAATAAATCCTGTGAGGGAATAGCAACTGGGAAACTTTCTCCTGCAGTTTATGAATTGACGCCCTGACCAGTCACTGACAGACCACCACGCTACGTTAGTGTTAGAGGTGCGGAGAAGGGGAAGGGAGTTAATCCGGAAAAATGGCAACATCTACACTTGCAATTCTGGGGCTTTTGGAGTACTTTTCTCAGATGTAGCACATGATGTTCATTCCTGGGTATTTTGGAAAAAAGATAGTATCATCATGGATCTATCATAGACATTGCAGAGGGAAAATTTAAAGCACTCAATAACAAAATGGAAATCAAATAAGGTGGACAGGAGGAGATTTTATTCAGATTGACAGAGGATAAAAAGCCCAATGCATAAAGTACCCTGGTCATTGGGTGGAGAAAAGAGAGGTGATAAAACTCAGTGGAGCAAGAAGGAAGGGCTTTTTGGTGCTGAGTCCATGAGAGCAGACAGAATTCTTAACTGAGGACTGGGGATGGAGACAATTAGCCACATGTTGGCCTGGACAGCTGAAGGAAGCCACAACGTAATGGAAACTCTGTAAATATCAGCAGCTTCCTAAGCCAAAGAGCCTGTCCTATATTTTAACACGCGGTAGTGCATGTATAAAGAGGTATAGAGGAATTTCTTTTAGATCCCTTACTAAATCTGGTGCAGTGCATTTGCTTTTTACTAACCGCAACATCGATACTGGTAGCAGTTCTCTGTACCATGTAGACCTCCATTGTCTCTGACATGCTATTTTTAAAGGAGTGGTTGGTAGAAGTCAAGGCAGTTGGGAAGTGGCTAATTCTCAAGGGGCACACAAATCAGTAAACTGTCCCCATGGAGACCAAGTACTGGGCAGCAGGAGACACAGAGACAAGGCCTCAGATCTGGGAAGGGAAGCTGGGAGTCCTGACCCTCTCTGTGGGTAATTCCTTACAAAGGTCAGGTGGTGGTGGTGAGTTACTCAAGAGAGAAAGAAAAACCTCTCCATGTGTTGTAAAAACCTTGGAGGGCATGGTTGAATAGGGCCTAGAGGCCAAAACAGGCCTGTTCCATCTCAGAACCATTCAACATTTAAGAATGGTGTATGAGTGGATCAGGAGGACATGTTCTCTGGTGATATTTGCTGTGATCTTGAGACAACAAAAATCACAACATTGTAAAGAAAGAAAAACTACAGAAAATCAGCAATTTCCTTCTTCTAGAGAAGTCAAACTGATAGAGCAAGCCATCTCTTGTTAGGCTAGATTAAATTAAATTGACATTTCACTACTTCAAATATATCCACAACCAAGAATAGTAGCTCTTAGATGCCTTTCCCCTGGCAAGTGTGGGCACTGGGTATTTACCTCACCAGGGAGATACAGTTTCATCTCTGAAAACTCTTGAGAATGTATCCTGACTTAGCAAGTTGTTTACTAGAGGGATGGAGAATAGTTCTATCAATATCTCTAATTCTAAACATGGCCTTAGAATATGGATAAAAAATACAGCACAACAGGGCCATGTATAGATAGGGTTAATTTTCTGCAAACCTAGAACCAGCCATCCTAGGAAAATCTCTAGAGTTTTTTTTTTTTAATCCTAACACTTAATCAAAACAAGTGGAGCAGGTCAAACTTCCTTAAATTAAAAATGCCTAATGAGATTTCTCACAAAGTCTCACAAGACAACAGTTAGCACTGTTCTTGTAACATAAGTTGTAGATCCTGAGTCTAGGTAACCCTGCCTGGCCTTGGGGGGAAGCAGCAAAAGCAAGGAAAGAGAGAGAAAATGATGAGCAGTTTGGAGGAGGAAATTGGTATGGGCCAAGAATGGCCTGGCAAAAGAGGGAGAAGTGAGGTGGAGAGATAAACAGAGACAGAGTGAAAGCTGGGAAGAGAAATAGCTAGGAAGAGATAGGGAAAAGTGTAAGGATAGGATTTTTCTCCCAGCTTGCATGGGTTTATTTTCTGTCCTGTTTCATCAAGCTCCTTAAATCATGCTACAATCCAAGATAAATCCTCTTGCTTCCCTTTGCACCTAACCATCACAAAAAACTAACATATCAAATATGTCAAACTCTGTATTATCCTAAATGCTAGACTTAGTACTTCACATAAAAGTTACAGCAGTGGTCCTCAACCTTTTTGAGGCTGGGGACCAGCAGCAGCAGGGAGGGTGATTGCCCGGCCGCGCATGCCGCGTATGCGCGAAAGTGCCTCCTATCCCTTAGAATCACAGAGTGCGATTTCAGCATGTGCGCATGCGCGGCGCGGCCACACATGCACAATGCACATGCGCGGCCCTGCTTCCCTCTCCCCCCTCCCACAGTAAGAAGCTCGCTGGGCCGCAAGCTTGCGGCCTGGGAGGTTTTTTACTGCGGGGGGGGCGGGGAGAGGGAGCCGCAGCCCGGCACCGGGCCACGGCCCGGTGGTTGGGGACCACTAAGTTACAGGATAGCTACATCTAGATCATGACCATGGTGCTGTAGAAAGGGAGGTTAACTCTCCTCAGTAGGGTTGCCACTTGCCTGTTAATGGTGGAAGACCTGTCAGTGATGTGCCCTGCCCTCTGCCCTCACTCAGTGGAATGAAAGTCACTTCCTGTTTCAGAATAGTGATATTATGACTCCCTCGGAATTTCAAAATCTTTATGGTTCAGCTATAAAGATCTTCCTTGTGAGGAAATGTACTCATTGTGAGGAAATGTAGAATATTCTGCCATCTTTTCACCCCCCCCCCCCATTCAGGTCTGACAAATCAGGTATGAAACACAGAGTAGAATACTAGAGTGGGAGAAACAAGCTGAGGTACTTTAACACCCATTGACCAACTAAAAATGGAATGAGGTTTTGGAGGGAGAATTTTCTACATTCTGCAGGGGGTTGGACTAGATGGTCCTGGAGGTCCCTTCCAACTCTATGATTTAAGGGATAGGAGGTATCCACAGATAGGCAGGGAGTCCAATAGCAACTTTCGAATATTGGTTAGACAGGAAGGATTTGACTGCTATTTGTTATTTTTAAAAAAGAGAAATGTTAAGCCTTGTTATTGTTTCCAAATCTCAGCTTCTTAGACAACTTACTTTGTTAACTATTAACCATAGAGCACCTCCCAGCTCTGGTAACCTGTGTTTTCTTTCATGCGAGAATGTGAACACAAGAAATGTCACACAAATGTCATAAACATCTGCATGTTTGTTGACTCCCATATTCTCATCAATCCACATAACCCATGGCAAATACTATAAGATCCAGGGGTAAGAGATCCTGCGTTGGGCTGATCCTGCGTTGAGCAGGGGGTTGGACTAGATGGCCTGTATGGCCCCTTCCAACTCTATGATTCTATGAGATCATGACTGGTAGCTGCTATGCTCCATGTTTTAAGGATTAAAGGATTTTGTATAAAGGAAAAATAAGAGACCCACTTTGTTTCACATTTCAAAAGTTGAAGGTGGACTTTTTAGTAGAAAAGGAGGTATGGATGGGGAAATGATTCACAGCCCTCCAGCCTGAAATATTTGTGTTAGAGTGGTTAAAAATTATAAAAAGTGAAAGCCTGGATCAGGGATTGTGACAGTCAAAATAGAAAGTGGCTCCCAAGAAGTCTTTAAGTGCATACCAATGAACTGGCATCCCTACTCCCTATACGCTACTGCTACTATGGCTTAGTGCCATTGAGGTGTAGAGGATGTTTCTGATCTGGGAAACTGCATGAATTCACATGTCTCCAGTGCTTCAGTGCCCATTCCTGTTGAATTCCTGCCAAGGCTTCTTTTTAATGCCTCAAAATATATCTGGAATTCCAGTCACAAAACCTGAATGTCACATGTATTTTTCCCTCAGTCTACTTGTCTTACATATGTTACATGGTGGTGTTTGGTCTGGGCACAAGCCATTGCCATAAATCTCTACTATAAAAAATAACCGTGCTAAAAGGCACTAGTCTCTATGGTCTGTTTGTTGGACTTCTAGAGCAACTGGTTGGCCACCATATAGAAATAGGATGCCAGGCAGCAAGGACTGCATCCCTTGCCACCCTGGTAATAGTTCTGCATCCCTTGCCACCCTGGTAATATCTGAAATAAATCTAGTCTTATAAACTGGAGTGTCAGTGTGGTTTGCAGAGAGCTGCACCTTTAGTCATGCCGATTTTTCAAATATTGAGTGTTATATCCCCTCCAGGATATTGTGGGGCAAAGGTAGGGTCTGTCAGGAATCAGGCTGAGCCCAGCCTGTGGAGTCCCAGGTAAAAGCACATTCAGAATCCAACAGCCGGTTACAAATTTCAAGAAAGAGCTTTATTAGGCAAAGTCCACAGAAAGCTAAAGCAAGCCAAGATCTTCTTAAGCAAAGATCTTGTTAATAACAAAATACAAGGGAACACGCGGGGCAGTTATAGAGCCCACCAAATAGGGGAGGGGGGCCGAAGGTATTTCGGCGGGAGAGTGGAAAAGTAACAGAGGAGAGTTGGTTCCCAAGCCGCCAGATGGCCCGGAACCTTATCAAGCGGTTGGCACTTTGTTGAGACTTTGGGTTGTCTCCACAAGAACACTTACAGTAAGATTGATACATTCGCATGGAGCCTCTCCCGCTGGGAAAGGAAGGGAGTAAGAAGACCAGAGGACAGGTTTATCGCTTTATGGCCTTGGCCAGAGTCGGCCGGTAAGATCAGAGAAGTGTGAGAAATGCAGCATCGGGATGGCATGAATCGGGGTTCATGACACTCGCCTCCCCTTAAGGCCCCCCTCCAACCCACTCATCCCTCTGCAGCGGTCGGGGTTGGGCCCAGCTTGTCCGGGAAGCGGGAGTGGAATTTGCGAAGGAGGAGGGGGGCAGCGACGTCTTTGGCGTCCACCCATTCGTTGTCGGAGTCAGGGAAGCCCTTCCAAGACACCAAGTATTGGAGCTGCTTGCGAAAGAATCGTGAATCAACTATGTCCGCAAGCTCGTAGTGAGTGTCCTCGCCCACCATGACGGGTGGCAGAGGACGGGACTTGGGGTGCCAGGCGTCGGGCGGGGGAGCCCTTTTTACTAGGCTAACATGGAACACGGGATGCACCTTTCGGTAGGCCGGGGGCAATTCCACCTTTATAGCGACCTCATTCAATACTGCTATTACCTTGAAGGGGCCCACGTATTGGTAGCTGAGCTTTTTGCAGGGCCTCCGGTTCTTCAAATGCTTTGTGGAAATGTACACCTCGTCCCCTACTGCATAGGCTGGGGGGGCCTGCCGCTTGCGGTCGGCCCATTTCTTGAAATCGGCTGTTGCCTTGGACAAGGCATCAGTCACTTCCCCCCAGGCATCTAGGACCCTAGCGGCCCATTCATCCACCCCCGGGGGAATGGCGGTGGGGTCTCCCGGAGGCTTGGTCAAAGTGGGGAATGGCGGGGAGGCGTACCCGTGCACCACCTCGAAGGGGGATTTTCCCATGCTAGCATGCGGGGCGTTATTGTAGGCATATTCAGCCAGGGAGAGGAGGGAGACCCAATCATCCTGGTGGTAGTTCAGAAAGCAACGCAAGTACTGTTCCAGCACCTGATTCACCCTCTCGGTCTGGCCATTTGTGGTGGGGTGGTAGGCAGAACTGAGGCCCCTGGACACGCCCGCTAGGTGCATTAGGGACCCCCTAAACTTGGCAACGAACTGGGCCCCCCGGTCACTGATTATCTTACGGGGGAACCCGTGCAGTCTCATGACGTGGGAGACGAATAGCTCCGCAAGGCGCTGCGCCGTGGGCAGGCCTGTGCACGGCACAAAGTGTGTCTGTTTAGAGAACTGGTCCACCACGACCCAGATCACCGTCTTCCCCTGACTGAGGGGCAAGTCCGTGATAAAGTCCATGGAGATGATTTCCCAGGGGCGTTCTGGGACCTCCAGGGGTTTCAACAAGCCTTGAGGCTTCCCGGCCCCGCGCTTGTGAGTCAAGCAGGTCACTCCAGATCAATCCTGCTTGTTGCAGAGGGAAAATTTAAATTGCCCAAAATCAAACTGGAAATCACATTCAGTGAAGACAGCAGGGACTGAACCTGGGATTGGAGTAAAAGCTCTGTGCAGATTCAGCCCAGGTCTCTTCTTTCCCAGCCACAGAACCTCTGTCTTTGTGGGATTAAGCTTCAGACAGCTCTGCTGGAGCCACCCGTTCATGGCCTGGACAACAAAACTGGGAGTGTATTCAGTTGGTTGCCCATCAACAGAGAGAGCAGGGCAACGTCAGCATACTGATGATATTCCAGCCCATGCTCTTGGACCAGCTGTGTAAGGGGATACATATAGATGTTAAATAGTATCAGGGAGAGAATTGTGCCTTGAGGCACTCCACATGGGACTGAAGTGATGCGACTGCTGTTCCCTGGCAGCCACCCTCTGTCCCCATCATTGAAGGAAGGAGATCAGCCACTGTAGGGCTGACCCCCCTATCCCCTTGGTGATGAGGCAGTGAGCTAAAATCTCATGCTTTACACAGTATCAAACACTGCTCTGAGGTTGAGCAACACTGGCAGCTCTGACCCATCTCAGACCCGTAACTGCCTCCAAAAGTCATCCATGAGGGTGCCCAGTGCCATTTCAACCCCATGATCAGGCTGGAAACCAGACTGGAATGGGTCCAGAACTGATGCTTCCTCTAGGAATGCTTGTAGCTGGTTCACAACTGCCCACTCAATCACCTTACCCAGAAACGACAGATGCAGAACTGGACAGTAGTTGTCAGGGCCCTGCAGATCCAACAATGGTTTCTCCAGCAGGGGCCAGACCACTGTCTCCTTCAAACCTTCCAGAAAGGCCTCTGATGACAGGGTCAGATTATAATCTCCCAGAGAGGCTTCCTAATTCTCTCATTGCCTGCTTTAACAAGCCATGAGGGATGTGTATCTAAGGAGCAAGTGGGCAGTCTTACTGAAGCTAATGCTCCATCCACATCAGTTTGATTGAGCCTCCTGAATCGATCACAATTAACCCTTGGGGCAGCCACCACTAGCATCAATAGTTGGAGGGAGGTCATAGTGGAGCACAAAGAAGTTATACACAGGTGGTGGTAGAAAAAAAGAGAGAGAGCATGAATCATATGTAGTATAGGATGAAGAGGAATCTTGTCCACCAGTTCCTCTAAGATGAATGCAAGAC
Source organism: Paroedura picta (assembly GCF_049243985.1). Taxonomy (NCBI): domain Eukaryota; kingdom Metazoa; phylum Chordata; class Lepidosauria; order Squamata; family Gekkonidae; genus Paroedura; species Paroedura picta. The sequence continues at coordinate 126,204,063 of NC_135369.1, read as the reverse complement.
AAAGAGATCATCAGGCATTGGCCTGAAGCCTCAGAGGGTCAATCTGGGTCCCTTTGCCTTCAACCTGCCCAACCTTGGGACTCTCACTCTACAGAAACCTCCATTGGGCTTGTTTCCCCATGTATACATCTCAGCATGGGTCCCGTATTAAACTAATATAGCCATGAGTCATGCTAAGACTGTAATGGAATGCAGGACGTTTGTCCCATCAATCATACAAAAGCCCCACATAAGAGATTGTCATAATCTCTGTCATATTGTGGGCAAAACTAGTCTTGTCTAGCTGTTCCTTTTATTATTGCCACCACTACTTCAGGTAAAAGTCAGCTCCCCTCCCACATACACACACATGGGTAGCCTGAGGCCATCTCCACAGAGATGTATCTTTGAGCCCTGACTCATATGTCTTGCTTTCTCCATTCAGTTTCCCCTGATAGGCTGATAGTTTACTAGGGAAAAGTTTGGAGCTGTTTTCCTAAAGCATTTTACTCTGCAAACTGCAAAAATTTGGTTTCTTTTCTGTTAATTATATAAAATCTTTTTTTTTCTTTTTAGGAAAGCTTATTCTCCCTCAGTCTTGACTTTGGTATATATAGGATTAAGATCCCAAATTTAGTATTAGTCAGAACTGCATCTGTCTGTGCCATGCTAGTAAGGGAATGCCTTTGCAAGCTACAGGAACTTCACATATATGCTGATTTGGTAACATCACTGGAAGGGCCTATTTATGGTCTGAAGATCGCAGCCTTCACTTGATCTCAAAATGTGCCATATTTCTTCCCTTGATAGTATCATTATCTTTATTTAGCATCCCTACACTTAAAAGGAATAACAAAGAGCATATTTGAGCATTTGCCAAGTGCTTTCCATTGAATAACCAAAATCAATACACGAATGTCTGGCTTTTGGAGAAGAGTGTGATTTCCAGCCACTATGCCTTTGGATTCTGTTAGATATTGCTCCATATCTGTTGCATCATGTGGTGGAACTGATAATTGACATTTTTGTTTGGTACATCCTATGCCAGAAGCTCTCATGCTAGCAAAGTTATGCTCAAAATCCTACAAGCTAGGCTCCAGCAATATGTGGACTGAGAAATTCCAGAAGTACAGGCAGGATTTCGAAGAGGCAGAGGAACTAGAGATCAAATTGCCAACATACACTGGATCATGGAGAAAGCTAGGGAGTTCCAAAAGAACATCTACTTCTGCTTCATTGACTATGCTAAAGCCTCATGAGAAGGAAGGACTCCCTGGAGAAGAGCCTAATGCTAGGAGCGATTGAGGGCAAAAGAAGAATGAGGTGGCTGGATGGAGTCACTGAAGCAGTAGGTACAAACTTAAATGGGCTCCGGGGAATGGTAGAGAACAGGAAGGCCTGGAGGATCATTGTCCATGGGGTCGCGATGGGTCGGACACGACTTCGCACCTAACAACAACAAATACCAGAAGCTTTTGTGCACAAACAGCAAAATTTGATGGCTCTTCTAGGGTTTCACTAGAATATTCAGTAGATCCAGAAAGAAAAATTCAAGCTATCCATGCTAATCATTTTCAGCTCCATCTGTCTAAATTTTATGATGAAATCTTTTTGATGTGAAGACATCTTTAGGGAAGCACTTGGCTAACCTGAGAAATGGATGCGGACTATGGAACGGGAAGGACTCTTGTGCCCACCCCCACAGAGCAGCAGAACGTGGGGGCTGCTTCGGTCAGAGGCCAGTCTGACCTTCTCACCTGGAACAGCAGTGGGCCAGGGGCTTGCAAGCTACTGATGTTAGTCCCACTGGGGGCACCCACAATGACTGCTGTCTCCAACACCATACCATTGCAGCAGCGGGAGTTTTGGATGTTTGAGGGGCACCTGCACCATGCTGGCTGGCTGGTGGTGGTGTGGAGCATTGTGAGCAGCCTGGGCTGGGGCACCAGCAGCACTAAGCACTTGGCCAGCACCAAGAGCCCAAGTTCAACCTCCACAGTGCAAGGCAGTTTCCCACGTAACTGAAGCTACAAATCACCCACCTATAGCGCGAGTTAGGGCAGGGCCATAACTACCTCATCTTGCATGGAGGCAAGAATATGAGGGCATTTCTGCACATTGAAAAAAAATAGCGTTACGCCAGCGCCGTGGCATAATGTTATTAAATAACGCACCTCTGGTCATTCCTCATTTCCTGACTCTCTTCCTTCCCTCTGCCAGCTTCTCGCACTTCTGGACACTCTAGCACACTGGCTTGAAATGGCAGAGGAGAGGAATGTGCTATACATGCGACCTGTCAATCAAGCCAGGCAGCCAATCACCTTTCTCCCTGTTTTAAAGGGCCCGCAATGCAAGCTAATTTTTAAAAAGTAAACCTTCTCTGTTTAGACACCTATGCATCTAATCATCTAATCATAGATGCATAGTGCTTTTTTTAATGACACCCCCTTTGGAATCATTAACCTTGAAGCAGTCTTTTTCCCAATTTTAGGGGGGCGACTTTAGAGAGGCATGCTTTGTGTGCTAACTGGGGGGGGGGATTGTTTTTGCTTTGCTTGGGTGATTTAACATGTATTCGTTGCTCCAGATAGTTTGCTTTAAAAGAAAAAGAAAATCCTCGTATTCGGTAGAAGGGAGAGGGAGGTGGGTGCAAGAGTGGGCACTGGAGGCGGAGATAATGCTACTTCAGCTCTGCACATTTCCTTGGTGCGTGGCTTGCTGGGTGCTCTCTTGCTTGTGCCAGATAGCTGGGGAAATCCACTTTTCGGGATTCCCCAACTTTCACATTAAAATGGAGGACCTGTTTGCTGCTGGGACCTGGATGTTGGCGATATGCAAAATGCCAAAAATATGGCATCTGCAAAAAGTAAGCCTTTCACTTTATTTTACGGGTGTGGAATAGCCCTGAGATTTCACACACTCCAGTTGCATAATAGCTGCTGCCTTGTTCCCAGTGTGTGTTAGACATGCATCCTCTTTGGAGGGGACTACTTAAGATCTGCTTTTTGCTGTCATTTGCATCAAAAAGGATTCTCTTCCCATCCCTTCCCTTCCCTTCTCTCTCTCTCCTCACACACACACACACACACACACACACACACCCTTCCTTTTCTGAAAAGAAACAATTGCCACAAGGAGCTCACTAGAAACAGCCCTACATTGCAGTTGTTGATGCCAAATGTGCTTGTGACTGCTTCACACAAGTCTCTCTTCTCATCCCTTGATGTTTTGCATCCAGATATGCAATGTGGCCAGTTTCAAGACAGCTCCTTGTAGCAATAGTTTCTTTTCTGAAAAGGAGTGTACGTGTTTGTTTTTGTGTAGAGGATGAGTGAATCAGAAAAAGGAAGGGGTACAAAGAGAATTCTGCCTGTGGATAACAGCCATCATGGATGGCTGTTATGGGTAACAGCCATCATGCAAGGCTTAAAGAGCCCCCTCAAAGGAGATGGGTCATGGGGGCAGCTTTCATGAGATGCTGCTCACTTCTTCATCTCTGCCAAGAGCAAAAGTTCAGGAGCACCTTACACAATGACACAAATGGCGACAGGGTAGAAGCCCTAGTGTCTTCACAATGTCATGTGAGAATTGGATCCTCACAGTTTTTTGTATCCATGAATTTGTTGACATTCATATGACAAACATATGGAAGTTTTATGCCTTATTTTAATTCTACCCATACTAAATCACACTTGGGCACGCAATCTCTTTTGGCAATGTTATCATAACAGACAGTAAAGAGAAAACAGTTATAGTCTGTTCTTTTTCAAAGTATAACTTTTTATGTTCCCTTAATAGTCAAAATTATGATGAAAATTAATTAAACATTCTCTTTGAATATTTTGAAAAGATTTTTCCCATCTCTATGCTATTCCATGGAGTTTAATATTTTATTTCAAAATTCAGCTCCAGTTTTCACAAAGTGGTTTCCTTTTATATAATTGGGAGAAAAATGGGTCAAGAGCTCATATTTCTTTAAAAGGGAGGGGGATTTTTCATGAAAATATTCTGGAAATGTTGCTAAACTATACCCACAAGGATTGATCAATCATAATCTGATTGGACAAATGAAGTAACTTCTTTGCTTAGAAGGTTTTTTGTTTTATTTTTTACACAAATAAGTTTTTGAGACATTTCAATGTGATGCAACTGAGTTCGTTCCAAACAAAAAAGTTTTAAAGGTGGCTTGTAGTGAAAGCATAGAGTATTATAGTACACTGATGAAGATTTAACAAAGAGGTTCTTAATGTGTCATAAGACTTCATGCTCCTTTATCTGGTCATAATTATTCAAGGCAATGTTATTTGTTTGTTATTGTGTGGGCGTTATGGTTCTCCTACTCATTACCACCTTGCAGAACTTATTGGATACACTTATTTCAAATGAATATTAGGTCCGCTGTAGCTGAAAGATGAAACTTCCCTTTGATATGCCTCTTAGACATCTCATTCTCAGAGGCTGGCAGTGAAATCCTGACCCATTTGTCTTAGAAGGATGTAACTGTATTTAGGTTGCCACAAACTTTGCTATGAACGGGCTCACAAGACGAATTTACCATAGCTGATAGGAATTATTCCAGTGAGCCAATCCCAGGATTAGTTTGTTTGTGCAGCAAACATCCCAAACCCCTTCTAAACTAGTTAGAAGCTAGTTCTAATCTAGTAGATTTTGAGCTTACCAGCTGGACTTCCTGTATCATTAACAGATGGATCCAGCAACCTGCTAAACCAGGTAATTCTAGACCTGGGAGTGAGAGCCCTGGAGCAACATGAATATGCAAAGGTGCAAACTGAGCCAGGGCAGAGGGAAAGGTTTGTCTTGATCAATGAGTACTGGAAAGGCAGCAGAGGGCTGTTTTGTGCCAGTGTTTCCCAATCATTCTTTATTGAATAGATAAAATGATCATGCCGAATGGAATGTTACATTGCAAAACCCTTGCAATTTGGGCATTAATAACAAAGGCAACTCCAGAGCTATTCTACTCATTTAAACCTTCCATGATTGGGAACTCAGTGTTGCTCTGAGTCAACACTGTCCTACTTGAGCAGGCTCTGAGATGACTATGGAGGAGCAATACATTTACTCATCTTCCTGCCCATATATATGTGTAAAAAAAGTCAAAATGAATAACATTTTAAAAGCCCAGCTGGTGGAGGAAAAGGTGGTCCCAGAAATGGTGTCTTACACTGCTGGTATTGAATGAATATGTTAATAAATCTGTAAATCAGACAAGTAACACCATGGCCATGCTTGTTGGAGGCATTTGGGAGAGAAGGGGGCACAGTTAAAGATGCAAAGTAGAGTGGGAAATTACAATTTCTTGTTCCTTCAAAAAACCATGCATAGATGAAAATCCAGTCAAACTACACATTTCAGTGGCTACAATCAGAAATAATTAATCCAATCAGCAACATATTGGTGGTGTAATCACAATGATGCTAGGGATGCCTAAATCTGCAGGAGATTATATTAGTCCAGAAGTGATATTAGTCTTCAGCTTCTCTGTCCTTTGTTAAGGTTGTGCAGAATTGGGTCTCAGGACTTCCTTCCTGGTAAATTCAGATTCCAGGCTGCAGAAGTAGTCCTTATGACCTTTTAAATCCAGACCAATAACTGTTTCACCATATCCCTGGCCACCCTAAGATGTCCTTGTGTGCTTTTCCTGTTACTTCTGCAACAGCTAACAAACTGCAGCAGCAACAGGGCTTTCATATGGCAGGTTTCCCCATGGTTTCCCTGCCAAAGAAGCAGAAGAGGAAGAAGAAGAGTTGGTTTTTATATGCTGCTTTTCTCTATCAGAAGGAGTCCCAAAGCAGCTTGCATTTACTTTCCCTTTCCTCTCCCCACAACAGACACCCTGTAAAGTAGGTGAGGCTAAGAGAGCCCTGATATTACTGCTCAGTCAGAACAGCTTTATCAGTGCTGTGGTGAGCCCAAGGTCACCAAGCTGGCTGCAAGTGGAGGAGAGGTGGAGAATCAAAGCCGGCTTGCCAGATTAGAAGTCCGCGCTCCTAAGCACTACAGCAAGCAGCATCCCCTCCTCTAAGCCACTGGAACTTTTACAATTTTTTAAATAATTCAGTGCTATAATATTGCTATATTGATATAATAGGATCTTTGAATTCCTAATACTTTAAAAAGTCAAGTCTGTTCAAGGATATGCCTATTGATGTGTATCTCTATAAGACTCATTATATACAGCAGCAGCCATGCTGGAAAATTCCGTGTTCCCTTGCCACGGATTTTCCGGGGTGCTGTGCTGAGCCAGGGCTGGGATGGTGGCAGCGTGATGCATAATCGGGGCTGACTCGCTGCCACAATCCATACATTGGTTATGCATTGGTCTGAGAGAAGTAGCTAGAGACTAACTCTTTTTTATTGAAAGCTGAGAGTTCAGAGAACCTGTTATATTCTAGACCCAATTTTTAAAAGCCCCACAGATATGTAGGAGGCCTAGGTGTGTTGGAGGAGTGGCTGCCATGGGGCAGTTTCAAGGAAAATGGTTGCCATGTATGAAGAAAAATCTTGATTTTTTTTTCTCCCACAAAGCATCCATCCTGCTTTTACTGTGATCTTTCTCTTGGAGCAAAGCAGGTTTGAGAAAGATCATTTAAAAGCCAGGGAAATCTCAGGAGGTACACAAATGGAAAAGCAAGAAAAACACACTTAGCACCATTGAACCAGGGACAGATAACCTGTGTGGAAATTTCCAATATTTCACCAATTCTAGTTATCACTAAGCTTCCAGGCACAATTCAAGATGTCAGTTTTAACTCATAACGTTCTAAATGATTTCTGCCACATAAGTCTGCACATTTACTGAGGTTGTTAACAGAAACCCTGTTTTGGATCTTGCACATTTGGAAGTGACATGGGTGGGTGATAACAAGAATTTTCTTCTGGACCGATACTGCTTCCTTTCTTATTCACTGTTCTTATATAGATTCCTCACATTCAGTTCTATTTGTTGCTAGATTTTATAGCATTTTTGTCCTGACTGATAAGCTGTCTTGTTATGAAATGAAAGGGTATAAAAATGTTTAACTAAATAATTAAACCTTCAGTGTATCATTTTAGACTTCATTTTCATTGATGGATTTCTCCTTTTCATTTATTGTGTTGGGAAGAGCAACACAGCATGAAAGTCACATTGTATGCTAATTATACTGTAGGCTTGTTTTATCAGAAAATAGCCAATTATTGTAATAAGAGGCTATGACAGCCCCGTTTGCTTCCCACCTTCAGAGTCAAGATTTTGCCTCCATTTCCCCCTATGTTTTTCTTTCACATTATAGGCTAAGCTGCCCTAGCAATGTGTTTTCTTCTTTGCTGAAGAACTCTTGCTACCCTACCCTCTCACAGTACAATATTATATTTAACATGGAGGGGAAAGGCCAGGTGAAACCAGAGGTTGAACATTTCTGAGGTAAAATCAGTACATGCACAGACTTTAAAAATGTTTCATGTGAATAAAACTCTATTAAAACAGTCTTAATGTGCCATTGCTGGTCTTTACAAGGGGGAATAGATTTAGTCAGGGTTGATATCAAATTGACCTCACTAACCATGCTGTTGGTGTTAGCTTAAATGGACTCTGGGGAATGGTAGAGGTCAGGAAGGCCTGGAGGATCATTGTCCATGGGGTCGCAATGGGTTGGACACGACTTCGCACCTAACAACAACAACAACAACAACAACAAACTATGCTACCTTTGGTTATCTCCCCCCAACTAGTTAATGTAATTTCTTCTTTTTGCCCTCCTCTAAGAACCAGGGTATCTCTATCATGGTAAAGCTTAAACATGGTTACACGAAACATTTTACACTGCCCCCATTCAGCATTTACATTTACCATAAAGTTTGCAGTTGAAACCTTCTTTATAACACTGAAAAATCCTTCTTCTATTTTCAGCTTCTCTAAGGCTTCAATACAAGAACTTGAGCTCCTGGCTTGAAGACTGTCTCTCTGGCTTCACCATCAGATCAGATCTTCTGTTTCTGCTGCAGCATGGACTTCCTGAAACAAGTTACCTGTGTTCCTCAAATTGCCCATATTTGCCATTCTGAGCTGTTTGTAAATTTTCTTCTGTGTCACTAGAAATGGTTTCTGCATCAACCTCTTGAGTATCAGGTGAAGTCTGCTGCACTTAGGTTGCTGATTCCACTGCTGTACTACTCTGTTAAAAAAAATTTTCCTGATATACAGCCAGTACCATTCTACATGTAGTTTAAACCCATCCTCTGCTGCACATTCTATCCTCTGCTGCCAACAGGAACTGCTCCTCTGCCCTCCTCCAAGTGACAAACTTTCAAATACTTAATGAGAGTAATCATGTCCCCTCTCAACCTCCTCTTCTTGAGGTTGAACATTCCCATGTCTCTCAGCCTTTCCTCATAGGGCTTGGTCTTCAGACTCTGGATCATCCTCCTTTCACTCCTCTGTCTCTGTGAAAAATTAACCCTTTACAGTCCTTTATCAAATTACACAACGCTTGTAAGTTTTTAAAAGTGCAATCCATCACAGAAGCATAATCCTAAGTGGTTGCTTATGATGTAGTGGTGTAAACTGTGGAGCATCCCATGTTTTCTAAGCATAAATCAATGCGTAACAAATGTTGCAAGGTTGAATCTAATTCCCAGTAAAGTCTAATGGTTTCAACCTTCTCCCTGATAATTTACAAACTGGAGGTAGAGGAGCAGGTCCCCTTTTCCCTATATTTCAGAGTTCTTATGAGTACTTAGAGACAATTTTATATATTAATTAAGGTACATCAAAGACATAAACCCTTCTGATTCAACAAAGGATGATTCGTAATATATTAGGATAAAATTGTGAAAATTATAGCACTGAGAAACCATGTCTCAGTGGTAGAGCACCTACTTTGCATGCTGAATGTCCCAGGTTCAATTCCTTACATCTCCAGTTAAAAGGTTCAAGTGGCCTAATTCCATATAAGGCAGTTTCATATATTCATTAGTTGTACCTTTAAAAAAACACTGATCTGCAGTTCAACTTTGTGTCAGCCTATGACTCTCTTCCTATTTCCCAAACAGCTTTTAAGAGATTGGCAGAGTTAGGTCTGCCATCAGCCAGAGTGTTATGATTAACATGACTAATGTGTTCATATTGAAACAGTAGCTTTTATAAAGAGAAAACAACAGATTGTGAACACTGTTACGGAAAAGCACAATTGAGCACTTAGTACCTATCTGGGTAAATGATCTCATATTCATTTAGATAAAACCAAAAATGTTTGGAAAAGACATTTTGTTCTAAAGAATCTATAAAAAACAAATTATAGAATTTAAGCATGGCATTGACAGTATGGTAATGCTAATATGTTTATCATTTTAGGAAAAAATAAAGGTACAACACAAGCAGATTAATTATGCAATTTATCTAATGCAAGGCAGAGTTAATAATGTGCCATTATCACAACTGGTAAAACTGATGCATGATGCTTTCTTCACAGTCAATTGAACTCCCATGCCTATAATCACATCTCCTTGTGCAGCTGCAGATAGAATGAACAAACACTTGTCTATGAAATATTTTAGACTGTCATTTCTTCATGGTTCATGTCTACAGAACTAATGGTCATCATAGTTAATAGTGAAATAGTTATACAAAAAGGCAATTTCCTATCTCAACATACATTATATGGTCAGGTAAAAAAAATAAATTTTTGATAGTTGGGGTATAATTTTCTGAGAATAAATTTCCATAGCCAAAAATCCTATCAGAAATATTCAAATATATAAGAATGGGGATGCATTCTTCTAAAAGCAAGCAAACCTTTTCCCATCCCTCCTATGTCACCTCATGCTGGATGGGATGTTGGTGGTGTCCCTACACCAATAGCCCTGTGTGAGTGAGGGCAGATTATTAATGGGGGCTGGGCTATGCTGTCTGTAGATGTCTCTGGGTGTGAAAGAGTTGACCTGAGATGTGAGATGGTCATGACTCTCCATAGATTTTAAGAGACAAGAATGGTAGTAAGTATATATCCAGTATACATCCTAATCTATGTATAAACCATAACCTGAAGAAGAGAGGTAGTATGGGATGGTAGGCACTCTGTATGAGTGAAGAAGGGGCATCATCACACCCTGGACATTGCAGAATGTATTCACAGAATCACTTATTACAAGTTAGTTATAATTCAGTTTCCAAGGCAGAAATCTAGATATAGTGAAGATCTAAATACAGAGTGAAAATGTACTAAGTGACCCTACTCCTAATCTTTATGCTTATCCTGACCTTTTGTGAGCAGAGCCTTTTCATGTACAAGACTCTGTATAATCAGAGCCTATGCACATAACACCTTTCACTTGTGTCAGGGTCAGCCTACAAAATAACAGTGAACACTTGGAAAGAACAATGAAATCAAATAGGGTCCTATTCCCTACCTGTGTTTCAGCATGCCATGTTTTTGACCATGTGGATAGAGCTATGACAGTACCTATGGATGTTACCACCATTTTAAAGCTTAATAAGGCAATTAAAAATGCCATGACAGCCCAATCTTGATTTGCCCTACAGCATGATGGGATGATGCAGTCTTTTTCCCTGTTCCTTTTCAAATGCCAAAGACCCTCACACATATACAGAGACAAATAACTGTTCCAGAACTTGAAAAATCACATGGCACCACACTGTGGGCTTCCCTTATAGCATTCTTAAATTACATTGTTAGGCCTTAAAATGATAGTGGCATTCACTATTATGTCTAGTTTGACCCTGAGACTACTGAATTAGTGACTGAGTTGGAAGTAAGCTGCTTTAGTGGGCATATTATAGTGAAAGCATATAAACTGGTAAAGGACCCATCAGTCCCAACCTCAGCTCTAACTCTTAAGAATGGAATCTATGTATTGGAGCTATGCCTCGGTCTTTTACTGAGACAAATTTTATTTATCTCAAATATTTTTAGTGCTACCTTTCCACCCAAATAGGGCTCCCAAAGCACTAAATATCAGCAGCACCTAAAGCAGGGTCTCTATGACGACCTGAGCAAATGGATAAGTTCATAAGCATTGGTCCTGGGAGACCCCGTTTTTTTTTATCCTGCTCATGTTATGGCAAGCTGGGTCAGATTCCATGTGGCGTCTGATATACAGACCTGCCCTACAGCCCTCTTCACTGGCCAGGCAGATGGTGGTCAGATCTGGAAAAGTAGACCTGAGAGGGCTAGTTTTTCCTCTGATCTGCCTGGCCTGTATTTAAGTTGCTACCCAGCATACTAGGTTTCATTCACTTTTGGCTTCCTTTCACTCCCACTTGGAGGCAGAGGCTTGGGGAGACATGCCCAGTTCTGCAGCTAAAAGGCTTCTCTCACTTCCAGGTGGTAGAGGAATTCTTATTTGAATTCCCAGGTATTATTTGAGCTGCCATTCCAGGGTATCCCCGCAGCAGGTGAGCTGAAGGACAAAGTTTTTCCATTGGGTAGCAGACAGGTTGCTGGATACCTGGATCCACTACTCCATGCCAAGCCAAACTTCTGCAACTATAATCAATAAATTTCTGTCCTTTTATATCCCCACTGGGGATGCAAGTGGCTCTTCAGGTCAGGACTGTTGCAATCCATCCAGCATCATGAATGCCCAGAAGCTAGAATTAAAAGGCTCCATTAGTTTAGCTCCATGTTGTTATCTGTGTTATGTACAGGACAGAATGAGGAATGTCCTTCTTAACAAATACAAAGAACACCACCATAAAGAGAAATAAACTGAGCAAAAAACTCATTTCTGCATCTCCAGTATTCATTGCCTTATTTTAGAATACTGTTTTCTCAAGTACTTTCAAGCTTCTCAAAATAAGCTCAAATTAGCTATCACCTAACAAAAACAGAGAAACTAACAGGCAATTTAGTGATACATAGAGGGAGTGTTCCTTAAGGATTTGGGTTTACCAGTGTCTTCTAGAAAATAAATAAGCTGAAGCTCCTTCAGGGCAATTTATCATTGTCTCTACAGAGATGCTCCATTAAATTGACTCTAAGTGTGTAAACATACTGATTTATATAAGTCTGTAAGAACATATAGTGGCCATTACACCAGCACTAAGATTTTCCAATCTTCAAATAGAAGACAATGAATGCCCTTGATTTCAGAACACCTAAGCACACTTTCACATGCAACAACAGAAGCTGGTGAGAAGAAAAATAACTGGTTTTTATACCCTGCTTTTCACTACCCAAAGGAGTCTCAAAGCGGTTTATAATCACCCACCGTCGCTCTCCTCACAACAGACACCCTGTGAAGTAGGTGGGGCTGAAATAGCTCTGACAGAACTACTCTGTGAGAACAACTTTAACAAGGCCCAGGGTCATCTAACTGACTGCATATGGAGGAGCGGGGTATCAAACCTAGTTCTCCAGATTAAAGGACACCACTCTTAACCACTATACGATGCTGACACAGCTTTTTTTATTCACTGAGTTTGCGTTGCACCAACAGTACACTAGAACATGTTTCTGTGGTATGCACCAGGCAAAAAAATAGGAATAGCAGAGTCACAAATTTTAAGATACAGAATCTACACACTAAGCCTTTCCATAACCGTTTCATTGTAATACGTGAAGTTTCTATGTATTTTTATTGGAAGGAAACAACCTGTGAGCTGTTCCTAACAAAGGAATGTCAGGCAGTGAAACAGCTTTTCTTACACTGGAGCAGGCATCTTCTTTCTCATCATAGGAAATGATGGATCTCCTGGTACAATCTTTTTGCAACTTGGGGGCTCTTTTTGAGGTGAAGGTCCTGCAGCCATGCTGCAAGTTTAGTGCCTCTACCTCAAACCCCCACCCCCACCCCAGAGCCTAGGAAAGACAAAACGGGGATTTTTTTTCCCCTTTAAAGATTAAATGGCTTCTTACTCAAATTGCCGAATCACACCAAATCACAATTTGGCGATTTGAGCAAAGTTGGTTTGGCCATTTAAACTTATTGGGAAATGGTAATTTGGACAGGATTCAGACAAATCAAGACTGATTTTGGTATTTTTCAACCATATAAAATCATACATTGGGGGGAATACATTAGAGGGAATCTATGCTGGAATGAGAGTAATTTATCAATATTGTTCATCTCAAGGAATGTGAAGCAGAAGATGGGCGCTAGCTAATGGTTTGGTACCTTACTTGGAAACTGCCTAAGAAGAAGTCTTTCTGTGCTCAGCAATCCAAGTCAGGTTCATGCATACCTAGGAAATGTGGAATTCCATAACATGAACCTACACCAATCTGCCATCTTCTTTCTGCAATATTTTCTTTACGTGAAATACGTCAGGGGGTTCTGTGTGGCTGGTAGGGTGGCTGCAGAGGCATTATACTCTTTTGAGGTCATACATTCAAACCTCAAGGAATATTTCCAGGACAGGGGTAGCCAACCTCCAGCTGCGGTCTGGGGATCTCCTGGAATTATAGCTCATTTCCAGGCAACAAATATCAGCCCTCCAGGCAGAAACAGCTGCTTTGGAGGGTGAACTCTGAGGCACTGTGCCCTTTTGAAGCCCCACCTCCAAACCTTGCTTTCTCTGGACTCAGCTAGCACAGTCTGTTGCTTGGCTAGTGATGTCAGCCCTTCTGAAGCCTAAGGCCTACTGGTGGCAACTGCAGTTCCTGTTGTCCTCAAAGCCAAACAGTTGCCTAATAAAAGTGGAAAGCCTAGTTCCCACGAACGTTTCACTGTCTATTTTCCTGTAAATCCTTTGCATGTGAATTCCCAAGCTAACTCCACTTGAAATTCTGGGCCAATTATGCCTTTGATTTCATAGGACCTTCATGGCAAATACTGATTTTTATTCGCCAAGCTTGAGCAAAGTTACTTCAGCCCTTATGTCTCTCCAGCCAGTTGTTTGTAAACTGTTTACAGTTACAGGGTCTACATATTCCTTATTTAGATATTCCTGCAATTTCCAGATTCACAGAACCCTTGCTCATCTGTCTGTTTGCATCCAAAAATACTCACTGTTGCTGGTAAGGCCTGGCCAGAGCCCACAGCCCAGGTGGGACACACCTGCACACCTCTACCCCAATCTCAGCCTGCAAGCCTCTACCATTGTCTCTGTTGCTGTTTATTTCTAGGCTATAAAGATTAGCTCTGCAGGTGAAAATGGCTGCTTTGGCGGGTGGACACTTAGGCATTGTACTGCTTCGAGGCCCCACCTCCAAACCTCAAGGAATATTTCCAATCCTATGGTAAGCAACCTCAAAGAATAAAAGGGATACATATAAAATAAAAAGTAAAATCCAGCAAGCATTTCCAAACTGTATACGTCCCCATATTCATTTGCAACGATTTCCAAGAAGGCTGTTGTTCTGAACCCATGCTTGAATCAGTAGTGGGCTCAATGAGGATAAATAAAATGAAATTTAATCCTGACAAGACAGAGGTTCTCTGCATTAAAAGAAAGGCAGACCAGGGACTTCAGTTACCTTCTGTCTTGGATAGGGCTATAATCCCCTTGAAAAGTCTGGTTCATGGAGTGGGAATGCTGCTTGACACAACAGCTCTCTTAGGTAGTCAGATCGCTATAGTGGTTTGGACTGCCTTCACCCAGCTTCATCTAGTGCATTAAGAGCACCTATTTCATCAGATCTAGCTACAGTGATCCATACCTTAGTTACATCTAGATTGGATGCACTCCCATGCACACCCATGCACTCTACTTGGGGCTACCCTTGAAGAGTGCTTGGAAGCTTCAGCAAGTGTAAAGTTCTGTAGCTTGACTGGACTGAAAGGGTGTAACTGGCCCAAGGTCACCCACTGAAGTTCATGACTGAGTAGGAAGTTGCACTTGGGTCCAGTCAAACGTATTAACCACTACTGAGTGAGTGGAGCAAGAAAAAGTGCTCCTCTTTACCCTGCTCTATTCCCTTTCTGTAGAACATTTTTCACTAGTCTTTACATACAAAATAAAAGAATATGTAATACAAAATAGGAGCAATACACATAAACCACTTCCCCCGCTACCCCCCCCCCCAATGAATCTACATTTCTAAGTTATAATACCAACCCTCTTGCATTCTAATAAGCCCTGTTTGCTTTATTTTGGTGATTTTATTTTCATAAATTTACTCACCTGAGTAAGTGTCTGGATGATAAGACCTGACTTCTTCTTTACTACAAGGTAATTATTCCAGCCGAGGATAATTGCCTGGTGTTTTGCTATATGCTTTCATGCTCTGCAGGCTTTGCCAGGGAGATGACAGATTTCCCCTATGGCTTGTGGGTGTTTTTAACTACATGTTGTACTCTGTCATCTCCAGAAGAGTCAAGAATAGCAAAAGGGTAATAGAGGATAGAGACTCAAATGATGATGGGCTCAGTGGGAGAACATCACAGAAGATTATTTAGATGTATGCTTGTGTGAGTGTATTACACATAGGTAAATGGGGGGGGGAATGCCAACCATGTTAATAAAGATATGTTTAACATTTGCCATTGTAACGTATTTTGTATATTCATACAAGAGTAAATTCTTGTCATATCATTGGTAGTCATGTTTGCTAAGGTGTTATCATATGAAAAGTCAATGCTCCCATGAGCAGCAAGTACAGCTCTCTGAGGACAAATAAGACTACAGCCTGACAACAACTTTAATACATCAAAGCTAACCATGCAACTGCCAAGATTCTTTCTAAAAAATTTATTTTAACTTTAGCTTGGTACATCATGTGGGTAATATTTCACCGCATACAGAAAGTACATGAATATGCACAGATTCTTCTTCCCACACACACCCTGTGCAGCACCCACAGGGAGATGAGTATTTGATATCTCATTTATCTGTGTTTATACTCAGTGAGGAAGAGACAAGCAACTGAAGACCCATGCAAACTGGCAGGCCTGTATTGCTAATCTAATGGCAAGACTGACATTCCCCTTTAGAATAACTGAGGGGTTAGTCACGTACAAAAAGAATAATAAAATCTTTATTGGCTCACGTGTGTTTTAGAAACGTACAAGATTCTGAATGTTAACTTTTGCTGGACCTCTTCTTTGTGCCTTGTGCATTTCCCCCTCTCACATTCTGCTCTTTTTCAGTCATTTTAGTTTTAACCACAATTTTTGCATGAATACATACACTTCTCAGAACTGTTTTCCAGGATTTCCTTGAAGACAAAACTAACATAAAATGACCTAAATAAATGGGCTAAAACTATCCGTAGCCTTTCTATAGATAAAAAAGCAGAAGCAATAGATCTGAAAAGCAAGATTAATGAAGCTAGGGTACTAAACGCTGAAGAAGCATTTCATGATCTTGAAGGCAATGTGGAAAATTTGGGCAATAAGAATCATACATATGGGTTTAAAATAAGAGGCCTACAAGAAAAATATAGAGGGAAATATTCTGATCCAGTATTTGGAAGATTACTGGTAGCCTTGGTGCTGATTTTAATGAATTTGTAATAATAGAGAAAGCTTTCCATGTTAATTCTGGATACAGTTGGGCACTTTGGGGAACCCTCCCACGCCCATCCCCCTCCCCACCGATCACCCAGCCTCCCGTGGCCAGGAAGCATGCCAGACACATCGCAGATGCGTCGGCCATGCTCCCAGGGCCGCAGAAAGCCACGGGCAGGCTGTGCCCCACTCGCCAGTCAGGGGAGCCAAGCGCAGGAGGCTTCCTTCTAGCGCCCATTGTCTTGCAGTCACAGCGGGTTTAAATTCTAGTTTTCTGTAACTCGCTCTACGCAGGCCTACCCTTGTCCCTGATCCGGAAACTACAGCTGGTACAAAATGCAGCTGCCAGGGTCCTCACTGGAACATCTTGGAGGGCCCACATCCAGCCGGTGCTGAAGCAGCTGCATTGGCTGCCAATTGCTGCCCGGATCCGGTTCAAGGTTTTGGTTTTAACCTTCAAGGCCATATGCGGGTTGGGACCCACATACCTGAGGGACCGCCTACCGCTCTATGCCCCCTGCAGGGCCTTACGCTCTGCGGGTGAGAACCTGTTGGTCGTCCCCGGCCCGAAGGAAGCGTGCCTAGCCTCAACCAGGGCCAGGGCTTTTTCAGTCCTGGCCCCTACCTGGTGGAATGAGCTCCCGGGTGATCTGCGGGCCCTGCGGGATTTGTCAGCTTTCCACAGGGCCTGTAAAACGGAGCTCTTCCACCAGGTCTATGGTTGAGGTTGGGGTCAGCGAATCAGGGACATCGCTCCCCCCCTAGGAGTTGGAGTGTACACTACTCCCCTATCCTTTCCTTTTCACCTCTTTGATAATTGGGGGAGGGATGGGATTTTTAGCCGTCATGTTAGTAGATTGATGTTTTAATGGGAATTTTAATGGGATTAGTTGTTGTGACCCGCCTCGAGCCTATCGGGAGAGGCAGGAAATAAATCTAATAATAATAATAATAATAATAATAATAATAATAATAATAATAATAATAATAATAATAATAATAATAATAATAATAATAATAGAAAAGGGCAACAAATATGATTAAGGGGTGGAACACTTTCCTTACAAAGAAAGGTCAAAGAGGTTATGGCTCTAGAAACAATGACTGAGGGGGTGACATGATAGAGGTTTACAGAATTATGTAACAGAGAAGGAACCGTATATACTCGCATATAAGGTGACCTGCATATAAATCGAGGCACCTAATTTTACCACAAAATCTGGGCAAACTTGCATATAAGCCGAGGGTGGGAAATGCAGCAGCTACTGGTAAATTTACGCTTAATCCATGCACCATCATTACAGGCTCTCCCATCCAGCCTTCCGATCCAAGAAATACAGTAAAGTCAAGAGGATGAATAGCTGCTGGCTTTTGTACTCCGCTTTTCACTAACCAAAGGAGTCTCAAAGTGGCTTACAATTGCCTTCCCTTCCTCTCTTGATGCCAGACACCCTGAGAGAGCACTGACAGAACTGCTCTGTGAGAACAGCTCTGGTAGTAGAACCAAACAGTGCCCCCAGGCCAGCAAACCAGAGCAGAACAACAGTACCCAAAGTTGGCAACCTACTACAACAACAGCTACCAAACTGGGGGCTACAGTGCCCCCCACCAGAACAAAACACTGAAATAAAGAACTGTAAAACTGAAAATTGAAAGAAAGAACTGTAAATATAAACTTTTAAAAGAAACCCCAAGAAGAAAAGGCAAACAATGCTGCCCCTCAGATAAAAGAAGAAGAAAAAACATTAGGAGAAAGAAACAGTAAATCCCAAAGTACACCAAAACCCACCCCACCCACAGAAACCAAAAGAATAGGAAAAGAAGGGGGGGGGGGAATATCAAAATCCCTCAGTCAAACCATTGATGTCCTACAAACTGCCAGAGGAAGCTCAGCTTTCAAGATCTTTGCAGAAGGCAATGGTTGGCTGGGAAAAACTATCTCGCTTACAAAAAGTTCAGCTTGCAAAGGCAATGCTACAATTGGCTGGCTGGGAGCAGGCTGTTATTTCAATTACCCGCGTATAAGCTGAGGAGGGCTTTTTTGTGCTAAAAACTGTGCTGAAAAACTCAGATTACATGCGAGTATATATGGTAGATAAATAAGTACTTTTCTCTCTTTCTTACAATACAAGAACTTGTGGGCACTCAATGAAATTGCTGAGCAGTAGGTTTAGAACAAATAAAAGGAAGTACTTCTTTACCTAAAAAGTAATTGGGAAGAAAGGCTTTATACTCTTCCTCAGTCTGCTGGCCAAGTGGTTTGCCTCTCATGAAGAAGGAATAGCCAAGTTTGATGTTCATTGTTTCATTAAGCTTTATGTTTGGTCTTCCCTCAGTTCCCTGCAGGTTGTCTTATTCTGACTTTCTAGATCTGCACAATAGCCAACTGCCTATTATAAAGGAAATTCTATATCTCCTTTTTATCCCCACCCCCCAGTAGCCTGCCTTGCCTTTTCCTCCGGAAGATATGAGTGTCTAGCACAATACTGTCCCAGATAAAGCAATAGCTCAGGTAAATAAGATCCATCTTGGCACAGTGATTAATAGTGGCGGCTTCTAGTCTGGTGAGCCAGGCTTGATCCTCTACTCCTCCAGCTCGGTGACCTTGGGCTCTTCACAGTCCTGATTGTGCTGTTCTGACCGAGCTGTCCTGTCAGAGCTCTCTCAGCCCCACTTACCTCTGCTGTAGAGAAAGGAAGGGAAGACAATTGTAAGTTGCTTTGAGACTCCTTCAAGCAGGGAAAACCAGGGTATACAATTCTTATTACAACAGAGCCCATTTCTGCACTAGCGATATTGTTTGGATTTGCATTTTTAAAGGGCTGGCTTTTTCATTCATTTCATTAAAATATGCCTTTCCAGTCATAGTCCCGAATTGCCCTCTGACTTACCACATGTATTGGAAATTCCCAGTTACAGCCATTTTATCTGTCAAAGTGAAATCTAATTCAGGGATGCCCAAGGGGAAATGCATGCATTTGAGTTTTTCCTCACACCTGCCATCTTAAGCCATTTGGGTACACCCCTTTCCTTACTGCCATCCTCCCTCTCCCCTCCCTCCATTCAAAAAAATCTGCTTAAAAAAGGGGAGCGTAATCACATTGCAACACTGTTTCTAAGTATTTAAAAAGCAGTCTTGCACAGCAGCAGTGCAATGCAATAACCTTGTTTTAAAAAATACATTCAGCAAACTTTGGGGGGAAGAGGGGAGGCAACTGAGGGTACAGAATGGTGGAATTAAGGGGTGCAATGAAAAGAAAGAGTCAAGCATGCATCATTGTGCAGGGGGGAAATTGAAAGGGGGAAGAAAGCAAAGCATGATGGGGGCTACCTCTGTGGGATTCAGACGCGCAAGACTTATCATGAATTTCAGTCTGGATAATGAGGAGAGGAGAGCCCAAACATGGAAAGTTTAGAGTCAACTTGCAGCATCCAAAGGAAATCCAAAGTGAGGATAAAACAAGGTATGTCTCCTAATGCAGAAATAGTCAGAGTGCATCTTTCAGTTCAGCTGGTAATAATGCCTGCCAGAGTACTGTAAATGCCTTTGCATTGCAACTGTAGAGAATCTAGCAAGTTGTGATTGGTAGATAGAAGTTTATACTGTGTGATTTTTCTTGCTAATTTGAAATCCCTGTGAACTAATCTAACCAGTCCCATATTGAGGTGTTCTGCATCAGGATTTCAGTTACTACAATTTCATTAATAAATTTTTCATGGACTTATGGCTGCAATCAGGCATATTAAATGGTGCTGCTCTTGTTGGGTTTTCCTATTATAGTCAGGTTAAGCATTAAGAATACATTCTTTCTTGTAGTTCTGATTTGTTCACTCCCATGTATTTAGTCAGTCTCTTTTCTCTCTGAATCAAGGGAGTCAAAGCTACAAGCCTTAGAAGTCAGTTCAGATGGTTATCTGCAATTTCTCTTTGTAGTGCTCTTCGAGGTCAAATCCATTACAGCATAGACTCTGACTGACTTTGCACACTTTACTCCACCAAGCTTACTAAGAATCACACTGCAATGCTCCTAAGAATATCCTATCCACAGATACAAGAGATGATTTATAGAGATATAAGCTGTTGCAGATACATATCTATATAGGGATATGATGGAAATCTGATTCATGACAATATGACTTACTTTGCCAATTATTAAAAACGGAAAGACTGAACTGTCCACAATCAATGTTATCATCATCAAGAAATTATTATTTTATACCTCTCACAAAAGTCAGTGGTTGTCAGATTCTATATGCCACAAGAGGGTGTAAAGGAGTGTGAAGGTATGAACTTCATGCCCTCCATGAACAAATGGAGATTTATTTGTGATTTCTGAATAGGGCTGTGGACAGGGCACAAACTAGGGATAGGGACTAACTAGAAAAATGCAGTTTGATTTGTGTTCCATGTCTAGACCATAACACTGCAAACTCTGTTGAAAGATACTAGGGCTAGTCCTGCGTTGAGCAGGGGGTTGGACTAGATGGCCTGTATGGCCCCTTCCAACTCTATGATTCTATGATTCTATGATATGATTCTATACTGCAGTCTCTTTAAACTGACTTTGTAGAAAGCCTGAAAAACAACTGAATTGAGGGAGAAGCTTTTGAGTTGTTTTGCAGTCTCTTTAAACAGTGCCAAAAAATGGAGGGGGAGATGTTTCCCATCTCAGAGATTCAGACTGCCTTCTGCAGCCCTTTTAAATTCCCTGCCACACAGTGCTTTTGGCTGTCTCTTTTGAAGTCGCTTTAAAGTTTAAAGAAACTGCAGAAGGTATCCTGAAAAACAGTGGCCAAAATATAGGGCTGTCTGCTGACCACCGCTTGAAAGGAAGGGAGATCCCTCAGGAAGGTTCTTCCCTATCTTTCTTCTGCCTTTCACAAACCATAATGAACCACCATGAATTGCGCCAAAATTTATGGTAGTTCATCCCACTTCTTCAGTTCACAATTCCTGAACAAGCCAAAATTTCATCATATGGTTCATGCCCATCTCTAGCACAAGCTACATTTAAAGAGTTAAACTACTGGTCAATAATGGACATATAATTTTGCTTAGCAGAAGGTTGGAAACTTGTATCTGGATAGAGAATTCTGATGCCACCTTTTATTGCCTGAGTCTTTTCCCAAGCAACCATATTTGACTTGCAAGATTCATTACAAGATTTTCTGACTATGACTTGAAAAGGCAGAATTAAAATTGTTCAGGCAGCTTTTACTTTATTGGCATTTTTTTGAATAGATCCTTCTGACTTGGAAAACTGCCTCACCCCTATAGAAAAACAACTACTGTGCTGTTTCCTTTATGGCCAATTCACAGAACATCTGTGAGTATCTATGAATATATGTAATTTTTATTAAAAAGACTGAAATTGTCATTCTGGCTACATTCAATGTTGTCAAAGCAACTGAAGATTTTTTTCAGATCATCACACAAAGAACAAGGTACATTCTTTAAGATCCTAAAATGCTTTTTGATTATCCATCAGTAGTGTTTTGTATCCCAAAGTACAGGGCAGTGCCTTAACTTCTTAGTCTAATGTGGAAGTTGCAGAGAAAATCGCTTGGTTGTCAATGGCCCAGGCGATATCCACATCAACCCAACTAAACGTTTAGTATCTTAGATACTGTGTTTCTTATAGATAAGTTGATTATACCTTTCTCTTTTGAAAAAGACATTTGTGTACAGCTTTCACTTCTGTGGCTGTAAATTAGCATTTAATTGCTCTTGTGCACATAGCTTTGGATAGTGGCACTGGCCATCTCTCCTCAGAAGAAACAGCCAGACAGTCTGTTTATTCGGCCTTCCAATATCCATACCATCAATATATGGACAGTGCCAGTGTACTTAGAGAGGGAGTAGTCCTGCTCTGTTCACAACTAAGAGTGCTTGCCTTACCCCCTTCCACTTGTCTTCATTACTTGAACACAATGACTACTACTTGTACTATTTTCAGGCTACTTCTATGCTGCCTATTCTGAATCCTGCTCACACTGACTTACAATTATAATGACCATCATTATAATACTATTGAGAATATTGTACCTACCTATGAGCATAAAAATTGTACAAGTGTACAATCCTTTTTTAAAAAAGAAATATGGGATCAGTAACGAACATACATGTATAGGCCTATATATCAGTGATATGCTTGTTGCTCCCGCCTAGGGGAACGTTACCTTTCGCTGTCTTGCACTGCCTCATGGGATCGCTATGGAAGCCTCAAAACAGATGAAAAGGTTTGGTAGTGTCTTTCCCCAACTACCTGCACAGAGAATGGTTCAGTTCACCTGTCTCTGGACATGTTCATGGCTCTGTGTTAGAGCCACCTTTATTTACCTCCCATTCCTAGCCCTACCCCCAACTGTGGTTACAAGTTCTCCACCATCTCTCTTCCTTCCTTCATTCTGTGTGGCAGAAGGGTCCTCCTGGAGTCTCAAGCTCAACCTGGTGCTAACCCATCCAGGTGAGTCTTCTCAATCTCTTTTCCTCCTTCCCTGTTATCTTGGTGGAAGGGGTTTGCTGCCTGCCTCTGCAGCGCAGCTCCTCCTGGAACTGGCTGTGGGGTCTGAGGTTGAGACATCTGTGCCTCCCCTTCCTAGGCCCTCTACCTTTCCCCTTCCCTGGGGTCCTGGGGCTGTTCCCAGGCCAAAGTTGGTAGGTTTGGGAGGCCTGCTAGGGGACTAAGGTCCCGGTGCTAGGTCCCAGTTCCTACCCTGCAACTGCTGCAGTGTTCTGCCTTGCACTGGCCTTGATGGGGCCTGGTGTGACTTGGTTGGAGAGGGCATTGATTGCCTGGGTGCTTGTGTTGGCTTGGGGGTGAAGCTGAGTGAGTGGGTGCCCTGAAGTGGGGTGGCCCAGCAAGTGCTGGTGGGGTGGCTGTTGAGCATTTCTGCTCTCTGGTTGGGGTTGGAGCCCAGCAATAAGCTTGGAGCCTGCCTGAGATGTTCCAGGAGGCCTGCCCAAGAGAGACCCCCATCCTGACTGGGATGCCAAGTCCAGGATTCCTGGACAATCAATATGTCATATATATGGAGTTTTACTTATCTCTTTCTCTCATTTGATGTTATGTCCAAATAGTCATTTACTTGCCTAATGAAGTTGATTCCATTGATTATCTTTTGTTTCCCATGAATCAGCATCATAGTGTATGGAGAATGGGGGTTTAGACCTCCCCTCCCACATACCACTTTCACATCTTCAGTGATGGATTCTATTTGCCCTAGCTCATCAGTATATATGTAACCCCAAACAGGGCAAATAGCATCTCCTGTGTTGTTGTAGAAGAGCTATCAGCTCCCAGTAGAGAAATACCTGGAAATTTGGGGGTAGAACCTGGGGAAAGGGTAGTTTGCGAAGGGGTGGGACCTTAGGAGGGTATAATGCCATAGAGTACACCCTCCAATGAAGCAATTTCTTTCAGGTGAATGGAACTGATCTTGGTTGTCAGGAGATTCATTGTGCTATTCTATGTCTTACGTTAGGAAAATGCTGGAGCGAGATGATTTCAGTCCCTCTCCCTTGTGCATGCCATGGGCCCAATCCAAATCAGGTTCCTAGAAAGCACTAGAAAGCATGGAATTTCAGAACATAACCTCATCCAGCCATGTCTCTGGGGAAAAGATAATGTTATTAGGCCCTTAGAGTTATTGGCTCTATCATGGGTTTTCTTCTCTGTTGAAGAGAGATTGTTTTGAAAAGGTAGAGTGAAGAAAAGAAATCGGACATGCTGTTTTAAAGTAGAATAGAGTCAATTGTGTGGTGTTTTAGTAGTGAAGATAATGGATCAAAGAGAATATGTTCATTTTACACATGAATGTACTTCCTGCTGCATTCCTTATTTGAATTATAAATGTTTACTTGCATCTTCAAATGACTGTACTTCATACATTACAACAATGGCTTGTAACCAAGTAGATGGCTGCAGAAATGTTAGAACACTTCTGTTCTGGGAGGAGGGATTTCTGCCAATTCACCCTTACAACTGTGGACCATCTCTTAGTCACCATATGTCCTGAGGATCCACTAACCTTTAAGAACAACATTTTGAGATGGTCTCAGTGGGCTATAGTCAGAGGGTAAAGCCAGAAAGTCCTGCACCTTAGAATAAGTTCAAGAAGAGAATACAAACCTAGCTACACAATATTTCGGTATTTGATTTTCTCTAAGCCCAAATTAATTCATGGTATTGATGATATTAAATTGATATTACATCAATGTGCAAGTAAGTACCCTCAATCCTAAACACCTGGCCAACAACTCATTGCAATTCTACTGCTGCTGGTGCAGCTACTCAGTATAATATGCATTCTGTAGAATACTAAAATGTCCAAAAGAGATTTTATAAGAATCTGTGGGTAAACAAGTCATCTCAAAATGCAAAACCAAAAAGGCGTAACAAGAAACATTTATGACAGGATTCATTCATACTTTTTGCAAAATGCCAGTGGATTTCATATTGCAATATATTTTATTTATTGCTTTTTAATTAATAAAATAATACAACTCCTCTCAAAAAGATATACAAAGATGGCTTACAAAAATGATAAATACAAAAAATACAACCAAGACTCTAATATAAAGCATGATCCTTCACTGATATGACTTCCTCTGTATGTATTCTGTCAAAGCAAATGTTACATCAGATGTTATATCACAACTGGCCCTTTGCAGTAGGAGATGACTTTTGAAGCATAGAGTTTCCCATATATTTGTAGAATGCTTAACAGGGAAACACCCAGCTTGAATAGTTGACAATAGAAATGCAGGGATTACTCTAAAACAAGAAATTCAGCAAGATACACTGGGTTAAGAAGTCTCAGCTATAGTGTAGAACAGAATCCATAGTTCCATAAAGAGCCATCTGGACATTCCTCAAGAGTTTCTTTGGGCCCTTTATTTAACAGTGACTTGTTTTCTGCATCTCACAAAGTTCTCCGTAGGAATTCTCTTTTATCCTGTATACTAAAGAAATACCAAAATAGTGAATTAAAGAGATCCACATCTATTGTATGACAATATGAAGCTGTTTTATAAGAACTCCAACCGTTTTAGATCAATATTGTTCACACTGACTGGAAACAGTTCTCCAACATCTCAAATTCAAAAAGGTCTTTCTAAACTTCTTGATATCATTTCACCTTAGATGTCAGACATTCAACCTGAAACTCCTAACATGCAAAGCAGTGCTACACCATTGAGCAACATCCTCTGCTCTTCTCTTCATAATAATTCATCAATCTTGTTATGTGACTAGTAGTAAAGCCCGTTGCGTGCTGTAATGCAATGGGTGCTAGCTCATTGTTTGGTACCTTGCTTGGAAACTGCCAACCTGAAGAGGCAGTCTCTCTATGCACAGCACAGGATTATGCACACCTAAGTAGTGTGGACTTCCAGAACATGAACCTGCACCAATCTGGCAACCTTCCCTCCTCTCTGCAATGTTTTCTTGAGCTGAAATAGACCAGAGGCACTTTGTGGCTGGTTGGATGGCTGCAGAGGCATTATAGCTTTTTAAGGCTCCACTTTCAAGGAATATTTCCAACCCAGGGGTAGCCAACCACCAAGTGGGTCCTGGAGATCTCCTGGAATTACTGCTAATATCCAGACACCCCAGTCAGAAATGGCTGCTTTGGAGGGTAGACTCTGAGGCATGGTACTCTTTTGAAGCCCTACTTCCAAACCTTGGTTTCACTGGGCTTAGCTAGTACAGTCTGTTACTTGTCTGGTGATGTCTACCCTTATGAAGCCTGTAGCCTACTGCTAGCAACTGCAGTTTATGTTGTTGTCCTCAAAGCCAAATTGTTGCTAATAAAACTGGAAAACCTAGTCTCCCCCCCTCCTCAAAGTCTCACTGTCTACTTTCCTGTAAACCCTAAAAATTCAGAATTTTGTTGGGGTATACGGTCATTTTATGTATATACATAGTATAATAATGCTTAAAAACTCAACTCATTGAAAAATAGCCAGGTGAAATGTGAAGAGTCATTTCTGGGTTGGATCCAGCTGTAGCTTTCTGCTACTACAGATCTCGAACTCATCTCCCATGTTGTTTGCCACCCCACTCCCACCCCCCCCCCAGCAACATTCAGGGGCATTTTGAGGTGCAGAAGAGTTAGGGACAAGAGAAAATTCTATTCCACTGACCAAGATACTTTCTGCCAGTGGAAATTACTGCTAGAATTTCACAAGTTATATTGATTACCATTTAAGGTATCTGTCAATAGATCTTATGGCTTGCAAATATGCTTCTGTCAGTTTTTCTGGTGATTTTTACCTCCCTAAAAGTATCCAGTCAAATAAGGCTTGAGGCACTTATGTTGTGCTAGAGCACTATCCCAAGAAAGGGGATATCCCGTGGCCCAAGGCATTTCTATAGGGTGAGAAATTTGAAGTCAGTTTTAGGATGGGAGCATGTAGTCATGGAGAAATTAGCTAAGGAGCAGAAGGAGGGTGGGATTACTGGGATGTTCTCAACAGTTGCTAAGGAACAGTTGACATGATGCCATAGAAAGCTCCCAAGAAATATGGGATTATTTATCATCTGTTTTACCCTAGGGATGACAAAGTCAATGATGGGATGCCACACTAGCTGTGCTCAGTCCAGTATGCTTCTTTTCTTGTGGCCATAGACATAGCAATGTTTAGTTTTCTAAATATTTTCCAAATGTTTAGTTTCTAAACATTTAGATTGACTGGAGACAGTCTATCTAGAAATGTATTAATTCATAAACTGCCACAAACTGCTAGAAATTACATGGAGAGTTTGTGTTTGTTGACTTGTCATGAACTTCATTTCACAAACCACGAACCAGCCACATTACATAACTAATTTTAATTTGTGATCCAATTTGTGCCCATCCCTAATAATGAGGATGTGCTCAAAATAGCAGCCATATTGCAAACTGACATCTCCATTACATCCCTCAGGTGACTGAAATAATTTGATTGTTAGAATGTATGAATGTATATTTTAATGAGATAATTATTGTTACTTTATTGTTTTCTATAAGAGCTTCAGGGAAGGGCAGATTATAAATAAAGTAGTAGCAGGGGTGGTGGTGGTGCTGCTGCTGCTGCTGCTGCTGGGGTACAGAGTGTGGTATTTGGATACTGGCAAGGTAGAATTGTTTCAGGCTACTGATTTAACTATCCTTTACACTGTTTTTGACAATAGTGAACTGCTAGCCATCTCCACATGGGATATATCACATATGGCCCTGCAGGTGTCTTACCTTAAAATTTGCCAAAAAAGATATTGCTGCTAATCTCTAAGTCTAAGATGAACTAAGCAGACAAGGGGCATCGCATGGTCCTAGGGAATGGTGGGAATCCTCACTTTTGTCCAGTAATGGACAAAATATGGGGCAGTGGCCTGAGCCTGTTTCAGCATAAATCAAGTTAGCTTTGACCCAGTTTTAGTTCTGGGCCATTATGCAGCAGATATTGGCCAAAGAATGGTTTCCAGTGCATGAGTTTGGAATCTAGTCATTCAAAATTGTAGACGCTTCTATGGCTTCAAGGCTAGGGCTGCCATAGGGGGCAGTTCATCAGATTGGCAGGTAGCAATCTGGGGTTTTTAAGTCCTATAGTCAATGACTGATTAGTTTTGTTTCTTCCAGTGTAAACAGTATAGTGCATAGCACAATAGTGTAAGTAGTGGGTCATATTGTAGTGCAGTACATAGCACCGTTTGGGTTGGTGGCTGGATATGTAAACATCACAGTCCCATCTGATATGATGTGCTACACCTGTACAGGGAAAATGGTATGCATCATTTTCCTGAAGGATGTGATGCCTATTTCGCTGATTTATATTAGGGCCTGCAAGTAGAACAGGGAAATCAAGTGAGTCTATCTCTCTTGTATGACAGGGATAGGTAGGGATGATTAACAAGTACCCTGAGGCATCTGAAGTAGTGAAGGCATATCTGAAACAGCAATCACTGGCTATGTAACAGAGTACATCTGGAAGGGAGTGCCCTTGGTGCTGAGGAACATCTCTCTGAACCTAGTAATGACTGTGAAGCCCATCAAATGATAAGGATGTTGCACCTCTCAACGCACTGTTTGCCAGTGAGAAATAAAATCAGCAGTAGATGTTGGGTGTGTTTGGAGTCACGGTGGGTATGCCCTAGCACAGCCCACCTATTTAAATATGTTAATATATTTTAAAAGATAGTCTGGATGAGTCATACAAGTTGCATCATAGAAATTTACTTGGTGCTTAGTACCAGCTTTAATCCAAATTATTTTTCTTGCAAAGGTTGAAGCAACCCTGGAAAGGGCTCCCCCACCCCACCCACCATGCCATCTTTTATGGATGAAAGCAAAGATTGAAGACTGGAAATATTTAGTGGTGGCCTAGAAACCATCTCTTGTGAAAGAGCCTCTTGTGGCGCAGGATGGTAAGGCAGCCCGACATGCTGTCTGAAGTTCTGCCCATGAGGCTGGGAGTCCGATCCCAGCAGCCGGCTCAAGGTTGATTCAGCCTTCCATCCTTCTGAGGTCGGTAAAATGAGTACCCAGCTTGCTGGGGGGTAAATGGTAATGACTGGGGAAGGCACTGGCAAACCACCCTGTATTGAGTCTGCCAAGAAAACGCGGGAGGGCATCACCCCAAGGGTCAGACATGACTCAGTGCTTGCACAGGGGATACCTTTACCTTTAGAAACCACCACTCTGGCCAGTGCAAAGGGTGCCCAGTACATCTGCATTGTTGGCAGGGGATTGGGGGAACTTTCCAAGAGCTTTCCAGATTCACCCAGAAGTGACATTAGCACACTGGGGGATCAACACTCTGGATTTGGGACAAATCTCTATAGTAGACTTTGCATCAAACCATAGAGTTTTGCCAAAATCCAGAATGTCACCCCACTGACAACCCCGGCATGCTGATGTCACTTCCAGGTGATGTCAGCATGTCACATTAAAAGCCATGTTTTTCCAGGTTGGGAGGAGTTCAGGGCCAGGTGCATCCACAATTGGAGTCCTCCACCTGGACTAGTAGACCTAACAATCCTAAGCACTGAAGAGGGCATTTGCTTCCTAAATGTATAGGTACTACTTTCTTTAACCCCTTCCCCCATTTTTGTTTTGTTATTTGTTTTATTCAGGTTTTTCTACAAATCTCGGACTTTTGTCAGCTTGTAGAAAGATCTGGGTTTCCAGTTCAGGTCTCCAGACTTAAATATCCATAGATTTGGCCACACTGAGAATTGGATATACTGGTGCTTTCCTGTTGCCATGGTCTATCCAAAAGACATCACCAAAATGGGAACTTCAAGGGGGGCATTCATGGATCTTCTTTAATCCCTCCATTTCAACTAAGTAGTGTTTACCATGTGGCTAAATAGTGGTAGAATGCTGTCTGATTCAGTGTTTTACAGACTTCTATTCAGAAAGGCATTTGGTCTGCAAACTTGCTGGATTATCTGTAAACACTGTGAAAGAAAGCATTTACTGCATGAACTGAGGGGATCACACCTGCATGCTAATGAGTTCAATGTCATGACAGCAAGACAAGACAATAGTGCGGGCTGGCTTTTCAAAGGAAACCAAGTTTCCTTTTAGACATTTTCAAATAGAAAATTACGCCATTATTTCAGGTGTCAATCTGTAATCTATTTTGGAATCCATGGCTGCATATTTGCTGGGCTTTTTATTATTAAGAATTCCTCCTGGTGTAATATCCTCAGCTTCTGCATTCACCTACTATTCAGAATTATCATGCTTTCTGTTTTTCAGGACACTATAACTTTTGGAGCTCTGTGACTGACCAGTGAGTAATGAATAAAATTAAAATTTATCATTTTTTAAATAAAAAAATTAAAATGTATATTATTTTTTTAAATGTCTTGTTATTTATTTGGGCACCCACATTTTTGTGAGGAAGAGAAAGAGGTCTGTTTTATTGATCAAGATGAATGTGAATCCCCTCGTGATCCACAAATGGATAGTAACAATTTGCTGTTCTATAGAATCACTCACAAGAGCCTCTTGTGGCGCAGAGTGGTAAGGCAGCTGTCTGAAAGCTTTGCCCATGAGGCTGGGAGTTCAATCCCAGCAGCCGACTCAAGGTTGACTCGGGCTTCCATCCTTCCGAGGTCGGTAAAATGAGTACCCAGCTTGCGAGGGGGTAAACGGTAATGACTGGGGAAGGCACTGGCAAACCACCCCGTATTGAGTCTGCCATGAAAACGCTGGAGGGCGTCACCCCAAGGGTCAGACATGACTCAGTGCTTGCACAGGGGATACCTTTACCTTTAGAATCACTCATATACATAGCACTGTTCAGAGTACCCTGTCAGTGGTCCCCAACCTTTTTATCATTGGGGACCGGTCAACGCTTGACAATTTTACTGAGGTCTGGGGGAGGCAGTCTTTTGCCAAGGGACATCACCACTGCCTGAGCCCCTGCTCCACTTGCTTTCCTACCGGCGCCTCTGACTTCCCCCTTCCCTCTGGGGGCACTGCCAGCAGCAGCTGTGCAGTGCCATGCCGAGGGGGAGCCCCAGCCATGGTGGCCACTGGAGAGCACCAAAGGTGAGCTGGCGGCAGAGTGGCAGAGCAGCCCCCGAGGCAGCAGCCGAAGAGGAGGACGAGGAGGAGCCACGGCCCAGTACCGACTGATCTACGGACCGGTACCCTAAGTCACAGACAGGCCATTCTCAAGGAATTTTCATGCTAAATTTAAGCAGAGGAGACAATAGAAGAAAGATGAAAGACCAATAGGGTTAGGCACAAGCTAATGCACTTATGCATACTTGGGCTTTGTTTCAACCTGAGAGGAAGACGGAGAAGTTAGCTCAAGGGCTTCCTGCAAGATATAGATTTATAATACAGAGGATGGAAGACAAGGAGATTCAATCATGTTTGTTTTCTGAAATGGAGTACTAGGTACAGGAGTCATCAAGGAAGAATGGGCCTAGTTCTTTGTAACAGAAGAAAGTGTTTGGAGAGCTGAGTGTAAATTGTGAAGATCACAGTGAGAGATATTTTGTGATGCACGGGCAGACTGATAAAGGGGTCAAAGCTATGGAGAGTTTTAACTTATGGCAATATTTTATGGCTGTTGAAGGAAATGAAAAACCTTAATAAAAAGATTTGAGGGTTGATGTCACTTGTCTAAAGTATGAATCAGATGAATGGTTTGGGCATTAGAGTTCTGAAGCTAATCTCCAGCAGTATTTCTCTCCTTTATTGACACTATTTGATCACACATCGTCTCTTCTGAATTCAGACAATGTTGCCACTACTGTGTTTCAGACTCCTTCCCCCCACCCACAATTTTTTTAACTGCTGACTTACAATATATTTTGCTTCTACTGCAATTCTAGTGTTATTCCTTCAGGTAAGAATTGGCACAGCACTACTAAAAAGCCTTGAACAAAATATGGGGTGGTGACCCAACCCCTCCTGTTATTTATGTCCCATGTTAAGCCTCTAAAAGACTTTTCTTGTTTCTACATTGTGTTTGCTCAAAACAAGGCAAGCAAGCAGTGTGTTCTCCTAATAAAGGAACACTCAGGGCCATTCTGCACCCAATAAATATAGTGAACTTATGAAGATGCCATATTTTTGGCATTTTGCACGACGTCACCAAGATCCAGTGTCTAAGCAGCAAACCAGTGGCTACATCCTCTATTTTAAAGTGCTAGTTGGGGAATCGCATAAAGTGGATTCTCCAGCCTAAAAAGCATGAGCTACAGGAGAGCAACCAGCAATCCACACTTTAAGGAAATGTATGGAAGCAAAGAAGTGCTATCTCTGCCTCATGTCCCACCCTCGCACCCACTTCTCTCTCCCTTCTCCCAGGGATGGGTTGTTGTTGTTTTTTAAAGCAAACTGCCTGGAGCAATGAATAGGCATTCAATCATGTAGGCAAAGCAAAAAAAAAAAAATTCCCCACAGTTTAAACACAAACTATGCCTCTCTAGAGTCCCCCCCCCCCAATCAGGAATGAAATAAATTTTTTAAAGATTACAGACTTGTGATTCCATAAGAGGTGGCATTATAAAAAGCACCATGAATCTATGATTAGATGCACATACATTTCAATGGAGAAGTCTTACTTTAAAAAAAAATAGCTGGCACTTTTAGCACGCCCTTTAAAGCATGGAGAAAAGGGGATTGGCTGCCTAAACGGAAGAGAGTCGCGTGTAAAGCGCGTTGCTCTCTTCTGCCATTTCAAGCAGGCATGTGGAGTGTAAGAAGCGCAATAAGGCAGCAGATGAAAGCAAGAGAGGCAGAAGGTGAGGAATGGCCGGAGGCATTATTATTTTTAACACTATACCATTTTGCTGGCGTAACACTATTTTTTTAATGTGTGGAATTACCCTCAATATTGTGCAGTGTAAACTTCATAACTTAGTAGCAGGACCCTCAACAGAGGCAATGAAAGATGAGCAAGCTTAAACTACACTGTATTAGAGGTAGTGATGGCCATGAGCAAATATGCTTTTAAAAGGAGTTAAACGGATTGATGGAGAATAGGTCTCTCAATAGCTACTATCCATAGGTGATATTTTCAGGTGGGTAGCTGTGTTTGTAGCAGTAAAACAAAATTTGAGCCTGGTAGTACCTTAAAGACCCACAACATTTTCTAGGGTATAAGGTTTTGTGAGTCACAGCTCACCTCAGCAAATATGCATTCCTATCTGACAAAGCAGGCTTTGACTCACAAAAGCTTATACGAAGGATAATTTTGTTGGTCTTTAAGACACTAGTGGACTCAATTTTTTTCTAGCTCTAGTGAATAAAGGGAACTTCCATATTGAGAGGAAGTAGTCCTCTGAAACGTAGGGTAGGAGGTTCATGAGGTCTTGGCCTCTGTCCGCAGTTTATTAGCCCTCCGCTGTAATTGCTTGGCTGCTCTGTGAAACAGGGGACTGGATTGGATGAACCACTGGTTTGATCCAGCATGGTACTTCTTGTGTTTTTTTTATGTTTAGAATCTCAGGTGAGTATAACTGACTGAAAAGGGATGGTGGTCTTGCAGGCCTGGGAGGAACTAATAATAGGGTAAGATAAGGATACAGCCTCAGGAGGCATAGACAACTTTTGGGAGGCATTTGAGGTAACCAGATAAAAGCCTTCCAAAGGTTAAAAGATGAGGATTCAAACAGAGCACATGGAACCATTTGACAATAATGTAGAAGACTGGTTCACATAAAATGAATATCTTGAATGGTATTTTGTACTGCACAATACCCTAGATGAAAAGAAACTTCTGAACTATATGAGGCCAAGACATGTCACTTTCTTCACAGTTTGACATAGCCAAAGAAGCCATGTACCAAACTTTTGTTGAAAATGTGATTTTTCTACAGGGCCATCTTTCACTCAGCAGCCCTGGAATTTCTAGCAATACATACAGCAAAGTCTTCAGAAGAGATATAGCTTCCTAAGCCCTTTTAATTTATTTAGGAGGGTGTAACTCTGTTTAGGATTATATTGGATTTCACAAACTCTGTTTCCTCACATCTACTACCTCATGCCCTTCTTCTATCATGATTTAGTGATAGATTGAATACTGTGAACATCATTTATTGAGATTATTTTTGGAAAAAGTGAATTCCAGAATTTGCTCATTACCCAAAATATTGTGTTTTGAGTGTCTGGAGTTGCTCCTTTTTATTTCCCTTCCGTGAAATAAAAAGCTATATGGGAAAGCAGACTTCCTCCCCTTTATTTAAATCTGCCACAAAGCAAATATACCTCTTAAATCATACCTGAAGTTAGTGTACTCTGAAATTGCCCAAAGTTACTGTTATGTTTGTACTTTGCTGCAGCACTAATGGAAATGTTCTGGCTAGGAGGCTGCTGAGATGTTGTTTTCCATACCGATGTTTTATTCAGTGAAGTGAGGGTGTTTTTTTAAAAAAAGAAAAATAAATTATTTACTATTTTATACTCGTTTTAAAAGCTTGCCTTTATGACAAAATTGTTTACTTTGAAAGGGTATTTTTGTGGTAGGCTACAAATGTTCTTTGCTGTGTGCACTTCTTAGCAGCAGTTCTGTATAACAAGAAGGATTTACTCAGCTTGAGAAGAAAGGGGCAGGCAGTGCCATAAAGAGAATGTGATGAGGTGATAACTGTTTGACTGTCTGCTGGGAACAATGTGAGGCATACACCCTTGCACAAAATGAGCCTGTTGTCCATTACTGACACCCATGCACTTCAGTCAAGGGGCAGCTTCACTTTACTATCTTCTGACTACAACGATGCAGTTACTATGACTGTAAGGAACTCACTAGCCTTTTCCAGTATAGTAGGTAGCATGAACAGTTGGCTCTCTTTTCTTATACAAATAATTAGTGCAATGGTTTAAGACAGATTCTTTGACTCCAGGGTCAATGCTTCTATGCCAGTTGCATTACAAAGAAAAAGTCAATGGTAGATGTATTTTCCAGAATGCAGGTATAAAATACCTGCATACCTGCATACCTAACAAAATTTCCTTCTGCCTTTGGTGTTGTTGTTAGTTGCGAAGTCGTGTCTGACCCATCGCGACCCCATGGACAATATCCTCCAGGCTTTCCTGTCCTCTACCATTCCCCAGAGTCCATTTAAGTTTGCACCTACTGCTTCAGTGACTCTATCCAGCCACCTCATTCTCTGTCGTCCCCTTCTTATTTTGCCCTCAATCGTTCCCAGTATTAGGCTCTTCTCCAGGGAGTCCTTCCTTCTCATGAGGTGGCCAAAGTACTTAAGTTTCATCTTCAGGATCTGGCCTTCTAAGGAGCAGTCAGGGCTGATCTCCTTTAGGACTGACCGGTTTGTTCGCCTTGCAGTCCAAGGGACTCGCAAGAGTCTTCTCCAGCACCAGAGTTCAAAAGCCTCAGTTCTTTGACGCTCGACCTTCCTTATGGTCCAACTTTTGCAGCCATACATTGCAACTGGGAATACCATAGCCTTGACTAAACGCACTTTTGTTGGCAGGGTGATGTCTCTGCTTTTTAGGATGCTGTCTAGATTTGCCATAGCTTTCCTCCCCAGGAGCAAGCATCTTTTAATTCCTTTGCTGCAATCCCCATCTGAAGTGATCTTGGAGCCCAGGAAAATAAAATCTGTCACTATTCCTTCTGCCTTATAACTGTTAAAGGCACAGGGACTCAGCCAGAGAAATGATGGCAATTCCAGTTTAAGTTCCTTTAAACTGAAAATAATAGGGAACAACCCTTCTGTTCGTATTGCATGTGATCTAGCATGGAGTTATGGCCCCTTTCCACTGGTTGAGTTAGAGTAGGATTAATGAAGTTGATGGGCTAGGGGGAAAATTTACTCAGCAAATGATTATATATTTGTTTTTATTTATAGAATCATAGCATCATAGAGTTGGACACGGCCATACAGGCCATCTAGTCCAACCCCCTGCTCAATGCAGGATCAGCCCTAAGCATCCTAAAGCACCCAAGAAAAGTGTGTATCCAACCTTTGCTTGAAGACTGCCAGTGTTGGGGAGCTCACCACCTCCTTAGGCAGCTTATTCCACTGCTGAACTACTCTGACTGTGAAAAATATTTTCCTGATATCTAGCCTATATCGTTGTACTTGTAGTTTAAACCCATTACTGCGTGTCCTTTCCTCTGCAGCAAATTGGAACAGCATCCTGCCCTCCTCCAAATGACAACCTTTCAGGTACTTAAAGAGGGCTATCATGTCCCCTCTCAACCTCCTTTTCTCCAGGCTGAATCTGACCAGTGCCGTATACAATGGGACTATGACATCTTGTGATGCAATTTAATAAAGATAAGTGTAAAGTTCTGCGTCTGGGTCAGAAAAATGAAAAGCATGCCTACTGGATGGGGGATATGCTTCTAGGTAACACTGTGTGTGAACGAGACCTTGGGGTATTTGTGCATTGTAAACTAAACATGAGCAGGCAGTGTGATGCAGCGGTAAAAAAGGCAAATGCCATTTTGGGCTGTATCAACAGGGGCATCACATTAAACTCACAAGATGTCATAGTCCCATTGTATATGGCATTGGTCAGATCACACCTGGAGTACTGTGTGCAGTTCTGGAGGCCTCACTTCAAGAAGGACGTAGATAAAATTGAAAGGGTACAGAGGAGAGCGACGAGGATGATCTGGGGCCAAGGGACCAAGCCCTATGAAGATAGGTTGAGGGACTTGGGAATGTTCAGCCTGGAGAAAAGGAGGTTGAGAGGGGACATGATAGCCCTCTTTAGGTATTTGAAAGGTTGTCACTTGGAGGAGGGCAGGATGCTGTTTCTGTTGGCTGCAGAGGAGAGGACACGCAGTAATGGGTTTAAACTTCAAGTACAACGATATAGGCTAGATATCAGGAAAAAGTTTTTCACAGTCAGAGTAGTTCAGCAGTGGAATAGGCTGCCTAAGGAGGTGGTGAGCTCCCCCTCACTGGCAGTCTTCAAGCAAAGGTTGGATACACACTTTTCTTGGATGCTTTAGGATGCTTAGGGCTAATCCTGCGTTGAGCAGGGGGTTGGACTAGATGGCCTGTATGGCCCCTTCCAACTCTATGATTCTGTGATTCTATGATTCTATCTAGGACAGTTTCTGCACTAGGAACTTTGTTGCTCTGGCTCCCATGCAGGAGCACAAATCCAGGGTGGACAAAGTGCACTGGACCAAATGCTTCTGCATGCAGGAGCAGGAAGAGGCAGGACAGCCTGCCACAGCTCAATCTCCAGCTTGCAGCCCGGCACAAAGCCTCTCATATGGAAATGGTCTAGGTATGTCTGCTACACTGGTTCCTAAGGAGTGTATTGCTGAAAGTTTCCTGCTGTAATGCTGATGCTCTTTGGCTTATATAGGGCATGCTATCATTTGATTTAAAGCTCAAAATAAAGAAGTTTTGGATTATAACTTTAAATTTTGGGAGGGACCAAAAATTTAGGATAAAGCATACTTTGTGGAGACCAAGCCCTATGCAGAGTGCTGTGGAAGCTGCAGGCTGAAGACTTGCCTCCTGAGAGGAACTAGAGCTTCCCCTTTGCTGCTCAGACCAGTGGCAATATAAAGTGGTGATACTGGTGCTGGTTGTAATAGGACTTATGGGCAGTTCGTTTGGGACATGCCTCTTGATTTTAATTGATAAATAATACTAAAACTGATAATTATTATTTAGATAATAATTTTAGTTTTAATATTATTTTATTTTTAACCCGCCCTCACCAAAAAGCTCAGGGTAGGTAACAACATATATTTTTTAAAAATAACAATATTAAAATATTTGTTTGAAAAGCATTCAATTATTTGATTGATTTTAAACCACCTTAATATCCCAGTGGAGTGGTGCAGATGTCAAGCATAGTGAAAACCTGGCTGGGCAGGGAGACCAGAATTTCAGTGTCATTTCTGACACTCTTCATTTCAATGTAGTCTTCACATACTGCATCTCCTCCCCAACAATGGCAACCAATAATACGTAGTGGGGTTATAGAAATGCATAATTTTATTGATGTCACAACCTAAGGGTATTTCAACATAGCAGGAGAAGGGAGAGAGGGAGGAGAAGGGAGAGAGGGACAGGGCATGGAGCTACTATATGAGCAGCAGTGCCATATCAAGCATAATGTCTTGTTCTATACCCAGGGCTTTTCTGCATGCAATAAATATAGTGAAATGCTTACCTAATGTAGGCATTATATTCCTACCACTCCACATGACATCGCCCACATCCAGAGTCTGGCTAGGTGACAGCTCGCTACATCCTCCAAGTTGGGGAAATCACATAAAGTGGATTCACCAACCTAAAAAGTGCTAGCTACCAGAGAGCAACCAGCAAGCAACCAGCAGAAGGAAGGTATGGAGGCTCAATGCACTAAAGTTGCCTGCTTCATCCCACCCTCACACCCACCTCCCTCTCCTTTGTTCCCGGGGATGGGAATATCTTTTTTTAAATGGTGATGTGCTTGGAGCAATGAATAGGCAGACACATGTATAGGTAATGCCAGAAATAAAATAATATTTTTTCAAAGTTGTAACACAAAGCATGCCTCTCAAAAGTTTTCTCCCTTCTCCCCAAAATCAGGAATTAGATTAATTTTTAAATGTATCAAAAGACCTGTGATCCCATAAGGGGTGGCATTAAAAAAGCACTATGAAACTATGGTTCCATGCATACACATTGCAATGTAGAAATATGAATTTAAAAGAAAATCAGTGGACATCACAGGACCCTTAAACTGCGTCAAAATATGGAGGAAAGGGGATTGATTGCCTGAACTGATTGACAGGCAGAAGCAAGTCATGTATAAGGCGTGTGATTCTCTTCCGCCATTTCCAGCACCAGATATGGAGGGTGAGGTGTGCAAAAAGGTGGCAGACAAAGGCAAGACAGCAAAAAGGTGAGGAGGGGCTGGGAAGCACAATAAAATTTAGCACTTT
Organism: Paroedura picta; assembly: GCF_049243985.1. Classification (NCBI taxonomy): domain Eukaryota; kingdom Metazoa; phylum Chordata; class Lepidosauria; order Squamata; family Gekkonidae; genus Paroedura; species Paroedura picta. The sequence goes on along the minus strand of NC_135369.1, from coordinate 126,165,296 downwards.
GCCATTCAGCTGGCATAACACTGTTTTTACTGATGTGCGGAAATACCCCCAATTTGCAGTGAATGACCCAATTAAATTATTTCAGGGGGAACAGGGCTGCTGAAAGAAACCAAAGCAATAATTTCTTCTCTGTATGTACGTGTGTGTTTGTATAAGCTTCTCCCTATGCTTGTGACCTCTGAAAAGTGAGTACCACTGAACTGTGAAACTGGTAGTTAAGAGCTGCTTTAGTCTGTTATGTAAATATGCACTCAAGGACCTTTGTTTACCATTCTGTGCACAACCTGAGCTTCTCAAAGAACAGAGGAATCTGGAGATGGAGGGATTCCACTTTGCAAAATCCCCAAATGGTGGCATTTAGTATTTTGAGATGGTAATGGCAACATGAGTGTGCTCTGTTTAGATAATAAGTCTTGCTGCCATCCTGCAGAAGCAGTAAAAGCCATCTATTCTCTGATCGGAAGCAAGCAAAATTGACTCTTTCGGCAAGCATGAAACCCAGCTCTTCAAACAGAGGCTTGCATTTGTGCTGAAGACAATGGCCTGGCCTTTGATATACAGTCACGGCCCAAATGGCAGCACTCTCCTACAGGCTTGATATTGTTGCCGCTGAGAACAGTTAAATTAACCAGGCAATACTTGGCACAAGAAGCCTAGGAAGAGTTCAACAATAGAATCCCTCCCTCCATCAGCAACATCACAATACCGACAGGGTGATTATGCTTTTAGTGAAAGGGAAGCACAAGCCACATGCTGAGTTGCCCAAGACAAGGGGACAAGCAGAGTGCCATTGAGCTCCTGCTTCCATTGTTGCCTAAAAGGGTAGCCTAATTAATTGATTTCTTGGTGCTTTTGTTAATGCATCAAATGCACAAAGGAGAGAAGTTAGCACTTCCAGTAAATTACAATATCAGGAGCAGACCTGGAGTTTTCTATTGTGTGCCATAGTTCATAAACGAGTGCAGAAGCTGACATCATTATTAGCTTATGCTTAGACCCTGCGTGTGCATTTGCACACTCCTTCACAGACAGGCTCACAGAGGAATAAAACAGTGAGATAGGAGGATACCATTATGCTGTCTTTTGATAGTGTGCAGAATGCTCCTCTGCCTATTTACTTAACAAGAATGCCTTACACAAGCCTGATCTCATCAGATCTAGCAAGGCTGGTCTTGGATGGTACTAGGAAGAGACCACCAAATTAATCCTTGCTTTTTTCTTGCTACACAGAGGCAGGCAATGGCAAACCACCTCTGAATATCTCTTACCTTGAAAACAGTACAGTGTTGCCATAAGTCAGCTGCTTCTGAATGGCAACAACAGTAACAACAACAAAATACCTTATTGCATTCAAAGAGAAGTAAAGTAAGCAGGCAGACTGCAATTGTGTCAAGCATCCATCTAAATCAGTGGTTCTCCACCTGGGGGTTGGGATCCCTTTGGGGGTCGAACAACCCTTTCACAGGGGTTGCGGCAGGGTGAGCAGCTTACCCGGGGCAGGGGCCACTGTTGCTGCCACAGTTGCTGCTCCTCCTGCAGATCTTAAAGATGCCCCCGGACTCAGTTTTTGTTCTTCCAAATCATTGGCTTTCATTACTCGGTTCATACCCTGCTCTTCTCTCCAAGAGGGTCCCAAAGTGGCCGACATCGCTCCTCTTCCATTTCATCTATACAACAGCCTTGTGGGGTAGATTGAGATAGAGCTTTCGTCTGTTTTGAACAGCGGAAAAGAGCGAGATCGGCATGGTGGGACAAGAGGCGGAACTGAACTGAGAAACCCCAGGAAAAAAAAAAACAATTTATATGCAATCATGTACAATAGCTCTTCACTCCATTGGTCAGTTTCAGTTTAATTTCTGTGAAAGAACACTTGTATAATTTTATGGTTGGGGATCACCACAACATGAGGAACTGTATTAAAGGATCGCGGCATTAGGAAGGTTGAGAACCACTGATCTAAATCTTTCAAAGTCAAGCACCTAGGATTGCACTGTCAGATTATGACCCTGCATATACATTCATTTATTTAAAATATTTATTAGCCGCCTTTCATTCTTACAGAGGTCACACTGAAAGTACATTCCGCTTAAATGAATGTAACTTGCTTGCAAGTAAATGAGAGTAGTAACAGACACGATAATATAGTTGTTTCAGTCTAGAGTCATATGTGTGCAGGGTACACGTTGCTTTTCCTGTGTGGGTCGGGTTCCAGCCTCCAGGTGTGATCTGGAGATCTTCTGCAATTATAACTAGGGCTCCCAAACTTAAGGTGGAGGCTAGAGACCTCCTGGGACTACAGCTGATTTCCAGATAATAATCAGTTTCTCTGAAGTAAATGGTTGCTTTGGGGGATAGTCTATGGCATTATGTCCTGCTCTTCTTTGCAAATCCTACTCCCCCATTGTGGGCTGGCAACCCCAGTTTTAGTGAATACCTGTAATTTTGTGTGTAAGTTGGAAGCCCAGTGACCAAAAGGGAAGAGTGTTTGAATACAGATGAGCATGAACCAGGAAAATATGGTTCAGTTTGATTCATGGTTAGTGGCATGCACAAACCACAAGCAACGAGCCACATGGTAAAATAACCCCGTAGGCATACTAGAAACACTGAACTCATAGAGGATCTATGGCTGACTCTCCTCTACTTGCCCTCCAAGTTTGGTGAGAATTGAATTTATGGTCTGAGTCCTGCCCCAAATGCGCAATCCTGGAATAGGTGGAGTTGCCTCTCATGTCATAGAAGGGCAGACTTGATGCTGCATGAGAAAAGGGAAGCCAGGTTATGGCAGGTCTCAAGCAAAGACTGCATCTCAAGAGGAACAGAGTCCTGGGTGGCTTTGACAGTGCTCCCCAGCCCCAGAGCATCCTTCACCACAGGATGAAGTACATGGACCAGCGGATGATGCCCTTGTGGTGCACATGATTCACCTCTGCCAGCATGTTGGCACTAGTATCCATGAGTATGTAGCCACAGATGATGTTGACATTACTGCTCACTCCCTCGGGCTCTGGAGGAGGGGAGCCTCACTTCTGATTCTCAGTGGTGGATTGAGAGGCCAGCTTTTCTAGGGCAGAGTCTACACTTACTTTGTTTATTCCATTGTCAATCCTGTTGAATTCAGATAGCTTTGAATTCGGGTCTTCCTCTTCCCCTCCCCTCCCCTCCCCATTGAAAGGGAAAAGTCTTCTGCACGTGGTTAGGGTAGTTCAGAAGGGGGGGAGCCAAGCCTCTTTCTTTTCTTGAAGGGGGGGAGAAGCAAAGCAAGGAGCCTCTTTATTTTCTTGGAGGGGGGGGAGAGGATCGAAAAAGGCAGAGAAGAGAGAAAAAATCCAGGACTGACAGAAATTGAGAGAAATTAGGGGCTTCTCCTTTAAGGCAAGCTTGTCACATGACCAGGTGTGACCTATCAGAGATTCTCTACTGCGGAGCTTTCTTTCCCAATCCGGATTTGAAAAATATTGAGTATTAAAAGCACTCTAAGATATCGCACAATAAAGGTAGGGTCACTCTGGATCAATCCTTCTTGCTGCAGAAGGAAAATTTACATCGCCCCAAATCCAAATGGAAATCACATTCTGGGTAGACGGCAGGGACTGAATTGACCTGGGGTTGGAATAAAAGCTCCGTGCAGTTTACACCCTGGAATCGTAGGTGTAAACTGCACTGAGCTTTTATTCCAACCCCAGGAATTAGAAGCGTTGGGCCCCAGGATCACCTGGCACTAGTGAAGGCAATGGCAGTGCCAGAACAACAGACAGATCCTGGCTGGTCACAGACCAGAACACAACTGAGCCAAGGCTCTTCCACAAGCAAATAAACCCACCACGCACATAGACTGTTCAGGGGAGTTTTGTGCCTCAAGACCAGCCTGTCCAATGTGCTGCCTGCCAGGCACCAAGCTATGCCAGCTGGAAATACTTGCACATTGTTCTTGGCCTTCAGCTATATTGCCCAACTCCAGCAGCTGCTAAACAAAGACAGCTAGGAGAATGGTAAGTTACCACACCCCTTCCACTTGGTAAAGGGGGGGAAGAGTGAATTAATGCAGTGGCTTTCTAAGGGCTGGGTGGTAGGGTGGGGGCAATCTGGATCTGTAGCCCATGGAGAAGTACAAGGGAATCCCAGTGCTCGATTCCTGAGAAGATGGCAGCAGCCAGCCCAGCATTGATTTCCGTCCGGCTCCACAAGGGCTGTTGTTGCTTTTCAAGGAGGGGCTCCTGTCCTTCACAAGCAAGCCCAAGAAAGAGAGAGATGTGGTGACCCCTCCCCTTCATTTCTATCTGCAGTTTGTCTTCAGCAGATTTCCCAAAGTTTCAGAGCAGTTTATAACAATAAGGACAGTGTGCAGGAAGGAGAGAGCGAGAAAGAGGGAAAGGCTGGAGCTGCAAACTTAGGCAACAGAGTGAAAAGGAAATGGAAGGGGGGGGGCTAGTCAGTGTGTGGCACACTGGGCTAGGAGTGCCAAGGTGTGCTGAGTTGCTATACTGCTCAAGTGAAGGGGTCCCTCGATTTCTCTGGGTGGAAGGGAATAGGCATGCTGGCTGGCTTTGCAAAGGAGCGGGTGATAGAGTGCGGTGACTCTAATCTTCTGCCTGCACTCTTGGAGAATGGGATGGGTAGGGGGGCAACATTTTGCCCTTCCCATCAGCTTTGCAGCTTGGCAACACCTGTTGTTTTCTTAGCTCATCTCGGGGGTGACATTCTTTCATGCTGCAGTTCAAATGTGCCTTTCCAGCAGACACTGAGTGACCTGCCTTCCCATCCTTGGGGAAGGAATTTTGCTCATAGGCTAGCAGAGTTATGGAATGCAGCCCGGTTGATGGTGCCAGTGGTTGATCTCAGCTCATTTTCTCTCTGTTTACATCCTAATTGCCCTCTAACTTATAAAAAAAGACAAGTTTCCCTTCTTTTGAGACATAAAGATAACAAATCCTGTGTAGCTGTACTACAGTGCGGGTAAATAAAGCCTGTGCTGCTGAATATGCATACTCAGAGGTCTGTGTGGAAGTAGGTCCTGTCTTATTCAGTGGGCCTTATTCACAGGAAACAGTTCTTAGATTACAGCTCAATGAGACTGACCCAGCCCCAAAGTTATGCACATCACCATCCTATTGGTATTTGCTGCAGAATCAACTGATAAAGTGACAGCTAGAAGAGCAATTAAAAAGTGAGTAATTATGTCATATTTGCTAGTATCCATAATACTCTTACTGTGCTATTTCCTATAAAAATGCATTCCCAAAGAAATGCATACAGTCTTTACAGTTGCTGTAACTTTGAGTCCCTCCACTACTATATGTGAGTAAGCATTCTCTTGCTTACTCACATTTTACAACCACTGTCACTGTCCTATCTTTGGAAAAAGGTATAGAGAAATCAATCACAAATAATATCAATATGGATGCAAATTTCATGCCCAGTCACGTTGACTTCTGCTTTAATTGTTCAGTAGGCTGAAAAGGGTGAAATGGTGATCCAGTTCTTCAGTGGCTAGCATGCTTTAGCAAATTTCAAGTTTAGAGAATCTATGGTTGGTTTTAATCATTATTTGGCATTTATGGTCCATTTGTCTCACTGAACTATGGTTCATTGATGGCGAGCATGTCCTATTGAACTGTGTGTTTGGGAAATGTATTTTTACTTATTTGTATTCTGCTTGACTCACTGAGATTTCTAAAATCAAACAGGTGGGATGGAGAAGGTGTGGATAATGCAGATTTGATTTAGGTGTATGATGCCAAACAGATTTTGAGTTTCACAAAGGACTATTAGGTTACAACAACCATCCTGTGAAGTTGGTGATGCTGAAAATGCCAGTAGAGATTTGAACCTATACTATAGGTATATACTTGTGGATCATAAGAACAGCCATTACCAGGATTTATGTCTCAATATCTCTTAGTGAAGTATGAAAGTTTTTTCGTGTGGTCCAGCCCATTTTAGCCTGTACAGTACCTCTTATAGTACCTCTTATACATGTTAAACTATGGAGTTGAACAGCTTGAAAATGTGTGTTGTTTGTTAATTGTTCAGAATGCTCAATATTTTCTACATGTAAATATTTTAAAATATTATTAATAAGCCTGAAACTTAATCAGTTAGAAGTATAAGCATGGCAATTCGGTTCAGACACATAATGTGCTGCTCTCCACTGTGTTAAAATGTTCCCTTAACAAAAGAATTGCTCCCTTACCAAAAAATATTCTGGCTAGAATCATAGAATCATATAGTTGGAAGGGTCCATACAGGCCATCTAGTCCAACCCCCTGCTCAACACAGGATCAGCCCTAAGCATCCTAAAGCAACAGACCTGCTGGCCAGTATGAAATAACTGGAAGGTGGGGGTTCATGTAGTTAAGAATGGTAGACTAGGGTCTAAGATTCAAATTCCTACTCACCCATTACATTCGTTGTGTAGCCTTGGGCTAGTCATGCTCTGTCAGTCTAACCTCCTTCAAGGGGGGTGTTTTAAGGATAAAATGGAGGAAGGAAGAACCATGTATTCTATGATGAACTCCTTGGAGGAAGGGAGAGTATAAAGACACTAAATAAATTGGGGGTTGACGTGTTGGAAGATACATAGGAAGTTGCTTTGTTATTGACACTAGAGCCAGCCACTCAACTCTGTACCAATTCAGCTTCTCCTCAAGAAGGTTTGCATCACTACTTGGTGACTGTGATTCTGCAGCAATGACAGTGGAAGCCATTGTTACACAGATCTCTCTAATTCTTTCTAATAGACAGCCATAGTTGATTAAAAAACAAGAGTAAACAAAGACCTACCATCCCCAATGAAAACAGAATAAAATCCTCTAGTCTTCTCATTCCAGAAGTACAGAGAGAATATTCAAGATCTTTTAATCTTTTTTTTTTATAATAATTTTATTGTTTATTATTATATGAAGCATTTACAGAAAAGTTGTAAAGAGAAAGCGACCAGTTGATATGGTTTGCCATCTCTTTTAACATAGATATTTAGTTCTCATCACATATTATTCCTAGTCTAAAAGTTTTTACCATTTTTCTTAGCCAAGTGATTGTTAGTACATATGAGATCTATTATAGGAATACATTCTGTTATTATCTTAAATGATATTAGGTCAGTCTCCTTCATAAGTTGGCCCTAACCCAAGAATTACTACTGTTGTCTTGTTAATGCCTATAAAATATGGTTTGTCATCCTCTTTTGGCATACATATTAACATACATATTCAATTCCCATCGCATATTAATCCTGATCTAGGAGTTATTACCATCTTTCTTAACAGAGTAGTTGTTGATACATAGGAAGGTATAATCTATTATAAGGATATATTCTATTATTGTCTTAAGTGATATAAAGTCAGTTCCCTTCATATATTAGACCTGTCCTAAAGGTTGCTACTGCTTTTTTTTTTTTCTCACAAGAAGCCAGGAGAATACTCCATTGTTCAGCTCATCTTTCAGGTGGTCGCAGAAAATGAAATTGTATTTTTTTCCATAGTAGAGTGTTTCTGATTGTCCTTCTGTCAGGGCCAGAGAAATCTCTTGCTTGATTCTTGCTTGTAATCGCCTTTGAAGGGGCTCTGAATCCTTTGTCAATCTGGATCTCTTCCTCTGGTCGCACAGAAGTATCTCCTGATAGCTTCCTAGTTGCTGTCGCTTTTGAATAGACTCTTTTTATTTTGCTGATCCAAGTCATTTCCTGCTCTGAATAGACTTCCAGGTTTTTGGTGCTTTCCTTCCATGAATCTGTTTTCCCAGGTTCTTTAAAGATACTTTGGGTTTTTACATCTCTAGCACTCTCTCCCTCCAGTTGATTAACTTCCAGACATTGAAGTTTCACTTGATTTACTGTTAGCTGAGCTGCGTCATCAGCTGGTCTCTCCGGATCTTGGGCTCCATCCAAAAGCTCCCCCTTAGTCCCACGAATTTCCTTTTCCAGCTTATTGACTGCTTTCAGTATCTCTGAGTTTCCTTTGCATAACAAATGAAAAAGTTGTGCCTTAGTTAATTCTTCCATAGTTCTAGGCAGTCACAAACTATAAACAGAAAGTCTCGTGAGGTCTCGCGGGAGCACGAGCGATCCCAAATTATCAGTTTGTCGATCTCCGTATCAAGTCAAATTCTCCCACTGAACGTTCACCCATAAATCTTCAAGGCACTCTCTTTGTTTGGTTAATGGGTGTAATTAGCTGGGAGTCTCTCACTCGGGAAAAGAAGGAATTCGCTTGTAAATTGGTTGAGGGGGGGGAGGGAAGAGCTTGTGAGAGGAGAGAGAGAAAAGCCAGAAAGCTTTCAATTCTTACTGTTGTAGGTTCCAGCTTCTGTCAGGTTCTGCTCCTATCGATCTGGTAAATGATGATCTGGGAAGAATGTGAGGTCGGCTGGTCGTTTCAAGCTTGTAAAGTTGTTTGCGACTAAGACGCCATCTTGACCTTGAGCTCAAGCCGCTATTAATCCAGGGAGGTCTTGCTTCTCCCTACGGATCTGTAGGACCCTCAGGTCACCGTTCCCGGTTCCTGGGGCGACCGGTGAGCAGATTTGCGTATCTGTTCAGGTCAGCCAGGTGCATAAGCCCCTGACCCTCGGCATGGCTTAAGAGCTGAACTGAAGTCCAGCTTTCTTTATGGCGCCCCTGGTGGTTCTCAAGATCTTTTAATCTTAAATGCAGGGGAAAGCATCTAGTGTGACTGATATTAAGGATTAATTTTCTGATCAAAGAATTAGTTGTTTAAGGCACTCTGAGCATGAAGCAATAAGATTCCCTGAACTCTCTGGAATATATCAGCAAGGCTTCTTTGATCATCTAGAGGCCCTCACCCCTTTTGACTGTACATAAAGATTGAGGTTTGCTGGATTATTAAAAAAAACTCTTCAATATCCTTCTACAAAGAACATACAGAAACCACTGTTTGCCCATCTCTGGGCCACTATTGTCAGATTTGTGTCAGAAATGCCATTTTGTATAAATCTGTCACCTGGCATTAAATGGGAAATCAGATGTCCCATTGGATAGTTACCCCATCCAATGACACCCCAGATCTTTAAAAGTACCAGTCAGAACACAGCCCAACATCCACCAATGCATAGTTGGGTTCCAAAGTTTCTGCTCAATGGCAGCAAAGATCCTAATTCTACACCAAATTGGACCAATGGCAGATAATCTCAATTAACACAAGATTAAATTTAGATAAATAAGAAGGACATTCCCAGAACTCCATTTTTGTAGTTGGTTTCCCTCCAGAACCACCTTCCGTTACCCCAAATTATGAAGCTTCTGGACTCTTCCTTAGTCAGATTATCATTTCTTCTCTCCTATTTCACTCTCTGAAATTTACTATCTATGTCCCTTTCCCCATTTACCTTCTCCAGGTTTCTCCATTCTTTGCTCATGACTGCCCTGCCTTATTGTCTGACAACCATTTTCCCATAGCACCTTGGCTAGGGATTCCGTACTTTCTGTCCTACATTCTGATTCTATTCATCTTGCAGCATCTTCTGGTCCCAGTCTGGGCAACTGCATCACCTATTCTGTCCCTCAGGATTGATTTGCTCTGGACTAGCCAAATGGAAAGGACACAATTTGGAGTAAAAAGCCAAATTAATTGGGTATTTAGATAAATGAATGCAACCCACATTGGGATTATGCAAAGTGAATGGTTTTTAGTGGCTTCAATCTTCCTTTTTCACACTTATTTCTCATTTTCTAGACATATTTTAGTTAAAAGCACAGTTACTTGCTGGTGAAGTATTTTTCTCTCTTCTTCGAGATTTATTGTGCCAAAATGGAAATAATGTATGTAGTCTAAAAAAATCCCCTTTTATTCATTAACACAAGCATTAGCAAAGGTCTCAGATGACCAACCTGACCAAGGATCTGATCTGGGAAATACTACATTGTTTGTACCTTTTTGGAAAACAAGAAGAATTATTCCATAAAATAAAAAGATGAATACATTTTTAAAATATATAAAAATATCATTTTCTTTTTTTTAAAACCTACGTATGGTTTTTATAAATATTGGATTCAAACAGAAGGAAATAGACTCCTATGTATGCATACAATATGTTGAACTAGCAGGACATAATATTTGTGTAGCCTGTTCCAAGCTTGAGTTAACCTTTGAAATGATGCTTAAAACTCAATCTCAGTGAAAGTTTGCTCTGTTTGGAGTGGCCTTTATTTTTCTTAAAGCTGTCTTAGAGCAACATCTAGTGGTACATGGCATGTCATCCTTAGAGAACACATCTATGCAATCATCGAACCGGCTTATACACATACAAAAATGTAGCAAATCATTCTGAAGGTGAACATTATGTTTCCAGCTGGAATCTAATGAATAAATATGGCTATTATATGGTATTTTATAAGGTAAATTCGTGGCTTTATAAAATGGATCTGTATATTAAGGATATTTCCATAACTGATACTGAGATTTAATTTAGTCTAAGGATATAATGTTGTTAATGCAGAATGGAAACTCTACATGTTAGTCAGTAGTAGGTTTTCTCCCCTTATTTTCACTTTGTCCAAGAACTGAACCTACCTCTAATCCTTTAAGTACAGCCTTCAGAAAATAAACAGTTTGAGAATTCTAGCTAACTTGATATGGACACCAGAAAAACATGGTACAAGCAACTAGAATAATGTTGACTCATTGCTTCCCACTGCAACACCATTACAGAATTTACATCAGAAGCTTAATAAGTAGGAACCTGTCACTACTTTTCTGCTTTAACAGAACTGCCATAGATGAAAAAAAAACTGTTTTCTGAAACTAATTAAAGAGAAACCCTATTTGCCTTTAACCATGGCTAGCATCGGTACATAAACTGTTTAAGAACAATTAAAATAATAGGGGTCACTGGGATAAGACATGCAAAGAGAAGGGAGAATGTGTCTAATAATGATTCATGATCTGTTACACAGGTAGTATTATGATTACTAGTAGTAAAGCCCATTGCGTGCTGTAATGCAACGGCCGCTAGTTCATGGTTCGGTGTGGGTTTAGTGCTTCACTTGGAAGCTGAAAACCCTAAAAGGTGGTCTCTCTGTACACAACAGTCCTGACCGAAATCAGGTTCAGGCATACCTAGGAATCCCAGAACATAAACCTTTCTGCAATGTTTTCTTGACCTGGGAGCACTATTTGGAGGCATTATACTCTCTAAGTGGGGCCTGGAGATCTCCTGGAATTACTGGTCAGCTCCAGACTATAAAGGTCAGCTCCCCAGGCAAAAATGGCTGCTTTGAAGGGGGGACGGACTCTGTAGCATTGTAACCCAGTGAGATTTAGCAATGCCAGCCTCCAGACAGGATCTGAGGATCCCCTGGAAGTACATCTCATATCCAGGTGCTTAGACTGAAGGGGAAAGCTCTCCCCCACCCCCCATGTACATCCCCCACCCCCCATGTACAGGAATACACATGGCCATAGACACCTTCACCTTCCAGACTCACGGGACTCTTGCTGGTCTGTCTGTCTGTTTGCACCCAAAAATAAAAACTGTTGCTGGTAAGGGCTGGCAAGAGCCCATAGCCAAGGTGGGACATGCTGTCACCACTCCACCCCAACCTCAGCCTTCATGCCTCTACCGTTCTCTGCTATTGCTGCTCATCTCTAGAAGTGTGGAATTCCAGAACATGAACCTACATGTATCTGGCAACCTTACCTCCTCTCTGCAATAGGTTTTCTTGGCCCTTTTGAGGCCCCACTTTCAAACCTCAAGGAATATTTCCAACCCAGGGGTAGCCAACATCCAGGTGGGGTCTGGAAATCTCCTGGAATTGCTGCTTATCTCCAGACTATAAAGACCAGCTGCCCAGGCAGAAATGGCTGCTTTGGAGGGTGGACTCGGAGGCATTGTACCCTTTTGAAGCCCCACTTCCAAACCTCACTTTCACTGGGCTTGGCTAGCACAGTCTGTTGTTTGGATGGTGATGTCGGTCCTTCTGAAGCCTACAGTTGGCAGCTGTAGTTCCTGTTGTTGTCTGCAAGACCAAATCGCTTCCTAATAAAATTGAAAAACCTAGCTCCCCCCACCACACACACACACAAGTCTCACTGTTTACTTTCCTATAAACCATTTACATGCAAACTCCTAAATTAACTCAACTTGACCTTTTGGACACTTATCCTTTTATTTCATAGGACTTTAATTTCAAAGTCAAATAAGAGACGTTTGTTTCTAGTCAAGCCCAAACAAGATGGAGATCTGGCCTGGCCTGGCCTTCCTAGATCTGCTTAGTGGGTCCTTCTAACTCCTTTGTCAATTTCTGCCAGGCTGGTTTCGGTGTGCACCAACCTGATCTGTATGCACCAAGTCCAGTCATGAACTCTGTGCATGTGAGGCACCCTTACATCAAGGTGTTACCTTTTGGATAAAAGAAAGGTTGGTCGGAGAGTGAAAAGGAAAAAAGGAAGTAATATAATACTTAGAGCAGCTGTTCTCAACTTTCTGCCATTGAGATACCCCTGAAACATTCTTCAGGCTTCAAGAAAGCCCAGAAGTGGTACAATTGTGCAGAATATGGTTGGGAAGCATAGCTCTGTACATGCCTACTTAGGGCCCTTCTCACCTGGCTCCAAATCCATCATTGGCCATTTGGGGAGGGGAAGGCAGGTCAACATGACCATATATGGTCACATCACCTGATAAATATAAATTTAAATTATATTTTTTAAATTATTAATTCCCACCCATTCAGGAAACCCTTCCAGGACCATCCAGAAACCCCAGGGTTTCACAAAACCCTCATTGAGAAACCCTGACTTAGAGTGTCAGAGTACAACCTGGAGATCTACATTGAAACCTCCACTCAGTCTACCCCATCTCACAGATCTGTTTTCAAGACAGGAGAACCAGATATGTCATAGTGAGCTCTATTGCAGAAAGGCAGGACAAAAAATGTATAAATAGAAGAGTGGCTGGGCAAGATGGGACATTTTGTATCTATGGCAAAACCGACAAGCATGGTATGCAAGGAACCTCCAGATAAATTTCTGGAATTGCTTTCTGGATTATCAAGAGACATAATTATCTACAAAAACACAATCACTGGAATTAACTAACTAGTAGACTGAATGTTAATATGAGATTTTATTTGAAAAAACACTTTCTCCCCCTCTCCCTTGTCAACTGTATGTCAACCCCCTCACTCCCCACCCTCTCCATGAAATAAATAAAATTGTTTGTTTAAAAATGTATAAATAGAAAATTACTCTCTCACACACTTAACACATCTGTTTCCATATAAAGCAAATAAGAAAGACATGTGTTTCCTTTGTTTCTTTATGTCATAAAGACAAGAAATTCTGTTGAAATCTTTTAAAATTTTCTCTATGCATGGATATTTCATTCACAGGTAAATGCGTCATGAAGTAATAAAAAGCCAGAAAGCTGTAACCCACATGCCTCCCCCAAAAAACAAAAAAGCAGATTTGAACTCTCCTTCTTATTAAAGTTGTATTCAGACACATATAGAGATTAAGCCAGTTTGCATCTTGAATTATTGGCCTTGGTATAAGTTGTGTGTCGATGGCTCAGGCTGTAAGTATATGTGTGCAGACATTCTGAAAATCTATAACTGCTATGAACTTTGAGAAGTACATTTTAAAGTCTTCCTATCAGGTATTTTAGTACAATAGTTTCACCTTTTTCTATAACTTATCCGAATTGGGAATTGTATTGTGATGACTTTTAGCCTGTGAGTAGGTCCACTAGATGGTAATCTTAAAATTGAGAGGCTGATACTGTGCCATTCCTTGTTCTTGTTTATAATTGTTGTCACTGGGCTAGATTTGTGTGGTTTATTTTTTTCCTTTCTTAACTTTTATCAGTGTTCCAGTCCCAAAACAAGGTTTAATATGTTCTCTCTCTCATAGATATATATTTTGAAAAAATGATAAGAACCCCAAAACTGCCTGCCCTAAAATTTACTAGTTGCATAGTCTGGTGTTCCTCTCTTGCAGCTTCAGGAAGAACAGACTGTCCTTGGAGATTCCAGTTGGTGAAGAATGACGCTACTCAGTTGTTATCGGGAACTAGGCAGAACATGCATTTTAGCCTCATTCTACAGTCACTTCATTGGCTGCCCATTCAATTGAAGGTATTGGCTGTCACATACAGAGTTTTTCATGGCCTCCTGCCTGCATAACCAATTCTTCCTCTGTGCTCCACCATGACAATTTGTGCATCTGAGCAGGACCTTCTGCAAGTGCCAACCTGCAAATGAACAAGATCGACAACTGCCTGTACATATGCATTCTCTGATGTGGTACCTACATTATGGAATGGCCTGTCTGATGAGGTCAGGAGGAGTTCCAGTCTCCTGGGATTTCACAAACTATGCAAAACTGAATTATTCATGAGGGATTTGTGTGTGTGTGTGTGTGTGTGAAGGCAACAGGGCTTTATTATAATGGAACTATTCAGGAAGAATGCTTAATACAGGGAAAGAGTCCATGGACTGTACTACTCTCTAAAGCAGGGGTAGTCAACCTGTGGTCCTCCAAATGTCCATGGACTACAATTCCCATAAGCCCCTGCCAGCATTTGCCATGAACATCTGGAGGACCACAGGTTGACTACCCCTGCTCTAAAGTATGTTCTATCTATTGCTGACTATATTGTCCTATTATGAAATTTCTGCAATCTTTAATATGCTATATTAATACTTATGCTTTGTTTCTGCAGTCCAAATCCTATAACATTAGTTACTGGATGTCCCGTTCTTTTGACTTTGTAATCTGCCTACAGTCTCAATGAGAAAGGTAGAGTATAAATAACCTTAATAAATAAAATCAAAAATTTTAAAGGTTAATCAAACAGACTGGCTGTTTTTAATTAATTTTGAATTACTCCAACCAGAAATGTTTTTTTAAAAAATTGGCTGTATGTATGCATAGGCCACTCCCCATATTAACCACTGGAAGTCAGGATGTGTGATTCTGTTGTTTTCATGCAATTGTACTTCCCAACTTCTTGTTGTGTTTCTTAAGGACATAAGAAGAGCTCTACTGGATCAGTCCAGTGGTTGATCTAGTCTAGCTCCCTGTCTTACACAGTGGCCAGCCAGTTCCTCTGGATGACCAACAACAGGCTGTAGAGGTGGGACTTTCCCCTAATGTTGCCTCCTGAAACTGGAATTTAGAGGTTGATTGCCTCTTAACATAAAGGTTTACCTCAGTTACCATGGCTAGTAGCCACTGATAGAGCTATTCTCCACGAATCTATCTAATCCCCATGTAAAGCTATCTATTTCTGTGGTCATCACAATATCCTCTGGCAGTGAATTCCATATTTTAATCACTCTCTATGTAAAGAAGTATTTTCGTTTGTCCATTCTAAACCCATTTCATTGGATGTCCTCAAATTTAGTATTTTGGAAGAGGAAGAAAAAAATCTCTTTGTCAAATTGTATTTCTATTTACTTTCATCTGAATTAATTTCATCTGATTTTTTTACATTAAAAATGCACAGGAAAACACTGATTTTCAGCGTAAGGGCTCAATGGTGCAATATCTGTATACGATGAGATTCTCAAGAGACAGAAAAGAGGCTTTTTCTGTCCAGGCTTAAGCACAAGTAGCATGCTAAGTACTCTCAGGAAGAAGGGAGTCCTTACATGGGCTTCCTGGGCTCTGCTTGCATACTGCTACAAGGCAGTGCGGGGAGGGGAACAGTTCTGTTCCACATGATGGGCGCCCTTTTGCATCTGGATTCTGGAAAGAGTGACCTAATATTCTTTGCAGAATTTTTTTTAGTTAGGTAACTTAATTACAGACTGTTGTTCAACTATAACAAACAAACATCAAAGTGGTTTACAGGACAATAATACAATTACATTTACAATAATGTTATTTAGAAATCAGTTACAATAATCCCTCCCTTGTCATGTCTGTTCTGAAGTCTTTTAGAAAAGGTTCTACATCTGGCAAGTCTTTATGGCAGTAGTTGTTCTCACTCCTGAAGGAGGGGGTTATAAAGTTCAGAGAAAACAACAAAAAAGTCTTAACCTGAGTCCTCACCAGCCAAGCTTCTGCTATGGCTTGTTCCTGGACAAAGACTCCTTGGCCAACCAGGATCACCCCTCCTCCCAAAATATAGGAATAATTACAAAAATTAGTATTAGACAGTGAAAATTATCAATCAATAAATCTGCTGAATAGGGAAATTGCAGTAAGACCTTATAGCTATTCTGCCCCCCTGGCAAATGAGTTTTTATAAAAGAAAGGCTACAGCTTACACAACATTAACACCGTCAACTTCAAGTCTCTAATAGCAATTTTACAGCCTACTTTTTTGCCTTGCCTGTGGGAACACAGTTAAAATGATTGGGTTTTCACATTATAAAATGGTTTAACCTTGAATTGTGCTGATGTAAAAGCACTCATTCTTCATTATATAAATTTAAAATAATGCTCTGAAAACAGGAGCATGTGCCTTGTGTGTTCTGTTTAATCATCTCCTGGATTGATCTAGCATCCATTTTACCTTCTCAGTTTAATGGATTAAATGGGCAATTTTAAAAGTTGTACTCAGTCCATAATAGGTACTATGTGTGCAAACAACATTTAGAACAGACACATCTTTTTGTATTGTTCTTAGATCAACTACTCACTATCAAGCGAAATTATTACTGACAAAATTTGAATAGGTTTGGAACCAAATGGAAGGAAACCAAAGTAGTGAACTACCACACATTTGGACTAATGCCGGAAGAATGCATAAACTCCACATATAGTGTGCAAGCTCTAGCTTGCTAGCTGTTGCCCTAGGAAGGGTAAGCAAGCTGCCCCTTTAAACATTCTACTTTGTCCCCTGCTGGAACAATGAAAAATAGCTGAGGCAGTGGCTTTGTTGGTCCCCTGCTGATTATAGTCAGGTCCATTCCGCACAAGTTCAATATTGCAGGAGTGTGGCAAATTGTAATCACTACTAATATGCAGTTATGCACAACGTCGTACACAATCTGCCACACTCCTGAAACAGTCCCGCTAAAAGCGATTCGTTGAAGCGCTTCTAGGGAAATCCCAAAAAGTGGATTCACCCTCCGAAAAGCGCTACTCTCTTGCAAGCAGTCTGCAACACTAGCGAAAAAGACCTGTGTGTTAACATTGTTGCGGTTTCAGCAAAGTCCCTCCCCCTGGCTCTCTCCTCTGAACTTCCGGCGAAGCGATCGCCATTTTTTTTTCTCAGAGCGAGCGGAGAGCAACAAACCGGCGAGCCTTCATTCACCTAGCGAGGCTTCTCCGGCTGCAGTCCCTCCACAGAGCTGCTTTAAAGCTCGCCTCTAGTCACCAAACACAACACAGCCCCGTTTTCAAGTTCCCTTTATTTTCGGCCGAAAATCGCGCCCGTGCATGGGGGGGGTTTCACGCGGGGGAGCGTGGCAACGATGAATCAGCAGCTCACACACCAGCTGCCAGCTAGATGGGTCTCTATGTTAGAAGGAAGCAAGGAATCAAGGAATCAAGGCATATTTGTTGCAACGTGTGTTTTTCTTTTTTTTTTAAACCTGTTCTTAAAGGCAAAGGGGTTTTTCCGAAGCATGGTAACAACCACCCATTGGCTGCTCACTTGATTGACAGCCAGGGGCGGGACAAAGCACGGCAAAAATCGCTTCCTTACTAGCGATTTTTGCCGAGACCGGAAACCTGTGGGAAACGATTGAAACACAACTGGATTCCACTACAAAGGCAGGTATGCGTTACGCCAAATTCCACTATCTAAAATTCCGCTTTTGCTTTCCGAAACCAATTTGCCACACTGAACCTTGTGCGGAATGGGCCTCAATGTTTGGTGGTAGAAGAATTGTCCATTGGGTAAATGTATTTGTCAGCATAGAAAGTTGCACAGTCAAGAAAGCATGCAATCATAAGTGGTCAACTCAGTATATTACAACTGAAGAAAGACCTCATATTATTCAAGCTTATTCACATTCATATACAATTGGTAACAGAATACAATAAAGAACCAGCTAATCCAGAGGTGCATATGTGCATGTATGAGATCATGGGTGTGCTCCTGGCTGGCTTGCACAGGAGAGATCTGCAGAAGTATCTTGCCTCCTGCAAGACTATGAGGAGAGAGAGAGAGAGAGCAGAGGCACAGAAAGAGGAATCAAAGAGAAGCTTCTGGCATTGACAAAAACTCATATATACAATCTGGTTCTAGTGCAAAGGGAGATAGAATCATAGAATCATAGAGTTGGAAGAGGGCATACAGGCCATCTAGTCCAACCCCCTGCTCAACGCAGGATTAGCCCTAAGCATCCTAAAGCATCCAAGAAAAGTGTCTCCAACCTTTGCTTGAAGACTGCCAGTGAGGGGGAGCTCACCACCTCCTTAGGCAGCCTATTCCACTGCTGAACTACTAAGACTGTGAAAATATTTTTCCTGATATCTAGCCTATATCGTTGGACTTAAAATTTAAACCCATTACTGCATGTCCTCTCCTCCGCAGCCAAAAGAAACAGCATCCTGCCCTCCTCCAAGTGACAACCTTTCAAATATTAAAAGAGGGCTATCATGTCCCCTCTCAACCTCCTTTTCTCCAGGCTGAACATTCCCAAGTCCCTCAACCTATCTTCATAGGGCTTGGTTCCTTGGCCCCAGATCATCTTCGCCGCTCTCCTCTGTACCCTTACAATTTTATCTATGTCCTTCTTTAAGTGAGGCCTCCAGAACTGCACACAGTGCTCCAGGTGTGGTCTGACCAGTGCCATATACAATGGGAGAGTACATGCAGTAACTATTGGAACTGGTGTCGATTTTCCACACCCTTCACTAATTTAACTTCATTAAATTAATGCATGGAATATTTCTTAAGGATGCTCATCATGGTTTTCTCAGTTTGCTGTAAAGAAGAGCAACATCTAGGCTCTCCTTCTGGGCATGTAGCCTGTCCTGCAGTAGAAGATTATCAATGCCACTGTTTTGAGATTTAAAAATGTTAAATTCAGAAGATGAATAATGTTGTAGATGTGACATCACTGCATAGATATGGACCATTGAAAAGAACAGTTTAAACATCTCTGCTATGGCCACGAGCTGTTTGACAGATATTGAAGCCAAAAAACAACCATCAATGCATAGCCAGTGGCAGAAGCCATTTTCCTTTCTCTTTTTGACATTCAGAGTCATTCTAGTCAATGCTTCAGTGTAGGGAAGTATATTTACAAATGGCAAGAAAATGGATGGGAAATGACTATTGTAAGGATCCTTTTCTTCTAAGAAGAGGCAAGGTGATCTGTGCTGATGTAAGAGCTGCTTTTAGCAAAGCTTTCTCCATACAGCCTTAATTATGAAAATTCTCTCGGGTTTTTTCTCCATCTGTTGTGAGCAGCACTGTGAGTTTTTTTCTTAACCACACAGACAATTTGAGTTAGCTCCAGCATCTTGAGCTGCCTTGATCTTGATGCCCAGAAGACTTTGCTGGTACGGTGCTCAGGGTCAATTGTTCCTTTAAACTACTTCTTTGGAGTCTATTCAAGATGACAAGCAAATCAATCTTTTCAGTTCAGGGACTGGTGAAATTCTCCATTTTATAAAGCATTGCCCTGATAGCATGAATGGAACAGATAGCTTTCAGACTTTCTCAGTGTCACTTCGTTCTACTGTAACAAGGCTTCTATAAAAATGTGGAATGCTAAACCACTATGATGTTGTAAAGAACTCCATAAGTAAATCATAATGTGTAAGGCTGTGGAATATGATGATGCCACCCCTTTTACTACATTATCCAGACTTGAATGGGATCATTCACGGGACTAACCAAGGAAGAAAGAGAAGAAACATGGGGTAAAAAGCTGTACGGTGTTAGATGTAATTGATCAACGGCATAGTGAAAGGAGTTTGACCTTATGAGCTTTGTGTTCCAAATGGAATAAAATTTGCTTTTCTGTAAATTGCTTTAATTGTACACAGTTCTCTCAGTGCCACTGTTACAATGCTAAGTAACTACTTACAGGTTTTTGCAAACATTTTTATCAGGTTTAACAAGGCGACTCCAATGATCCCCCCCCCCCCCCGCGCTCTCCTGAGACACACATGTACACACAAACATCCTCTCTTGCCCTCAGTTAACTTTACTCTTTCCATAACATCATTACACGGCCAAAACCGTGTAATGACACCAAGTGCTATGACACCAATGCTTTCACACCAATGCTTTCACTACAGGACTCACTTTCAGACATGGGAAAGATTTGGGGATGATTTGGAGACATGCATTTTCATGTGAATGA
The DNA here is from genome assembly GCF_049243985.1 of Paroedura picta. NCBI lineage: Eukaryota > Metazoa > Chordata > Lepidosauria > Squamata > Gekkonidae > Paroedura > Paroedura picta. The sequence goes on along the minus strand of NC_135369.1, from coordinate 126,145,063 downwards.
AAAATTCTCATTTGTGCAGGTCTCCTGAGAAATAGAAATAAATGAGAAACGCCAGTGATTAAACAAATTGCATTTTTTAATTCTTTGCAGTAACCTGAGCACTTCTCTGGGTTCATGGTGTAGCCAACTAGCTTGGGTGGCCAGGCAGCAACATTTCCTTACCGATACCTCCCCTGGTACGCTTTCCAGACACCTAAGCCTTGAAAGACTCTGAAGAATGTTGTCCTTCAGGATCTAGCCTCAAGTCCAAGATGTGCAAGTGATGGGGAAGGGGTGAGGAAAAGGTGAACAAGGAAGTGGCCAAATTTGCAGATGTCCTAAAATTATTCAGGATGATGAAAACCAAAACTGTGGTGAGCTCAAAGAGGATTTCCATAAACTGGGGGAATGGAAGTTCAAACTGGGACAAAGGAAGTTCAGTGTTGGTAAGGTGATATAGACTGGGGCAAAAAATACTAACTAATGGGTTCTAAACTTGCTGAGCTTAAGAGTGGAAAAGATCTTGGGACCATAATGGATAGCTCAATGAAATGTCAACCCAATGTTGGTGCAGCAGTGAAAAAAGGAAACTGCATTAGAGATTATTAGAAAAGGGACTGAACACACAAAATGATACCACAGAGCTTGAAGTACAGAAGAGAGCAACCAAGATGATTAGGGGGTTGGAACAGCTTCCCTATGACTTTACAGTTTAGAAAAGCAAAAACTGGGGGGGAGGATGATAAAGATTTTCCTTTTTCTTTACATGTAAACACAGAATTGAATGTAGAATACCATTCAGCATCCATGCACATATATAATATATAATATATAATATAATCAATATGGTTGAATTCTCTTCAAACTTAGAATATTATTAGCATATTTAACAAAACAGCAGGTAAGACATTTCTGTCTGTATGTTAAACTATTTAAGAGATATTGTAACCTCACTGAGTAGGGATCGTGTCTTCACTGTCAAATATCCACACATGAGACAGCAAATAAACTATGCCATCTTCCAGAAGAGGCAGAAGGGGAGGGCCTCCTTGACTGTTTAACCATCATCCCTTCTGCCACTGACTGTTAAAGAATAGTGATGGTAACCTTCACATTTTGTAAACTATTTTCTGAGTTGAAAATTGACGAATATATACATACAACAAATAAAGGAATTTAGAACTTTAGTGGTACATTGTCACCAAAATTCTGCAGCATTGAACTGATATGCAATTAAGAAAATAAAAGTAGGAAGCCGTAGTCTATCCCTGTGCTGCCCCCCCATTCATAATTCCATTATCCCTCACCCTAGAAAAAGCAAGAGAATGTATGGGTCAAGACTCTTGAAAAAGTATGAAACATGGCTACTGTCAGAGAACATGACCCTATTTTCAAATTAAAGTAATAAATATTTAAGCTGCATTTGGACAAGTCTCAAAATTGCCCAGTGCAACACATTCTCCAGGCATGCTGAGGAATTTAACAGCATCAGCAAGCATCATGACGTACCCAGCAGTATCATTTCTATAAAGAAATCCTGCTGCTGGAAGAGGCTGAGGGAAGAGGTCTTTCTACTATCATTATGTTTCTATAAATCAAGGCCCAATTTGATAGCAAAAGTTCTATATATGGAAATAATTCCCACATGATTAAAGAATACATTTTGAGACAGGCCAGGGCACTGTGTACCTTTGAGTGTCATGTAGCTTGAATTCTTCTTGGGCAGAAGACATTCTGGAATGTTGAAAGCAATGACCTTACGAAGTATGACTCAGTGTTATGCCTCCAAGACTGCAAACAGACAGACCTTGAAACTTTCAAAGAGAAATTGTGCATTCAAAAATGACAGAATTTTTTCGATGGAATGGTCATGTGTTTGTCTTCATAATGAGACAACCACATTTCTTCCCCCCCCCTAAACATACACAAGAAACAAAACTTGTGTTGGAAAGCTGGAGGGAGAGAGAGAGATGCTGCCATGGTAACAAAGCTATTTTTCTTTCTCCTTGGGAAAACATCATATGTTAAAGACCAAGAAGGGACAGGTGGGTGTTAAAAGGGTTAGTAATTAATATACTGGCTGTCATATTTTTCACATTTGAAAAGATTGTAGGATAGTGCCAAAATGCTTGTAAAACTAAAAGGGCTTGCTGCCACTGTCATAATGCAAGGATCAGTGATTCTGCACTTGCCAACTACCTTCCAGATATTTCTAAGCATCACTGTATAGTATTATCCCCCTGCATTGGCTATAATAATACATTTTCAATATGATATTAAATATGTTTACTCAAAAGTAAGTCCAATTTAATTTTGTTGGACTTCCTCCTTTAAAAATTTACTCTGGTTCCCTGCTCTTTAAACTTTTTAAAAATAGGTCTAATGGGCTGAATCCAGTAGATCCATTCTGCTAAAGGCAGAGGAAGTCTTCTGGTTACAGAACAGTCTCCTCCAAAGAGCTTCCTCTGTATAAGGTTCTTTTCACCAGAGAGAACCACCACTGATTGCAGAACAGATTTATAGGTGGCCCACCAGTTTCTTGACTAGTAAAGTGAAAATATTAAGTATTTTAAAAATCTTCATGGAAAGATACATACAACTCAAAGCATACAACTGAACAACCAAAAGAGTTCTTACATGCATTATTTCTTAAAGATCTTCGAATAGGAATGGGCATGTGTATGGGCAAATAACGCGGAAGATATTGTCATGAGGAGTATAGTGACGGATTTTGTCCTTTCTCATATCATATATATATATATATTGCTTCCATTCTTGTGTTGTTATACACTGTTATACAGTGTCTATATATATATATATATATATATATATATATATATATATATATATATATATATATATATATATATATATATATATATATATATATATAGTTCTCCTGTTTAGTTCTCCTGTTATCTTGCTGAGACACAGTTTTAAGGGAAAGAGTATTGTTCATATAAACATGCTTATCTAAATCTTTTGAAGTTGGACACTGGCAGCCGGGTTAAGATTCACATGATCTCAGCTCATTAAAAACAGGTGGCATTTTATAATTGGGAGAATTCACAGGCCTTTGTTTTTATTAAGATAAAGAGTTCCCAAAATGACATATTTTTGTAATGAGAAGTCCACTTTGTTTATGTTTCTAGTTTAAGCATAAAAAGGTACCTGTAAGCTGGATAAGGACACTCGCTACAGATCTAGTGCTGGATGCTGTACACCTGTGTGGCCAGGGGTCCATATCTCTGTTACTGTCTGAGGGCTTCCAGTAGCTGATTAGTGATTAGAAACTGTCTTGTTAGGTATGTATGATTGCTGAGATATTGTTACACCTATATTACAACTGCCTGCTAATTATAAGTAATAAATCACAACAATTCTACCTGTCCACCATTGCCACCTCGATTGGCAAGACAGCATGAACCACATGACAAGCCAAACCTCATGCTAAATTCTGGCTGGATTGGGGCTTGAGAAGTGACATTCAGCACACACATGGTCTCCAAATATATCTCTAAGCTGTCAGGCACAGGTTGGGGTAGCTCAGAAAACAAAACTCACCCAGGCTGTTTCCATATTAGGAGACATACCTTGTTTTCTTTGTTGATTTAGATTTATATACCGCCACTCTCAAATGTCTCGCAGCGGTTTACAAGATTCACAAGTTCAATAAAATCCCACAAAAACCCATTAAAACATAATTAAAACACAGTATCACGATGGCGGATAATAAATATATAACCCACTCCCCTCCCCCCATCCAGCAAAGGTCTATAACTCTCTATCAGGGAGCGAGGGACTCGGTTTCAGCTGGAGATCCACAGCTGACAATGCCAGGAGCCACCCTGGCCTCAACCAGATGTCTAGCGGAAGAGCTCTGTCTTGTAGGCCCTGCAGAAAGCTGACAAATCCTGCAGGGCCCATAGCTCCTCATCTTGTATTTCCTTTGGATGCTGTAAGTCAACTCAAGCATTTCTGCCTTTTGGCTCTCCTCCCCTTACTTTCCAGGCTGAAATTCACAACACGCTTTCCACACTGAATCTGACAGAGGCAGACTCCCGTCATGCTTTGCTCCCTTTTCAAAAAAATGTGTTTTTTGCAAAATGGCGACTGCTTGCACCTTTGTTTTTGTTGTGTCCCTTAATCCCACCATTCTTTGCCCTTCATTGCCTACCTACCTTCCCCCCCCCTCCAAGTGTGCTATAATGAGTTATAATATTATGACATGGGTAACTGCTTAGTTGGCAGCCTCATCACTGGCAAGGTGAAACTACAGGCCATGCTTCCATCTGAGGCATGGCATGGGGTGTCTGACACTGAGTGACCACCATGAGTGGTCCAGGCGACATAAGGTCATCCTTGCCAGTCAGTTGTGTTAAAGTTCTGGTCACCATGATCACATGGTCAAGATCTTCACAAGGGACTTGTCCTTATGTTTGAGAGGTTTTTCCATTTCGTTTTATCTCCTTCTTTCTCTCTTTGCTCCTTTGAAGCCCCAATTGTCAACCACCTCCCCTTGCATAACAAGCAACTCCTGGCCAACAGCAGCCTGTGCTTTTCACAGGCAGGGAACTTACCAGGCCCATATTATCAAGTGGCTGTGAAGAATACACAATACATGTGAGCAACTTGTTATGGTGACATGAACCATGGGGCTCTGTGGCATCCTAGTCTGTAATGATCTGGGGTCTTCACAGCAACACATCAATGCATGGCCAGCAGTCATTGTCAACACAGCAGGAAGCTCCTATCCAGATTTCACTCTGCCTACTGGCAAGGTGATTATGGAGCATGACCGAATCCTTCGGTGGTGTTGGGGGGATCTGGATGCATTTCAAAGCCATTCCTGACTTCATTTACTTAACCTGGCCAAGTAAGGTCATCCCAATGCAAGGTGTTTGTAAGGCATGAGATCCAAAATCAAAGATGACTGAGGGAGGATAGTGGCACATACACAGCCAGCCCTTCTTAGAAACAGGTTGTTGTTGGCAACAAGGTTGAAACTTACAGTTGTGATTTGTTCTCGGAAAGATTGCCAGTTGCAGCTGCCTGTAAAAAAAGACAAGGTAAAAGTAAGAGCTAAACATCTGTGCAAGCCTTATCCACAAAGGAAAGATAGGCCCAGGGAGAAACAGCCACTTGCAAGCATGCATATCAATCTCAGGCCCCAGGCAGGATGGGAGGGTTGGCCCTGACCTGAAGTCACCTTCAACACAATGAGAGAGTGAGTACAGGATAATGTGACCTCCTGTAACCATGCAGGTGGCTCCTGAGCCCCAGGAAAGCAGGAAGGTAATCCTGCCCTGCAGTCACCTTTACTGCCTTAGGAGAGTGGGCCTGTGGCCATTCAGCCACCTGCTGTGCTGGTGGGTTTTGGGCCCCAAGTAGTGGGGGAAGGTTGGTAAAACCCTGTAATCATGTTATCTATATGCAGAGGGAAGGTAGTCCCCAGGGAGTTGCAGCTATTTGCAGCTGTGTGGGTGGCTCCCGGGCCCTGGTCAGGGCAGAAGGATTGGCCCTGCACTGTATTCACCTTCACCACAGTGGAGGGTGGACCTGGGAGGATGCAGCCATCCACTGTGCTGGTGGCTCCCAACCTCAAGCCAAGTGGGAGGGTTGGTACTGCAGTGGGAGGATGGGCCTGGGGACATGCAGCCACACACTGTGTCGGTGGCTCATGGGCTCTGGGTAGGGTGAGAGAGTTGTCCCTGTCCTATTACTACATTGTTCATCTGCAGAGGGAGGGTGGGCCTGGGGACACACAACCACCTGCAGCCATGTGGAGTGGTTCCTTGACAAGATGACAGGGTTGGTCCAGGCCTAAACTGCAATACATTACAGTCACCTATTGTGTGGGTGGCTCCCATGCCAGGGCAGATGTGGTTGCTCATGCACTAATTTGTTTTTTGGAGAGAGGATGGGACAAGCCAGCTACTCATCAGTTTACTGACAACACTGCTGACAACAATTTGTCCCATATGCTTCTGGAGGTGAAGAGATGTCCATTCCAGAGAAGTCCACTGCAAGTTTGATGCCTCCCCTCTTTTAGGCCACATGGAGTCCGTCCTGGCCATTCTATGGCCAAGACTGCACACTTGACAATATTTCCCCAGAAAGCTTTCCTGGGCATACCTATTGGGCATTTAGTATTTAAAAGTAGCAGTGTTAATAATTATGATACCAGACAAGACAGTATCTCAGTATAATAAAGTATTTTACTAGAACTGCCAAGGTAGGGGAACTGAGATAAAAAACAAGAAAATGCATATCTTCCTAGTGCTCATTCAGGAGCTGTGCTCTTTAAAACTTACATGCTGAGATTCAAGATGGATCTACTCACAGCAGTTTAGAACAAAGGGCGGAAGTGGAATTTTCCTTCTCTTCTGGCTACAGTTGCATAGATACAGATAAGACATGTAGGCAATGGAGAAAGCACTTTACATACCAATAAACAAATCACATGACCCACTGGCAACAAGTGTTAATGTTAACAAGTTAACCCATTTATGACAGACAGAAAATGATTCTTGCTAAAGACAAAGTCTACCCATACATGTAAGTATTAAGAGAAATGTAAAAGTATCCTATTGCCTCAAAAAATGTGATAAGAACATGGCAAAGAAACAGCAGCAGAGAATAAAGTACGTGTGAACAGTAAGGAAAAACAACAAGGAACAGTTTTGGGTAAACAATTCTGTGACCCTGCACAACCTCTCCCTGCTACAATTTTAAAATATTAAAATGTTCACTGTACTGCTTGAGAGCTTAAATAATTCACCTATTAAAGGTTTTGACTTCCTTCTTTAAAAGGTAATAATAGTATGCAAAAAATCATAAAATACATCAGTCTTAAGACTCATGAAGAAAAATTCCCAGACTAAATAGTTCATCACTCTTTAATTCTTTTCACATTTTATATATATATATATTGTCCCACTAGGAAGACTGGAAAATACAAGAACAAAACTGATGTTGTAAATCCTGAAGATGTTGCAATAAAATATATTCCAGGTCCATAGTTCAGTATTAGAGGATGAAAGAGTCAGGAGAACGCAAAGTCCAAGTTGCTTTGACAGGTACCTCAGGAACAAAAGCAGTTCTATTGTGAAATGTGACAACTCTTCCAACAAACAGTGGATTTATGACTTCGTTTGTACAGAGAGATTTACTGATCATGAATGGCTGACTCTCTCAGCTCACCTAAAGACATTTCAAGAATCCTTGCCATGAGGCAGCAAAACTTGCACATACAAAACTGACAGAAATATTGCTCAGGGAGAATTGAAGTCCTGGGAGATCTCAGGAGGTGTGTAGGGAAGAATGAAGAACATTTAGTGTGGAACTGTAGAAGTGAGAGAGATTGAACTTGATCCTGCTTCAGCTGAAATCAATAGCACAACCTCTGCTGACCTCCAGTGGACTTTGAGAAACAACAGGTTGGCTCATCTGTGTTCGTCAGTGGCCTCGCCATGATTCTGCAGAGAAAATCATTTGCATACCTGAATACGCAAGTGGGACAGCTCACTCTGTCCTGAGCCCAAGTGGGCTACAGCTTTCAGTCTGGTGATTAAAAAATCACCACCTCTATTAACTGTCTTCAGTCTTTAAACGAGAACAGTACTATGATTACTCAGAAGCCTTAAAAAATCTGAAAATCCAATTATGAGTTTCCAATTTATGTATCTTGTCTGCAAGCAGTAGACTGAGAGACTAAAAGAACTGAAGGGTTTTTCAAATAAAGATGGGGAAATGTATATAACAGTGAAGATAACCATCTCCTGACTATGCTATGGCTAGAAAAGACCAATAGTCTTTAGATAAAGAAGAATGCCTCCCAGACCACAAATACCAATGAACCATCTTGCTTTTCAGAACTCTTTTTCTTCATGACCTTGATTATCTAGTGTCTTTATATCTTTGTTGCCCAAGGTAACCAAAACTAGATATACAGAAACACTGATGTGGGGGGAAACCCACTACAGTGTATAAAAATTAAATAATTGAAAAGCTGATAGAAATAGGCATCTAGAGGTCATATTAGAAACATTTTAGGGTCATTTAATTTCATTAACTTGGGTGCAATAGCTTCCAGTAATTTTTAAGACACAATTTGTCCATAAAATGTATGTTTTCATTAAATGCATCATTAGGTTTATAGCCTCTTCAGTCAATCTCCATTTCTCCATGCTTTAAAAGAAGAAAGAAATCAGAAATAGGCACAAACATTTCTGTTAATTTCCTTAATAAGTGAGGGTATTGTCTTGAGAGGAAGAGGCTGAGATACGTGCTCATGATATGCAATGAATCAGAACTCAAGAACAGAACCAAATATACAGAATGTGATGGTGTAGTGCAGTCCCACCATTCTGTTATGCAGAATAGCTATCTGAATTTTGTTGTTGTTGTTGTTGTTGTTGAAAAATTAAGCTAGCCAATAAAACTGTGGGCATTTCTGCATATCGGTAAAAATAGTGTTAGCGCCAGATGAATGGCATAGCGCTAAATATTATCGCGCCTCCCAGCCCCTCATCTTTTTGCTGTCTCGCTCTTGTCTGCTGCCTTTTCACACTTCTCACCCTCCACAACTACTGCTGCAAATGGCGGAAGAGAGCAATGCCTTTTACATGTGACTCTCTCCCACCTGTCAATCAATCCAGGCAGCCAATCCCCTTTTTCCATGTTTTAAAAATCCCGTTATGCTCGCTAATTATTTTTAATTCATACTTCTCCATTTAAATGCTTATGCATCTAATCAGTGCTTTTTGAATGCCACACCTTATGGAATCACGAGTATTGATACTTTTAAAAATTAAGTTCGTTCCTGGGTTTTTTTTTGGGGGGGTGGGGACTTTAGAGAGGCATGCTTTGTGTTACAACTTTGGGAAAACAGTACTTCTGGCATCACCTGCATGCTTGTCTGCCCATTAATTTCTCCAGGATGTTAGCCACTTTTTGAAACACATTCCCACCCCCGGGAACAAGGGAGAGGGAGGCAGGAGCGAGGGCAGGATGAGGCAGGCGCCTTTAGCACATTTGTGCCTCCATACCTTCCCTCTGCTGGTTGCCTGCTGGTTGCTCTCCAGTTGTTGTTGTTATGTGCGAAGTCGTGTCCGACCCATCGCGACCCCATGGACAATGATCCTCCAGGCCTTCCTGTCCTCTACCATTCCCTGGAGTCCTTTTAAGTTTGCACCTACTGCTTCAGTGACTCCATCCATCCACCTCATTCTCTGTCGTCCCCTTCTTCTTTTGCCCTCGATCACTCCCAGCATTAGGCTCTTCTCCAGGGAGTCCTTCCTTCTCATGAGGTGGCCAAAGTATTTGAGTTTCATCTTCAGGATCTGGCCTTCTAAAGAGCAGTCAGGGCTGATCTCCTCTAGGACTGACCGGTTTGTTCGCCTTGCAGTCCAAGGGACTCGCAAGAGTCTTCTCCAGCACCAGAGTTCAAAAGCCTCAATTCTTTGACGCTCGGCCTTCCTTATGGTCCAACTTTCGCAGCCATACATTGCAACTGGGAATACCATAGCCTTGACTAAACGCACTTTTGTTGGTAGGGTGATGTCTCTGCTTTTTAGGATGCTGTCTAGATTTGCCATAGCTTTCCTCCCCAGGAGCAAGCGTCTTTTAATTTCTTTGCTGCAGTCCCCATCTGCAGTGATCTTGGAGCCGAGGAAAATAAAATCTGTCACTATCTCCATTTCTTCCCCATCTATTTGCCAGGAATTGAGAGGGCCGGATGCCATGATCTTTGTTTTCTTGATGTTGAGTTTCAAGCCAACTTTTGCACTCTCCTCCTTCACCCGCATCAACAGGCTCTTTAGTTCCTCTTCACTTTCTGCCATTAGAGTGGTATCATCTGCATATCTGAGGTTGTTGATATTTCTCCCTGCAATCTTGATCCCAATTTGTGACTCCTCTAATCCCGCCTTTCTCATGATGTGCTCCGCATACAAGTTAAATAGGCAAGGCGACAGTATACAGCCTTGCCGAACTCCTTTCTCAATTTTGAACCAATCCGTGATTCCATGTTCAGTTCTCACTGTTGCTTCTTGACCTGCATATAAATTTCTCAAGAGACAAATAAGATGCTCTGGTATTCCCATCTCTTTAAGAACTTGCCACAATTTGTTGTGCTCCACACAATCAAAGGCTTTAGCATAGTCAATGAAGCAGAAGTAAATGTTCTTCTGGAACTCCCTAGCTTTTTCCATGATCCAGCGTATGTTGGCAATTTGATCTCTAGTTCCTCTACCTCTTCGAAATCCTGCCTGTACTTCTGGAAGTTCTCGGTCCACATATTGCTGGAGCCTAGCTTGTAGGATTTTGAGCATAACTTTGCTAGCATGAGAAATGAGTGCAATGGTGCGGTAGTTTGAACATTCTTTGGCATTGCCCTTCTTTGGGATTGGAATGTAAACTGACCTTTTCCAATCCTGTGGCCATTGCTGAGTTTTCCAAATTTGCTGGCATATTGAGTATAGCACTTTTACTGCAACGTCCTTTAAGATTTTGAATAGTTCAACTGGAATGCTGTCACCACCACTAGCTTTATTGTTGCTCAGACTTCCTAAGGCCCATTTGACTTCACATTCCAGGATGTCTGGCTCCAAGTCAGTAACTACCCCACTGTGGTCATCAGGGATGTTAAGCTCGCTCTTGTATAGTTGTTCTGTATAATTTTGCCACCTTTGCTTAATCTCTTCTGCTTCTGTGAGGTCCCTACCATTTTGGTCCCTTATCATACCCATCTTTGCATGAAACGTTCTCTTCATATCTCCAATTTTCTTGAAAAGATCTCTGGTCCTCCCCATTCTATTGTTTTCTTCTATTTGTTTGCACTGTTCATTTAAGAAGGCATTCTTATCTCTTCTAGCTTTTCTCTGGAATTCTGCATTCAATTGGGTGTATCTTTCTCTTTCTCCCTTGCCTTTCACTTCCCTTCTCTCCTTAGCTATTTGTAAAGCTTCCTCAGACAGCCATTTTGATTTCTTGCATTTCTTTTTCTTTGGGATGGTTTTAGTTGCTACCTCTTGTACAATGTCGCGAACCTCCGTCCATAGTTCTTCAGGCACTCTGTCTATCAGATCTAATTCCTTAAATCTATTTGTCACCTCTACTGTATATTCGTCGGGGATATGATTTAGTTCGTACCTGAGTGGCCTAGTGCTTTTCCCTACTTTCTTCAATTTAAGCCTAAATTTTGCAACAAGAAGCTCATGATCTGAACCACAATCAGCTCCTGGTCTTGTTTTTATTGCCTGTATAGAACTTTTCCATCTTTGGCTGCAGAGTACATAGTCAATCTGATTTCTGTGTTGACCGTCTGGTGATGTCCATGTGTAGAGTCGTCTCTTGGGTTGTTGGAAAAGAGTGTTTGCTATGACCACTGTATTCTCTTGACAAAATTCTACCAGCCTGTGCCCTGCTTCATTTTGTACTCCAAGGCCAAACTTGCCTGTTATCCCAGTTATCTTTTGGCTTCCTACTTTAGCATTCCAATCCCCCATGATGATAAGCACATCATTTTTTGGCGTTGCTTCTATAAGGTGTTGTAGGGCTTCATAGAACTGATCAACTTCATCCTCTTCAGCAGCAGTGGTTGGGGCATAGACCTGGATCACTGTGATGTTGAATGGTTTGCCTTGGATTCGAACTGAGATCATTCTGTCATTTTGGGGATTGTATCCCAAGACTGCTTTTCCTACTCTCTTATTGATTATGAAGGCTACTCCATTTCTTCTGCGAGATTCTTGTCCACAGTAGTATACCTGATGGTCATCTGAATTAAATTCACCCATTCCTGTCCATTTTAGTTCACTGATTCCTAAAATGTCGATGTTCAGTCTTCTCATTTCTTGTTTAACCACGTCCAGCTTGCCTTGATTCATGGATCTGACGTTCCAGGTTCCTATGGAATAAAAATCTTTACAGCATCGGACTGTCTTTTCGCCACCAGTTACTTCCACAACTGAGCGTCCTTTCGGCTTTGGCCCAGCCGCTTCATTCATTCTGGCGCTACTCGTACTAGCCGTCTGCTCATCCCCAGTAGCATATTGGACACCTTCCGACCTGAGGGGCTCATCTTCCGGCGTCATATCGTTATGCCTATTGGAACTGTCCATAGAGTTTTCATGGCAAAGATACTGGAGTGGTTTGCCATTGCCTTCTCCAGTGGATCACCTTTTGTCAGAGCTCTCAGCTATGACCTGTCCGTCTTGGGTGGCCCTGCACGGCATAGCTCATAGCTTCACTGAGCTACGCAAGCCCCCTTGCCACAACAAGGCAGCGATCCTTGAAGGGGGAAGGTAAAGGTATCCCCTGTGCAAGCACCGAGTCATGTCTGACCCTTGGGGTGACGCCCTCCAGCGTTTTCATGGCAGACTCAATACGGGGTGGTTTGCCAGTGCCTTCCCCAGTCATGACCGTTTACCCCCCAGCAAGCTGGGTACTCATTTTACCGACCTCGGAAGGATGGAAGGCTGAGTCAACCTTGAGCCGGCTGCTGGGATTGAACTCCCAGCCTTATGGGCAGAGCTTTCAGACGGCTGCCTTACCACTCTGCGCCACAAGAGGCTCTTAAAGGTAAAGGTAAAGGTGTCCCCTGTGCAAGCACCGAGTCATGTCTGACCCTTGGGGTGACGCCCTCTAGCGTTTTCTTGGCAGACTCAATACGGGGTGGTTTGCCAGTGCCTTCCCCAGTCATTACCGTTTACCCCCCAGCAAGCTGGGTACTCATTTTACCGACCTCGGAAGGATGGAAGGCTGAGTCAACCTTGAGCCGGCTGCTGGGATTGAACTCCCAGCCTTATGGGCAAAGCTGTCAGACGGCTGCCTTACCACTCTGCGCCACAAGAGGCTCATACAGTAGCTCTCCAGTAGCTAGCGCTAAATAGGTTGGTGAATCCACTTTATGTGATTTCCCAACTCATGCTTTAAAATGGAGAATGTAGCGAGCTGTCATCTATCCAGACCCTGGATGTGGGCGCTGTCATGCGGAGAGGCTGGAATATAATGCCTACATTAGGTAAGCATATCACTATATGCGTTTTCTCCAAAATGCTAGCCCTGAATGTCACTTCTTCATGCCTAAATAGGCAGTGCAAAGGCACAGTTTGCTTAAACACTGTATAGGCGAGAGGTTTTTTTCAATGAGCTGTTTGAATCTCGCCAGAGAAAAAACAAAAATCGTTATTTTTCTACAGGAGTGTTCTCTGGAGCAAGTGTTTGTTTTAGGGATTATTTTGTATTTGTGACTAGCACTCTTTATTTGTGTGCCTAGATGCTTCCCACCCGCTCAAAGTGTGCATTGGTAAATAAACATCTTCAGTACTCTCTCTTTTGGAGGAAACTGATGCTGTGAAATGGTCTAAAAGCATTCCTCTATTTGGAGAAGTATGAAGCGATGGAGTGGACTGAAAGGAAAATGTTGATGGGGGAATTCCCCTCCCCTGACTGGTTATGAATATGCCCAGTATAATTATAAGCAACAAGGAAAAATTATCTGGGGAAAAATCAGGAGTCATATTTTCATATCTAATGGCCGGACACGTTTTAAAATGAAACTGGAGGGTTCTAGCCTTGTTATGACATTTCTGTGCTTTACTTTCCCACTTCTTCGAGCAGCGGGAAGTTCTCCAGCATTTTTATATTTTATGCTTCCTGCTTGACCTTGCTTCTCTGATATAGAACTAACCTGACTGAGCAGAATGGCAGTTGCCACCTGACCCTATCCACCTACACTTGGCACTGCAATTCTTTTAAATGGCTTTGAACATAAGGTCACCAGGAACTATGTCAGCTTTGTGATGGGTATCCCACGTTCAGCTTTGATTTTGTTCAGTACTAAGTCAGTGCAACTTAAAGAGTCTCATCATTCAAGGCCATTGAAAGTGGTGGTAGCAAGATCTAACCTTTTGTGAATCTGTCTACTTTTGAAGGGGAAACATACTGATTCCAATATGTTTCCCCTTCAAAAGTAGACAGATTCACAAAAGGAAAGGGGATTGGGGAAAATTCTCTGCTTGTCCCATGATTCCACAAGAGGGACAGCTGGGTGGGAATATGGGAAGTGTATATAAATATCTCCAAAGGGCCCTGCTGGAGGATGGAGAAACAATATTCTGTTGAAAGGAATCATAGAATCATAGAGTTGGAAGGGACTCTATATGTGGACACTCCTTTGAAGTGGAGAGGGATTGGATACTTGTAAATCAAAAACATATTTAATACAGCCATGAAAAGCAAGCTACCATAAGAAAGTTGTTCCCTGCTCTCTCCACTCTGTCTGAGTTTTGATTGGCTGAGGTTTGTGGTCTCAACCCTTGCCTGAGTGTTGATTGGCTGAGGCTTGTGGTCTCACTTCCTGTCTCAGTGTTGATTGGCTGAAGCTTGTGATCTCACTTCCTTTGTCAGTGTTTTTGAAAGAGATACAGGGAATCTTGGAAGCAGAAAAGGCCAGGCCAGGCTAGGTGATGCTTGTGGCATCACTTCCTGTCTGAATGTTGATTGGCTGAGGCTTGTGTTTCCACTTCCTAGCTGCGTGATCATTGGCTGAGGCTTGTGTTCTCACTTCCTTTCTGAGTGTTGATTTGCTGAGGCTTGTGGTCTCATTTCCTGAGTGTTGATTGACTGAGGCTTGTGGTCTCATTTCCTATCTGAGTGTAGATTGGCTGAGGCTGCACACCTTCCAGGTTGGACAGACGCACTTCCTCACTTGGACCCTTCCTGCCCAGCCATAGGACCTCCATCTTTGAAGGATTAAGCTTCAGGTGACTCTGTTTGAGCCACCTCATCCCTGTTTCTGGGCAGATGGCTAATGCTTCTGAGAGAGAATCAGAGTGGTCATCCATCAGGAAGAAGAACTGGGTGTCCCAGCCTGAACTTCTGTACCAGTTGGACAAGAGGGCATATGAAGATGTTAAATAGGACAGGAGAGAGGACCGACACTTGAGGGGCTTTGTGTATAAGAGGGTGGTGGCTTGAAGATCTCTCTCCTAATGCTACCTTCTGTCTGCTACCCCAGAGAAAGGAGATCAACCAATGAAGGACTGTCACCCATATTCTGGTGTCGGCAAGGTGGTGAGCTAGAAGCTCATGATCGACTATGTCGAACACTGCCAAAAGCTCTAATAGTACAAGCAGCGTTGACCCACCTTGGTACAACTGTTGATGGAGGATGTCCATCAGTGTAATTAGCGCTGTTTCTACCCCATGACCAGGCCAGAAACTTGACTGGGATGGGTCTAGGATTGAAGCTTCTTCCAGGAATGCTGATATTTGGTCCATGACAGCCCTTTCAACTATTTTTCAAAGGAACAGGCTTTATGACAGCTGAGACGAACACTTCCTTGTTTTGCTCAGGCAAGGTACCGCACACACAAAATTGGAGTCAGTTTCTTATTTAACAAGCATTTTATTCTATTAGTGATGCCATGCACACTGTAAACATGTGACTTCCAGGGATATGTCAGGGAGTCATGGCCAACTGTCTTCATTTCCAGGGTTACTTGATGCCTGAAGAATATTTCAGGGGTTGCTCTATGGTCAAAAGAGTGGACATTGCTCCCTGCCCCAACAGTGTTGCCTCAATAGCAGTGGTAGCAGTGGCAGTTTTCCTGCCCATCCAGCATAGTGGAACTTTGTTAGCATTAGTTGGCATTTGCACAGACAATGGCCTTGTTGGGGGGGCGGGTTATTTACTTCCTTTATAAAGGGTCAAGAAGTTTCTACAAGCTGGAGGGAGGGGAGAGATAGTTGAAAAATCTTAGTTCCGTGTAAATAGCCCCAATCTGTGGATATTAGAATACTGGGGACCCACAAGAAACTTATGGAAAGTGTGCATCCCATTTAGACATCTGTAGATTAGACCATATTTGACTTTTAGAAGAAGAGATAAGAAGAGCTGGGGTTTTTTGTACCCTGCTTTTTTCTATCTGAAGGAGTCTCAAAGTGGCTTACAATCTCCTACCCTTGCTCTCCCCACAACAGATATCTTTGAGGTAGGTAAAGTTGAGAGAGCTCTGAGAAAACTGATTTGCCCAAGTCACCCGGCTGGCTACATGTGGAAGAGTGAGGAATCACACCCAATTCTCCAAATTAGGGACCAACACTCTTAACCACTATACCAAGTTGGCTCTCAGATATTAGCATATAAGATGATAATATTAATCACAAGCTATAATTCAGGGAGTTGCATCTACTGATCACAACCTGGAGCACTACTTGTCTGCAGGTAGCAATAGCATGACACGCTTAGTATAATTTGTAGACTACTCACAGGCTGTTTAATGGCTTCTGAAGTCCTGAGCTGGAACTGATTAACATGAATAAATGTAAATGATGGTTACCTAAATTACAAATAAACTACAGATTAACAAATCACCCTGCATGTGCTATAAAACCAGTCACTACTTAAATCTTTTGGATACTTTGATGTATAGGCATGCCAAAGACAGTTTAAACAGGATTGTTTGTGCCTGAACAAAGCCTTAGCTGACATAAATAATCTCAGACAGTAATTAAATTGTTGTTCTGCAGTGGCAAATACAATACCACCATATAACCCACTAGGAGGAGGCAGGTATAAAAAGCTTTCTGCCATTAATAAATGTGGAGGAATTGTTCTGGCTGATACTGAATCATTTAATTGATTCATTTGAAGCCTACTACATATCTGTTTGAAATTTTGTTTTTTGGATAACAAAAATTCAATACAATCACAAATTAGCCATTAAAAATACCCGCTTTTAAAAATACAACACAAAACAAACAGAAAACACGAAGCCAAGAAAATGTAATATTGTAACAGGAATTTTTTTAAACTAGTGAAATAAACTGACAACAGAAATACTGAAAATATTCCACAATTTATTGGGAGCCATTGCTCTTGGCTTTTATAATGCAAGAAACATATAATGAGTCAAGAAACAAAAATATATTTTCATTTGAAAAAAAAGAGGTAAATTTCATAACCTCCAGATAACTCAAAATATTTTGTCTTCCAGTTATAGTAGCCTAACTAGCTGTGGGTTCATACACAGTTGTGTGGCTTAGTATTAGGTGTTTGTTCAGCAGGATTTAGGTCTTACTATGACAGTATCTTAACAAGGAATCATATAACATCTTCAATACCCTACTACTTTAATCCTTTCTTTTTTAAGAACCAAAAACATATGAACTTAGGTGACAGTAGAAAGTATGTGATATCACTTTTGATTAATTCCCAGATATTTCTAAGCCTGTGGTTCTTAATGGGGTCGTTCTAACAAATGTAGAATATTTGAGATTTTAGGATCTTGATAGCCCTGAAAGGCTTCTGGCAGCAAATAAGGGAAGGTTGGTTTATATTGCTCACCTCACATAATAATAATATCCAAGATCCTAGATTTCAACCACAGTCCCTTAAAAATGGCACACAGGAAGTAAGGATCAAACATAACATTAAGGAGCTAGGTAATGGTTGTCAGGTTCAAGGATTTCATTGAATGGTTTCCTGAGATTCATTTACTATATGCATATATCATAAATATAACTGCATAAATAAAGTTGTCACGTATGGCCTCATTTTTAATATATGAGCCTATTTGCCACTTCTCTGAAGGCTTCCCTATTATTTCCTTTTATGCAAGCTATTCACTCACAGCACAATTACAATGTTTTTGGTGTGACTCCAGTTGAATGTCTTCCCCAGTTATGTTTAGAAAGCCTCATATTGTCCGTGTTCTGCAAAAATGCATGCCTATTCTTCTGAGGTGGCCATTAACTACACATTTCATATGGAAGTGAAGAAGTAAGCTCATTCCATTCCACAAATTTTGTTAGTCTTTAAGGTGCTATTAGACTCCTTCATAAGGAGGATATTTTGAAGGAAAATTATGTAGCTGTTTTTTTACTTCTCTTTTTAATTTTAATTGTGTGTTACCTGTCAGTTAGGTTTGGGGGTTTTGTGAGTTAAAAAAGATATCTTGGAAACCTACCTTGAGCAACATTGAAATATAAATATTAACTAATAAGTATACTGGATGTTATATATATGGATGTTATATATATGTTATATATATGGATTTCAAGAGGCTTTGTAAGAGACTTTTAGCTTGAACCCGAGGCTGCGATCCTGAGCCCTTGCTTGGGTTTCACCAGCCCTGCTCTCTCAGCCAATCATAGAACAGACTTATGGACTAATCATGGGCTCCGTTAAAGGCCAATCACCTGTCTTGGCAGGAGGCTCAATTATATATAAAAGTTCCACAATTCTGTTTGTCAGCATTCAGTAAAGTTGTTGATTGTTGGAGCTGAGTGTCCATATCTTACTGAACCTACAGATTTAATACTGGCAATGAGAATCGGATTGCTATGCAAGTTAGGCAGTCCTAGCTCACAAACTGAAATCACTATTGTTCTCTGTCTTCCGAGGAGGGGCTGCTGAAATCGCTTCAGTGCCCTGCCTTCCGAGGAGGGACTATCCGATACCACTGATGTGCCTTACTTGCATGAAATAGGGGCCACATTAAGGAGTTTGATTCTGCCTGTCCTGCCAAATGGGAATCATATGCCACCTGCCTAGACTGTTTCCTGGTAGCCCACAGACTCACTGAAGCCTATGTGAAGAGAAACACGGTACTCACTACTTGCAGAGCAGCTTCCTTTGAGCTTGCCCAAGACTTGATGGCACCAAAAGATTGTCTTACAATGCCATCATTGACACCCTCAAGATGCAGTTTGCTCCACAAACTGTGCAAATTACCCATCAGCATGCTTTCTACAGGTAGGGCCAAACAGAGTCAGTGATGGCCTGCGTCACTGCTCTATGGCAGGCTGCTCAGCACTGCAAATGTGGCCTCAGAGATGAACAAATGCAGTGGTGCCTTTTTTCTATAAGGGACCTCAGACTGCAGACAAGATTGGTTATGGACCTGGCAGCAAAAGCAGCTAATCAGGATGCCCGAGAGATTTGCCAGGTTCGAAGCCCATCATTGGGGCATAAGGAAGAGGCCGACCACCAAAGGCATTGAGGAGGAAGTTCAATGGGTACACTACAATACAACCATGAGCTATAGTTCCCTGAGACAGTCTACAGTTGGCCCCCAAGTCCCCCCCCTACTATGACTGCTGTGAATCTAGACAACCCACTGCGTCTCAGTAAAAGTTGAGTAGAGGCTCCTTTGCATTTCTCTCATGTTATTGTTATTATCATGTTGATTATTGTTATTGTTATTGTTGTTATAATGTTATTGTTGTTATCACCTGTTGTTATCATATGTTTTCTGTATCTTTTTCCTGTTTCCTGTAAACCGCCCTGAGCCTTCGGGGAGGGCGGCATATAAACAAACAAACAAACAATTTGCAAGGGCAGACATTATTGGCAGTTCTACCATTTTCTCAATGCCCACTGTTATGCATGCAAAAAGACAGGCCACAATTACTGCACCTGTCATACAATGGATCACCAAGCCCCCCACAAATGACCCACACACTCAAGGAGGAAGAGGTGATATGGTTTTCCATGCAGCACTGTTAGGAGGCTTCTGCAATGCTGTGTTTTTCCACTGGATGAGCCCATATGTGTCCAGAATAGCATCAATGGACCCAACTAGATGGTGGGTACCTGTCCTGTCACCTATCAGATCACATCTCAGGAGGGACATTCCTTCCATTGGTGGTACCAACCTGATGCAACCGCAACATCACCAGCCCTCACAGTCAACCTGGCACTAGAGGAGAAGGAGAAGAAGAAGAAGAAGAAGAAGAAGAAGAAGAAGAAGAAGAAGAAGAAGAAGAAGAAGAAGAAGAAGAAGAGTTGGCTCTTATATGCCATTTTTCTCTAGCCAAAGGAGTCTCAAAGTGGCTTACAGTCGCTTTCCTTTTCCTCTCCGCACAACTGACAACCTGTGAGGTGGATGAGGCTGAGAGAGCCCTGATATTACTGATCGGTCAGAACAGTTTTATCAGTGCCGTGGCAAGCCCAAGGTCACCCAGCTGGTGGTATGTGGGGGAGTGCAGAATCGAACTAGGCATGCCAGATTAGAAGTCCGCACTCCTAACCACTACATCAACAACAGAGGCCACCAACACATGGCACTGTGTAACTGATCAGTTGCCACCAGTCCAGCAGAAACCTCCCCCCCCCATGAAGCTCTATATGCCAGCTGATGTGTTCAAACTTAAGGGGGAGCCAACCCCAGGCTCTTAGCCAATCGTGAACCGGATTTATGGACCAATCACAGGCCTCTGTTAATTGCCAATTGCATGTCTTGGCAGGAGGCTCAAGTTTATATATAAGTTCCATAATTTTTGTTGTCAGTGTTCAGTATTTCTGGTTCTAGTAAATTGTTGGTTAGAGCTGAATGTCCATGTCTTAATACCACAGATTTAATAGTGGACAACATTAATTGATACTGGTGTGTATTTGGCAGAAAGTAGTGGATTGCAGATAAATAAAAATTACTGTAGCAAGAATTACTTTGGTCACATAGCTAGCAAATGGGAGGGAAGTCAGCTGAGACATTAATGTTGGTGAGTCTCTAATGAAAATATGATTTCTGCTTAAATTACGATATTGTAAGGAAGCAGACCAATAAGTATATCAGCGGCACAAGAACAGATACCAGTAATTAATTGTGAGATGATAATACTTTCACTTATACAGAATTAGCTGACACCGCTCTTCAGTTATCAGAGATCTGAGAAGCAGTGAGGTAGAGGAAAACAGGAATCATTCTTAAACACATTTTCCAGCACAAAACCTAACTCAGCATAAAATCCAGAAGTGTTACCTTAGACTTCTGTTATGCCAAAGACTCACACAAATAGCTGCTAGCAAAACCTGGGAGAGCCAGAAAGATATAATACTGTATATAATTAATAACCTGTTTTCAGATCTATACAAGGCCTTTCACAGGACCTTTAGTAACAGGATGGCTTAGACACCTTTTTGTCTAGCACAGTTCAGAGAACGGCAAGCAGCTGATAAAACACTCAGTGGAATTTGCTATTCATTTATCTGTCCTTCTATGGCCTTCAGAGTTTACTAAAAGCAAATTGGCTTTCAAGAGTATAATTATATATGAAAAAGGCTTCTAGTGCTGCATACACTCACATTATAGCATATTAGGGAATGGAAAAGATTTCATTATATGGTTTTGATTGTTATTCACTGAAGCATTCATTCCACAATAACGACTCAGTCTTCTGTGCGTACTCCTAAGCTCCAGCTTTTATCTTTCAGAGCTTCATCCACTAGCCAACATTAATTAGAAAGAAAAGAATGGTTTTTATTCCTGTCACTCTAAATGAAGATGGGTGAGCTCCAAAAGGTTCTGATCCTTATCGGCCTCCTCACAGAATCTTTAACTGTGGTTCTTCGAATGCCTGCATATTAAATGCAAGTTCTGGCAAAAAAAAGCAATTGCCATATGAGTTTCAGGAGAGAAAAACCAGCAACAGAAAAGAGCAAGGTGATCTTTTTACTCCACAAAGTTTTGTTGTTGCTGGTGGGGCTCGCTCAGCTGCTTTCAGCAGGCACCTCAAATCACTGATGCCATTTCTTCTAGGGTTGGGCACTCTAACCCAAAGCAGCTGCCTCGGTGCTGGATCAGGCCCACTCCAGTGACAGACCCATTTGGGGCGGTCCAAACCACCACCCCACCAGAAAAGCTAGAGCGGCCTCATTTGATGCCTCAACACCAAGGCAACTGCTTTGGAGCGGGGTACTTACGGCAGCTGTCTGGCCCAGTTCACCACTGTGCATTGGAGCAGTGCGCACCATGCTGGCACACATGCCTCCCCCCAGTCCACCTACCAACCCCACTGCTGTGTGCCAGCACAGTGTGCTGCCAATGCACCACACCAGTGCAGATGCCTCCCCCCACCCTGCTCGCCCACGCAGCCTTTCTCCTTTGGCGCCTCAGTGGCCTCAGCCATGGTGAAGCAGTCTAAGGCAGCTTCAGCCGAGGCCATCTCAGTCCGAGCAGTCCAGATCAGGACTACTCCGCACAGCCCTCCTTTCTTCTCTCCCTCTCCCTGAAATGGGAACTTTGAGCAGCAAAACCAACATCACTTTTGTCCACCAAAGCCATGTGCCATGTCAGGCCTTCCTTCTGAGAGAAACCGCCTTCCCAGCAGTGAAGAGAAAGACATGTTCAGGTGCATGTCTCCCCTGCTTCCCTTCCTCCAATTTGTCCAGCTGTAAGGCACCACTTCTCCAAAATAGGGAGGGGGGGAGTCAGCCCTGCAACCTCAGAGTAGCCTGAAGTATGCCTGCACATAACAGCTCATACCTTAAATAAATGTTTGTTGGTCTTAAAGGTTCTGCCAGAACCTTTGTTCAAGCTTGAGAGGAGGAAAGGAGGAGCACCCATGCCAAACAGCTGCTCAGAGCTCCTCCAAAGACCTGACAGCGCTGAGAAATGTTCACAGGCAGCTTTTGCATACTGCTTCCCCCTCCTTTGACTTGGATGATGTAATCAATAAATACCAATAATTGTGGATTTCACAGCGAGTGAAGGGGGGAATCAAATCAACAGATAGATATTATTTTAGCATTGTGATTGCATTATTTTGTTTGCAGGGAAGAGGGACGCCTTGGGTAGAGTGTAAAAAGATTCTTGTATGGAAACATTTCACTACCTTAAAATAAAAAGAAGGTAGAAGAAATGAAAAACTAAAATCTGAAACTCCCCATAAATGTTCCTGATATTAAAACAACAAGAGGAACTGGTGTTATACATTGTTTGTGTTCCATCTTTGAATCTATCATTTTTATACAGAGTTCAGGACAACATTTCTGGGGTTTCTTCTCTTTTATCATCACAACAATTTAACCAAGTCATAGCCTGATGGTGATCCGAAGCACTCCCAGGGGCAGAATGGGACATATGCAATAGGGTTGCCAACCTCCAAATTGTGGCTGCAGATCTCACATGATTACAATTGATGTCCAGACAACCAAAACCAGTTCCCCTGGAGACACTGGATGCTTGGAAGGGTGGGCTGTATGGCATTCTACTCTGCTGAAGTCCCCAAACTCTTCCCTCACCAAGCTCCACATTCCTGAATCTCCAGGTAATTTCTCAATCAAGAGCTGATAACCCTACACCCAGATCTCCCCCAGATATGTCCTTCACTCTGTGCTCTAGGCTTGCCAGATCCCTGGTATCCAAAACTCTGAGGGCAGGGCTTGCTGAAGTCACACTCAATAGAAATATTAACAGCCAGTGTACCATATGGCATGTAGGAATGTGTGCACTCATAATCACATGGCTCTGAAGTGACACATACGTTTTCTTAAGCATGGAACCATGTGCTAAATGTAAAACATAGTTGAGTTGATGGTGCCAGATGATAGCCTGACATCACCGATCTGCCTGTGCAGCAGTTTCTGCAAGCACAAAGACATGTCGAAAGAAGCCATCAGTACCCATTCAGATGGATGGCCCTGAGACTTCAGCCTGCTGCCCAAAGTCCTTGAGAATATGAGCAGTGTTTGTTTGTTTTTTGCAGTGTTGTGATCTTGTAAGATTACCGAACATGCAAACACACACATAAAAAAAAATAAAATACATGGAAAAGCAGAAAAGGTCAAATCCAAATGCAGTTCAAATACATGGCAAGGGGTGGATCCAAATTCAAGAAGAGATCCCCTGAATCCCTCAATTAAATGATTTTTTGCAGAGGGGGTTCTGCAAAGTCAGAGCATCAGCCAGGAATTCAAATCACCCTGAAACAGCAGGCAACCCTAAGGTGCAGGAAATGCCTTTATCTACAAACCTGAATGTTTGATTTTGACACTTCAGATGAAAATTAACTTTTCAAGCAACATGAAAAATGTTAAATGTGCAAAAACGATGAGGACATTAATTTAGAAGCGAATTAATTATAAAAACAGCTGAGAAAGTAAGGCCATACAGATTTAGAAGTGCCACCTGCTTAGATCAGGTGCCCTCTCTAATGTATTAATTCAGCAAATGTTTTACATAAATCTGAACAGCTGTTTTTTATATATTTGGTTCTTATAAATCAAGTAAGCACACATGTGACTTTCAGAAAAGATCAACACATAATGCTGACATGCAGAACACTGAGTATAACCAAAGGTGCTATTTTCCAGCAAACCTCTTTCCAGTAGTGTCTGTAGTATTTGGATGACGATTATAAGTTTAAGGAATAAATTGATATGAGGAACTTCTATTATTTTCTGGAAAAATCAAATACAACTTTGTACAATCCTTAAGACACAAAAATAACGCTTGGCTAACTTTAAATCATCATATGCTCTTACAGCTCTATGCTGCTATGCAGATCTTGATACTTTTGTTAAAAATATTTTTCTATGTTTGGGGGATTACAGAGGACTAGGATGCAAGAATATGGCACTGAAAGGTGATTGGTGACTGACAGTGATTGACAAGCCAAAACAGGGGTGGGGGAGCAAGTTGTCCTGACTTACACTCAACCATCTGCCAAACAGAGACCTACCACACAGGTTTGTTGTGCAGGTGAAATTGGAAGCTGTTGCAGATGTTCTTTTGCCTTCTGTTTCATCTGCACAACAACCCTGTGCAGTAGGCCTCAAGTGATTCAACTCTACAACAACCTGCGTGGGAGATCTCAAATTTTTCTTCTCCTCAGCCGTGTCCAAACGCCATAGGAGCCCTTTCTGCCTGGGCAGCTGATCTTTATACTCTGCAGATGAGCTGTAATTCCTGAAAGTTTGGAGGAGGGTCTTAAAATCGTACAATGCCTCAGAGTCCAGCCTCCAAAGTAGCCATTTTTGCATGCAGAGCTGATCATTATAATCTAGAAATGAGCAGTGATCTAGAGAGGATGGTAGAGGCTCACAGACTGTGGTTGGCGTGGAGTGGTTGTGGGTGTGTCCCTCCTGGGCTATGGGCTTTGGCCAGTCCTTACCAGCAACAGTTTGTATTTTGGGGTGCAGACAGACAGACAGACAGACAGACAGACCAATATGAATCCTGCGAGTCTGGAAAGTTCAGGAAGATCTAAATAAAGAATATTTACAGCCTGAAACTGTAATTAGTGAACAAGTAAATGGCTGGAGAAACATGGGAACTAAAGTGACTTTTTTCAAGCTTGGCCTGGTAAATAAAAACTCCTATGAACTCAAAGACATAAGTGGCCCAGAATTTCAAGTGTATTTAGTTTTACAGGAAAGTAGACAGCGAGACTTCGGGGGAAACTAGGTGATCCACCTTTATTAGGCAACAACTTGGCCTTGCAGACAACAACAACAGTACTGCAGTTGCCAGCAGTAGGTCTCAGGCTTCAGAAGGGCAGACATCACCAGCCAAGCAACCCAGTGGATTCTGGGGCCATGTGCATTCCTTTTGAAGGGGTGCATGAGAGGGGAGAGAGCTTTCCCTTCAGCCTAACTGCCTAGAGATGACTGTACTTCTAGGGGATTCTCAGACCCCGCCTGGAAACTGGCTTCCCTAAACCTCAGGGGGATACAATACTACACAGTCACCCCTCCAAAGTAGGCATTTTTGCCTGCATAGCTGGCATAGTCTGGAGATGAGCAGTAATTCCAGGCCCCACCTGGAGGCTGGCTGTTCCTGGTATGAACATATTCCTTGAAGTCTGAAAGTGGGGCCTCAAAAGTGTGTAATGCCCCCAGCTACCTAGGACCCCCTGACCTATTTTAGGTCAAGAAAACATTGCAGAGAGGATTTAAGGTTGCCAGATTGGTGTAGATTCACTTTCTGGAATTCCACACTACCTAGGTGTGCATAAACCTGACTAAGGTCAAGACTACTGTGCACAGGGGGACCTCTTCTTAGGGTTGCCATCTTCCAAGTGAGGCTATCCCACCACCCTCACCCTCACGGAGAGTCTGCTATGGGGAGAGGAAGGGAAGGCGATTGGAAACTGCTTTGAGACACCTGAAGCCTGTTGGGTCACTGAGGCCCATTTCCAGTTCTCTCATATCTCTCACAGCCCCACATCCCTCACAAGTTGTCTATTGTGGGGAGACAAAGGGGAAAGGTGTTTGTAAACCACTTTGAGACTCCTTTGGGTAGTAAACAGCAGGGTACAAAAATCCAGCTCTTCTTCTTCTAAGAAGCAGCTGTGAAAGAAGCATTTGGCCACATAATATTTTATCAACAGTAAAAAAAAAATGGAGACAGAAGAAGCAGGGTAGACACCTGTGTACTTTGACTACCCCATGTGTATTAGGGCAGGGAGACAAGTAAGGAAATGATGTTGAATGCAGAACTGGGAGGAATTGGATGCTATGTAATTTCCCCCTGAGAAGAGTCTCCAGTCTGATTTCCCCTTCACATATCTGAAGACATGGCTCTGGGAAGCTCATTTGTAACCGCTATGCCACAATTCCCAAAGGTCAGTCCTCTCCCACAATCAATGAACATTCCACACCACAGGTTCTTGACACCCATATCTCCACACCCATGCTCTCATTTGTCACCATGCCACTACAACCTTCCACACAACATACATTCAACACCATGCCCTTAGAGACTGGAAAATTCCTCCCCTTCCTCTTCCCACTGCCAAGCTCTAGCACCCATTGTATTCCTGGATACAACGGGCTTTGCCTCTAGTTTCCTCATAAAAGTGAATTAAAATAGACTGTGTATTCTGAATTAATATCAGATTTTCATGGTTTTTTTGGTTCCCTAGTATCTTAGGCTGGGTAACAATATATCTGTATGCATTTAAACAACTGGGAGCCTTGCAAAAAAGCCCTTTGTCTCTCAGAATACAACAGGCACTAGGGGGCCCCCTTGCCCCAGAATGGCCATCCGAGGCCTGGAGTGGCCTCGGTGGGCATGTTTGGGGTGGGGGAGAAAGCACTGCCAGGGACTCCACACCTCCCTCTGTGAACTGAAATGGCTTGCCAAAGCCTCCGCAGGGCCCAGCAGGCATTTTGGGGCAGTATCAAGAAGCGCCAGTGGGGATACCTCTCTCTGACACCCCCAAAAGCCTCACCCAGGCATTTGTAGGGCCCAGTGGGTGTTTTCACAGTGGGAAGCATTGATGGGGACTCTGCCTCCACCGCCCCAAAAAGGCTTGCCAAGGTCTCGGCAGGCATTTTTGAGGTAGTAGTGGAAAGCACTGCTGGGGACTCCATTTTTCTTTCCGCCACCCCAAAAAGGTTTGGCAGGTGTTTTCTGGGCGGTGGCAGGAAGTACTTGGCAAGCATTTAAGGGGCAGCAGCAGGAAGCACTGGCCAGGTCACCAATCCAACCCCTGCTGCCCTGGGCAACCCTGCCACAGCCTGGCAAGGCTGCGGCCAGAGCTGCTTATGGCAGCAGGAGGACTGGCAGGGACTGGCTTGCCCTCTAACTCCCACCCCCCACACTTCCACTGAGGCCTGGTGAGGCTGCTGCTAGGACTGCTTGGGGTGGGAGCGAGGACTGATGGGGTCCTCCCTCCCTCCTTCCCCACTCCCACCCCCCCCCTCATGGGACTTGCAGTCCCAGGCCCTGTACCCTCCCTCCACCAGCTGTCACTTCTTCCATATGGAAGAAGCTGGAGGGGGATGGAGCCAGGGACAGGACACACTTCCTGATTGGTCTTTTATTGGATGGATGGCCAAGCAAGGATGAGACAGTTGGGACAGCATACCTGATTTGTTGGCGATGAGAACCAACTCCTCCCAGCACCCTCTTATTATTTTATTTATATGTTCAGATTATACAACTAAAGAAAAGTTATCTGACAAATAGACTAGCAAGCCACTGTGCATAAAAGAATGCAATGCAAAGCAAAACAATCCACTTTGGCCTTCAATTGACTTTGCCTCTCACATAACGTTTGCAGTTTGTTTCCACAGTTAATACAATAACTACCAAGTGATTTCTGTGTTCCCTGACTAAAAAGCCAACCCATGTTTGTCTCTTGCTCTGCAAAACTCTTAAGTACAACCTACCACCAGCATCATTCAAATTTGCATTCTTGTAGTAGCATTATCTATTCTGTAATCGTGTTGGCCTGAAGCAGTAGAAGAGAGCAATTTTTTAGTCCAGTGGAAACTTTAAGGCCAACAATCCTTCCCACACTAACTTGGCAGTAAGTACCACTGAACTTACTGACAGACATGCGACAGATCATAGTGAACGTTGCATCCCTCAGTGCAGAGCATGTGGCATAGCAAAGAAAACAAAATGAACAAAGTCTAAGGTAAAGACAACAGAGAAACGTTGATGCTCCTAGAGTAGCACTATGGAGGCCATTTTTCTTCCCAATCCTCACTTTCCCAAGAGCACGAGTTTGGGCCGAGGCCTGTGGTTTGCAGGCTAACCACTGTGTGAAGCAGAATGCTGAACAACCAGGCAGATCCACCATGGTTTTTCTCCTTATGCATGTTATGCTGCAGAGTCCTTGCTTCAGTGACAGAAAGAAAGAAAGAAAGAAAGAAAGAAAGAAAGAAAGAAAGAAAGAAAGAAAGAAAGAAAGAAAGAAAGAAAGAAAGAAAGAAAGAAAGAAAGAAAGAAAGAAAGAAAGAAAGAATTTCTGCATGGTCTCAGGCCAGTTTTGACAACTCTGCAGCATTGCATGCATTCAGACTGTTTACTGGAGCTGTTTTCTTTTTTTTTTATGCAGCGATGAATGTTCTTTCAAAAATGTAGCAAGAACATAATCAATTCAAGGCAAAGCAGAATATGATTTTCTAGGTTATCATTCATTTATCAGATTTTGAAAGATGATAATCTAGACAAGAAGTAGTAAACTTGAAAAATACCTAAATCAAGATTATTCTCTGCTTCATTTAATAAACTAAGCCATGATTTGTGACTGGTCTAAAACGTATCTCTTTTGGACGGAGAGATAAAGAAATCTTATCTATTGGTTGAATAACAAAGATCTCAATAAACAAAATGTTGAATAGTTACTACGAAAATACATGTGAAAATAAACAATAAACAATAAGAGATAAAACAGCAAATGTAATTTTGACTGTCTTCTTCAGACTATTGTAGAATTTGGATGCATTACTTGATTAAAGATTTTAAATTGTATCAAGAGTTTTCTTTTCATCTGGACTGCAATCTTCATTTAAAGATGAAGACACCGTTATGTTCTGGAATCCTATAATAATGACAGAAAGTGAAGAAGAAGAGTTGGTTCTTATATGCCGCTTTTCCCTACCCGAAGGAGGCTCAAAGCGGCTTATAGTCGCCTTCCCATTCCTCTCCCCACAACAGACACCCTGTGGGGTGGGTGAGGCTGAGAGAGCGCTGATATCACTGCCTGGTCAGAACAGTTTTATCAGTGCTGTGGCGAGCCCAAGGTCACCCAGCTTCCTTCCCATGTGGGGGAGCGCAGAATCGAACCTGGCATGCCAGATTAGAAGTCCGCACTCCTAACCACTACACCAAACTGGCTTGCCTCCCCTCCTCATTTTTTATTTCTGAACTGGTCTGTGGAATAATTTTTCCCCATGCAGTTAGCATATTTATATTTATTTACATTCACATTTCTATACCACCCTTCACGATAGATAGGGCGGTTTACAACATAAAACCAATAAAATACAGCATAAAACCCATAAAATCCCCTTAAAACATACAATGGCTAAAAATACAAGCCAAAAGACAAGTGGTAGCATACTTTCTCCAACCCACTAACTGTTCCAGCAAGGTCAGCATCAATGATTCAATAATCCTGTCCATCTGGGGGCGGATCATACACATGGGGGGGGGGGGGAACCACAGATGCCATCTCAGGTCACCACCCTGGCCTCAACCAAATGCCTGGCAGAAGAGCTCCATCTTGCAGGCCCTGCAGAACCTAGCAAGCTCCACCAGGGCCCTTAGCTCTTCTGGGACCTCATTCAACTAGGTTGGGGCCAGGGCCAAAAAGGCCCTGACCCTCTTCAAGGCCAAGCGGATGTCCCAGGGGGTGGATCAGGACAAGCAGCAAGTTCATACCTACAGAGCACAGGGCTCTGTGAGGGACATAAGCAGATAAGCAGTCCCTCAGATAAGTGGGACCAAGGCCATGTATAGCCTTAAAGGTCAAAACCAGAACCTTGAACTTGATCCGGAAGCAAACTGGTAACCAATGCAGCTGCCACAATATCGGCGAGATGTGGGCCCTCCAAGATGTTCTAGTGAGGACAGCTGCATTTTGCACTAGCTGCAATTTCCAGGTAGGCCCATGTAGACAAGGGTAGGCCCATGTAAAGTGAGTTGCAGAAGTCTAATCTGGAAGTGACCATTGCATGGGCCACAGTGGCTGAGTGTTCTGAAGGGAGGTAGGGCACTAGTAGCCATGCTTGGCAAAAGTGGAAAACAAGGGAGCACAAAGGGGTCAGATAACTCCTCCGCCACTGCCACCCTCTGAGTATGGTTCCGGAAAAAGGAGACCAGACATTTCACTGCGGTCCCCCTAATTCTGGGCCTGGCAAAGTGGTGGGCCAACAACTCATGGTCTACCATATCAAATGCAGCCAACAGATCTAAAAGTATGAGGATGGCTGACCCACCCCGATCCAGCTGGCATCGGATATCATCCATCAAAGTTTCCAGTGCGGACTCCACCCCATGGCCAGGATAGAAGCCAGACTGGTATGGATCCAGGGCTGAAGTTTCCTCTAAAAATGCTAGCGGCCATGCCTGGGTATCACTTATTAAGCTCACAAATCAGGATAGCTGGGTATTATAATACTCAGACCTCTTCCGCATAAGGAATTTGCAGCGGCTCATTGCCTGTCTGGTTGTGGGGCTAATTCCTGTCAGAATCAGGCACATCCCAGAGCAGGCACAATTCTGGATATCTGTTGCCCCATGGCAAGGGAATGTGGAAAATCAGTATTCCCTTTTTTGACCCAGGATCCAACGGTGTTTATGTCAAAGCTGGCTACCAGGAAGCAGAAAATCTAGGTCATCCCCAGTTGGGACTTTGCTCCTACCTTCTCCCCAAGCTCAGTTCCATAATTTAGTCTCACAACCTTTTTGTTTGTTTGTTTTTTCAAGTCTGATTGCATTACAATGCGATTCCAAAGAAAAGAAAGAGCAAAATACCCCAACAACCAGCATTTTGTTTTCTTGCTTTTAGTGAGATTGGGGACAATCTGCATGTGTGTGGAGGGAATGGTACAATAAAATAGCCCATTTTTTAATCCCCTGGTGTGTGTTGTAATGCTTCTGCATTACAAAGCAACCCTGGTGATTTTTTTTAAATAAAATAATTTGGTCTTGAATGGGGCTGACATGGCACTGGAAGGTAATTGGGGAGTTCTTGCCCCGTCACAATGACTAATGATTTAAACGAATGGTGGGAAGTTTCCACTTCCCATGGCTATCTTGTGCAGTAGCAAAAATTGAGGGCAGACAGGAGGGAAGCAGGCCAAAAGCTCCCATCTGGTAGTGGGAAGGCTCAGAGTGACTAGACTTGGACTGAAAACCAAGTGGCAATGCAGCATTACATCCTCCCTATGGTAACAGTCTTAGTCTACTGTTTCCCATCTATTCCTTCTGGCTTAACTCACCAAGTTCCCACCATTAAAGCTGGCCAACTGGCTTTTTCCTAGCAGCTGGTTTATTGTGAAGCTTCAGAACCATCTTTCCACATAAGTGATTGCTAGAGTTTTTTATATTCTATACTTGTGTCACCTTGTTTTGTTGATCAGCATGAGATAGGCAAGGGTTTTAACAGGGTAGTCCATTGTTTATAGCTTTAATGTTGTAAATAAATAATTCAGAAGAAAATTGGGCTATATATACCAGAGAACAAGAATTTTTCTAACATTCCCTTACCTTTTTTAACCCCCAAAAAATAATTTTTGAGGTTATAAGCCACAGTAATTCATGGACAGTAGTGACAAGAGAGACCTGAGTTAATTGCCCCTCTCCTGTTTAAAGAGCTTCTAAGCCCTCATTGGGGGGGGGGGTTGCCTGATTTCCCTTCCTCAGTGTAGCCTCTTGATGCCAATAATTTTTTGTCCTTTCAGGTCCTGCAGCCCTCAGCTTCAGCTTTTCAGGGGTAAAAAGGGACTTCGGGGAAGAGTGGAAATAAAGTAGAAACAATCCATATTCACCAGTACTATCTACTATTAATTCAGGTTTTATATCCATTTTCACTGGTGCCTTACACTAGCATTTTCACATGTATTTGCAAACACATTTAGGTTACAAGAATTGGCCTTGGGGCATCTCAAGGCCATTGCACTGAAAATTAATGAAGAACATTTAAATTCTACAGCTGCTTCTGAAATCTAGTTTAGGTGTCTCCTAGTGCTGAAGGACAATTCATGCAACAAAGTACCAAAATGTTTTGTAAAAGAAGCCTTGTGTGTTTTCAAGGATACAAGCAGGCAAAAATGGCAATCAGAGGAGGCAAAACTGCTTTAAAATGTGAAAACAAGGAGAGCATCTCACCTCACAAGTGAGAAACACATGTAGGGGATGAAGGACAAGTTTCCTCTTTGATTCTGGCTACATGTAAACACTAGCAGACTACACGGAACAGAATCAAAGAGGAAGTTTGCACAGAGGTATTTTAAATATTTGTTTTAAATAATACGATTAAAATAATAGGCATGAACCAAATATGGCTTTGTTATTTATTTTAACTACCCTTTGCGTGTAAGTGCGCATGTGCGCACACACCTTGATGCCTGCAATTTTGTGAACATTAAATATTGATTAAACATTAATTAAAATGGAGCTGTGATGAAAAAGAAGAAAAAGAAAAGCTGGGGTTTTGTACTCTTCTTTTTACTACCAGAAGAAATCTCAAAGTGAGTTACAATTGTCTACCCTTCCTCTTCCCACAACATACACCCTGTGTGGTAGGTGGGGCTGACAGCTCTGAGAACTGTGGCTGGCACAAGCTCACCCACCTAGAGGAGTGGGGAATCAAATCCACAGATTAGAGGCCGCCACTCTTAGCCACCACACCAAGCTGGCTCTCAAGGCCAAGTACTTTGTTTCAGATAATCTGACAATGACCCAATGGTCCTGAATTAAACAAAATTGAAAAGCTCCCCCATAGTCAACAACTTAACAACATTAGAGAAGCCATGATGGATCAGGCCAATGGCCCATCCAATCCCATACTCTGTTTCAGTGACCTATACCCAGGGGCTTTTCAGAGATGACTATGAAAGAGGCAAAAATGGCTGCCCATCAAAGGGGCAAGGAAGTATTACTCTGGTTTGCCTCACATTCTTGATTAACTAGGGTTACCCCTGACAGCAACACTGTGCTTGTTCTAACAACCTAATTATAGTTGTATTTTTCCCAGTAGGCTGGGTTACAGTATGTTCTGGTATCGTTATGCTTCCCAGGTACACAATGGCCTGGATCAGATCAGGACCGTGGAGTGTTGGGAGGGGAGACTTTGCTGGCCTACCCATGCTATTTCCCTGAACTGAAATGGTCCCAGGTCATGTTCAGGGACTGTGCATGCACTGATATCCTTACACGTCTGTCTCCTTCACAGAGCAGACAGGACTCCCTGAGGGTGTTTCATGTGAGAAAATGGTATGAATAAAAGAGCCCTTTCTTTCTCCACTTCAGTCCAGGCCAAATTAGGGTCCTGTGAATCTGCGACAGTTGGAGCTCTCATAACGTATCTTTGACCTAACTCAGGGATGGATCTAAGCAAAACATAATGTGTGCATTAGCCCTAAAATTTGCTTTGTTTGCCTTCTGTTAGCACATAACCAGTATGGTTGGCTATATAGCATTATGACATCAAGACCCCAAGTGATCCTTGGTTAACTAGGATAGCTATAGGAAGTAGAAAGAAAGAGTCGTTCAAGACTAGGAATTATACCATTATACCATGGCTCCATAACAGCAAACAGGTACAAAAAACAATCAAGAGTCATAAGGATTTTTCTTTGAAATCTCTCTTTGAAAGCATTATCCCCCCCCCCAATAATCAATGGAAGTGAACAGTTATATTCAAATATGATTTAAATAAAAAGATTTAATTAAAATATTTGTCAAGTGAAGCTTAATTTTTTTCAGAACTATTCCTTCCATGATGTGCTTGTTGTTATGTGCGAAGTCGTGTCCGACCCATCGCGACCCCATGGACAATGATCCTCCAGGCCTTCCTGTCCTCTACCATTCCCCGGAGTCCATTTAAGTTTGCACCTACTGCTTCACTGACTCCATCCATCCACCTCATTCTCTGTCGTCCCCTTCTTCTTTTGCCCTCGATCTCTCCCAGCATTAGGCTCTTCTCCAGGGAGTCCTTCCTTCTCATGAGGTGGCCAAAATATTTTTGATGTGCTAGGAAGACCAAAATATGATGTGCTAGGAAGACCAAAATGTGTAATAATTGTCCATCATAGGAGTCAAAGGCTTCATTGATATAATTTAATATAATTTGATATAATTTAAAATGAAAATGCAGTGTTTCATTTCATTTCAGACAAGTGGCACATTCAATGCTGAGTCTCCAAATGGCATGATGCAAATAATCTTTTGGAAGAGTTTTCGAAAAGTGTTGTGCTTAAAGACAAAGTATATGTATTTCTCTTTTGCTACAAAACAAGAAAGAGATTGTGACGCTTCCATTAAAAATTGAAACAATACATCAAAATAAATGCCCCTGACTGCAAAAAACTTCTTTAGAGACCATGAAGAAAAACAGGGCCCTGTTAAATAAATGAGTAAATAAGCATTGACAATTAGCACTGTGGAAAGAAGAGTATACCATAATGAATTATAATCATTATAGCTACCAGACAAATGTAATAACAATTTTTCAACCTTCTGGTTTTAATTGGAACACTTACCTTCTTTATCGTTATTATGGTGGTTTTCAGGTGCGGTGACTAAACCCATTAATATAGAATCTAAGCAAAAGGATTAGTGAAAAACGGTAGTGGGGCTGTATTGTTGTGAGCAGAATGCATTATGCTGGTCAGTAACTTTACAAGTTGGAGTAAGAGTTTAAAATGCATTGTTCTATGTTTGCTGACTTTGAATAATGGTGAACTCAATGTGTGATAGGATGCAGGCTGAAATAAGAGGATCATTATAGAATGGGTGGATGTAAGGGGCTGCAGGCCAGTATAGAGAAGGGGGGACTACAATTTAGCTGCATCATTTGTTACTCTTTTTAATGTTGTCCTCATAAACATCAAAGTAATTAAGCAAGCTACAAATGTATGCACATATATTGTGGCCTGCTTCAGTGGGTGGTTTATTGCTCCAATGTTAACAAGTTCCTTTATTTAAGAACTAATATAACAAAATTGAATTATGAATTCAATTTCAAAAGCTAGAAGTCATTGATCTTACCTCTGCTACATTAATCCATACAGTAAAGCATAATTTACATAAAGGATCTTATTTAGCCTAATGCCAATATCAATGACTTTTCAAGAAATATGTACAGATACTAACAAATAATGGTTAATGCCTTTAATTTGTTTATCACTGCGCATGCTATGCCAGAAGTCAACCTCCTTTCAGCATTACTGATAAGTTAAAACCATTTGTAGTAATTATACTTCCCTACTTGCCTGAACCCTGGAGAGAGATGAGTTTTGGGGGTGAAGGAGGATATAATATTTTTTCCTCTAGATCATTTTCCTCTAGATCATTTGCTATAGTATATTATCATGGAATCATAGAGTTGGAAGGGGCCATCCATGCCATCTAGTCCAACCCCCTGCTCAATGCAGGATTATCCTAAAGCATTCAGGATAAGTATCTGTCCAGCTGCTGTTTGAAGACTGACAGTGAGAGGAAGCTCACCATCTCCTTAGGCAGTCGATTTCACTGCTGAACTACTTGGACTGTGAAAAAATTCCTAATATCTAGCCGATATCTTTTTCCACATAGTTTAAACTCATTGCTGAAGGTTCTAGCCTCTGTTGCCAACAGGAAACTTCCCCTGCTCTCCTCTAACAACCATTCAAATACTTAAAGACAGCAATCATGTCCCCTCTCAACCTCCTCTTCTCCAGGCGGAACATTCCCGAGTCCCTCAGCTTTTCCTCATAGGGCTTGATCCCCAGACCCTGGATCATTCTTGTTACTCTTCTCTGAAACCTCTCAATTTTATCCACATCCTTTTTGAAGGGAGCTACATACAGTACTCTGGGTGGGGTCTGACCAATGTGGTACACAGTGGGACTATGACATCTTGTAATTTTGATGTGATGCCTCTGTTGACACAGCCCAAGACTGCAGTTGCTTTCTTTAGCACTACATCACGCTGTCTTCCCCAGATGATTGATCCATTATCTTCCCTGCTACTGAGGCAAAACTCACTGGCCTGTAGTTTCCCAGGTCATCTCTCTTCTGATTTTTGAAGATTGGGATAAACTTCACTCTCCTACAGTCTTCTGGGACCCCTCCAGTCCACCAAAAAAAGGGCAAGTAAACAAAGAATGAATGAGGGCAGCCTTCCTCCTGGAACAGAGGATATGCCATTGGCTTCAAATTATATGTGAGATGCACATCACTGCTTGCCAGCCAAGCCTCAATCATAAGTAAAATGGCAGCCAGAGGGAGGTGAACTTGGCTGGAAGAAGATGTGAGAAGGGGAATGCCATAAGCTTCCCTGCTAAGGGAGTATTCAAGGGGCCACTCACCGGCTCTTGCAATCACAGATGTATAAGAAGACTTCTTGCTTTCTTATATACATACACAGATTTGACATGGTAATTCATGGATAGGGGGAGTTAAAAAGCTGAGTGGTATGGGTGCCTGAGCTTTGCTGCCTAAAGCACCTACAATGGCCAAAATGCTATTATGGAGGATAAGAACAAGAGGGGGCTGACAGAAGGAACCATGAAGACAATGTTGCTATTGTCCTTTTTACAAGAAATTGACAGGATGAACAGCAGTAGATGATGCATCTTGAGGCAGGAAGAACAGTATGGGGCTGAGGGAAAATGCCCTGAGGGTGATAGCAGCAGACAAGCAGGCTGGAGAGCTGCACAGAAAGAGGTCTGGGGCTGCATGTGGCCTGGAGGCCTCAGGTTGGGGACCCCTGCACTAGAGCGTTTCACCAGGCCAGGAGCAGTAACAACAACTCCTTGTGCTTGCCAGTCCAGCACTGCTCTTGATCAGTGTTTTGCACAAGAAAGTGTACTTTTGTTTTCCATTAATTATATAGATTGGGATGGATCTTACTCCTACCACTACACTGAGCAAAACAGAAGCTTTCTTTCATCCCAGGGAACCTCCCTCCAATTTAAGTGTCTCTTCCATGTGAGGAAGAATCATTTCAGCTGGAGGATGGCTCCTTAAGCAGGAGAAAAGTCTACTTGGTAGATGGAAGGGTCAATCCCATCATCTGAAGAATTCACACTTAGATTGTGATGATAAGAATATCACCAGCACTTACTTGTGTTTGTAGGCTTTGTAGTGCATATTTATTCATTCTTGAGACCATGTATACTCTACCTTCTAGTAAGACCCATGCAACAGAACAAATAAAAATGCCAGCTCTGATTCCATATGTTATTCATTTGACAGCAGTGCACATCAAGCCAGCAAATTCTTTAAAAACTGGGATGAGCAGCTGCACAGACCATCTCTATCAAGAAATACTAGACAGTTCATAAGAAAAGAGAAATGGGACATTCCAGTCTTTCCTTTGGCCTTAGAAAACAGACAACATCCTTAGGAATTGCTGGCTATTAATCTTTATGTGGTTGTACTTCAGCATTTACACAAGGAACAGTAATCTGTGATGTTTGAAGAGGTGTGAATGTAGTACTCATGTGGGGATGCTTAAAATTTAAAAGAGAATTATACAGATGGATACTTTGGCCTAGTTGCCATATCTTTTCATTGCAATTAAAACAGAAGAGAGCTTTAACTATCATCAACTATTTTATAAGATACCAAAGAGGAGTTTTTTCTCCGCAGTTACCAATGTCTAAGACCTACGCAATAGCACAATTAGAGATAATGGTGATAATGAAAGATTCAATGTGGCAGGCATTTGAAGAAGTCTTCTAACTATGGACTACATATCAGTAATTACATGCTGGTTCTTCCTTATTATTATTCAGAGACTCCTCCAGAAAGATACAACTAACAAAATGTAAAGGTTATAAATTGTGCAAAGTGAATGAAGACACTTGTGTTGGAAGTCCACATTCTTTTATTATTTGCCTTTCTCATATTGCGTTAAAATAATATTTTGTATTTTAAAAATGCAAGAAGAACAAATCTGATAACTTTTAATAGGACTAATAAAACAGTCGGTCTCTATATAAATGGCTTGTATCCTCCAATCTGTTTTTGATGATTAAGGAGCACAAGTTACCTATACAAAAAGCCTCTCAGTTGGAAAGCATGCTTTTGACTCTCCTCCCAGCTTCTCAGAATTGGTGATGCCTAAGATATCTGCAGCAGGGCCAAAGTTTGATAACAAAGCAGAAGAATGTATATCAGGCTATGCCCTGTCATGATACCACAACACAAGGCAGTAATCAAATTCCCATGTGAGCCTGTATATGCAATGGTTCTACTTTGTGGTTTAATGCACAGGACTCATCAAAATTCAGGCTGTGAGTAATAACTGAGACTTGCAAAACAAATATTCTTCTAGGACCATCCTGAAATCTGTCTTACAAGGCATATGTCTCTGGAAACTTAATCACAAGTAAAATAAAGGCTATCCACTCATCTCTGAACCTTGGTTAACAGATGTTAGCCTAATTTATTATTCAGGTAAATCAATCATCATACCTCCATATTGCTTCATCCAGTACATTTTCCCTACCAGAACCTTACACAAATAACATTTTATGTGTTATATCCAGAAATATTATACTTAAGATATTTTACCCCTGAATATTTCCCAATGCTAATCATTTCCCCTTCTCCCTCCCCCAAATTCTCATATAAGTTTATCTTTACAATATTTAAATATCATCATATGTCCAAATTACATACTTTAAAATGTCCATCCTTCATCCAGGACAATTTCTACCCACAAAGGTGAATCCACTCTTTGATCATTTCTATATGGAGATGTTTCTTTCTCTTCCAGGCCTGATTATACATTCCCATCTAGAATTTCTATCAGACATAGTTTTAGAAAGTCTCTTCCAGGTTCTTGTTTGAAACCAAGGGCAGTTCCGCACATGGGTTGCCCTGCCACTCTGCCGCCGGCTCACCTTAAGTGCTCTCCAGCAGCTGCCATGGCTGGGGCTCCCCCTCAGCATGGCACTGTGCAGCTGCTGTTGGCAGTGCCCCACCCCCTGGGTGGTGGAAAGTCAGGGGTGCTGGCGGGAAAGCAAGCGGAGCAGGGACTCAGGCGGTAGTGGCAACGTCCCTCGGCAAAAGACTACCCCCCCGGGCCTCAGTAAAATTGTCAAGCTTTGACTGGTCCCTGGTGATAAAAAGGTTGGGGACCACTGTTTTAAAGGGCCAGCGATGGCAGCTAATTTTTTTTTTTAAGTAAAACTTCTCCATTGAAATGCCTATTCATCTAATCATAGATGCATAGTGCTTTTTATAATGCCACCCCTTATGGAATCATGAGCCTTGAGTCTTTTAAAAATTAATCTCATTCCTGTTTTTTTTGGGGGGGGATTTAGAGAGGCATGCTTTGTGTTTTAACTGGGGGGGGGAGTGCCAGCATGATTGAATGCCTATTCATTGCTCCAAGCAGTTTGCTTTTGGGGGGGAGGGGAAACGTCCCCTGGAGAAGGCAGAGGGAGGCAAGAGCGAGCATGGGAATTGGAGGCAGAGATTGTGCTACTTTGGCTCCATACATTTCCTTAGTGTGTGGCTTGCTGATTGCTGTCCTCTAGCTTTTGCTTTTTAGTTGGAGGGATCCACTTTATGTGATTTCCCAGCTAGCACTTTAATAAGGAGGATGTAGCTACTGGTTTGCTACTTGGAGGCTGGATGTCGGCAACATCGTGCAAAATGCCAACAATATAGTGTCTTCATAAGGTGAGTATTTCACTATATTTATTGGAGTGAAATGATCCCAAAATTGTGCAAAGAAAAATTTGAATCCTTCAGTAGAAAGCAGGATTATGACTTTTCAGTGAACCAGAACAAGAATTCTCTTATTTCTCCAGTCATAGTATCCCTAATTCCACCAATTACAGAGATAATTCTGAAATTTAATCCAAATACAATAAGAATCCAAAGATTTCACCAATGACATTTTGGCAGAATAGTAAATGCCCAGAAAAAAAATATTATATAGTTGGCATTGTGGCATAGGTAAAATTAGTCTCAGTTTCCATTCCAGTCTGTTTCTGTGAACTGTTTCTCTGTTTCTGAACTCTTCCCCTATTTCTACATGAATAAGCATGTGTAGACAATGGTGACATTATAGGCTATCAAAAGGCTTTTGATATAGCACCTCACTAAAGGCTCCGGAATAAACTTCGCAGTCATGGAGAAAGAGGATGGGTTCGCTTATTAATTAAAAATTGGTTAAATGACACAAAGCAAAGAGTAGGAATAAATGGACAGTGGAAGGGAGTAAACAGTGGGGTGTCACCAGGATTGGTAGTAGGGCCAGTACTAATGTATTCATAAACGACGATCTGGAACTAGGTGTGAGTAGTGTACCAGCCAAGTCTATAGATAACACAAAATTATTCAGGATAGTAAAAACCAAGGCTGACTGTGAAGAGCTGCAAGAGACCTATACAAACTGGGTAATTGGACAACAATATAACAAAGTTCAACATTGGTAATGGTAAAGAAAAATCCCAATTTCAGGTATAAGGTAATGGTGTTGAAACTTGCTGAGACGGAGAGGGGAAAAGATCTTGGAATTGTAGAGGCTAGCACAATGAAAGTGTCAACTCAGTGTGCTGAAGCAGTGTAAAAGGCAAAAACTGTTGGGGATTATTAGGAAAGGAATTAAAAATTAAACATTTGATATTATATATAGATCTATAGTGCCAACACTTTTGGAATACTATGTGCAGTTCTGGTCATCATATCTAAAAAAAATGGCAGGGTTTGAAAAAGTACAGAGGAGAGTGACAAAGATTGTTAGGAGATTGGAGCACCTTTCCTATGAGGAAATATTGAAGAATCTGAGACTTTTCAGTTTATAAAATAGAAGAGGTTTAGAAGAAGAAGAGTTGGTTCTTACAGGCCACTTTTCTCCTCCAGAAGGAGTCTCAAAATGGCTACAGTTGCCTTCCCTTTCCTCTCTTAAACACTAAGCCAAGCTGGTTTACAAAATTAAACATGGGGTGGAGAAAGTTGACATAGACTGATTATGCATGGTGGTGGCGATCCCAGGCTGCTGCTGATTTCTTGTGGTGGAGCAGAATACACCCATGTCCTTTTACTGCAGTGGATCCTTTTACCGCAGTGGATCCTGTCCACCCCGGATTAGTGCATCCTCACAGATGCAGCCAAGGTGGAGAGGTACCGCCACACGGGGGGGGGGGGGGGGTTATGTGCACAAAGAAAGAAAAGAAAATAAATGCTTCATTCAGCCTCATGATGCTGAAAAACGCTGCGGAGCTGACTGGGGCATTTTTTATCCCTGCCAGGACACCATACATGGGAAGACCTGTGTGCATGGGCCTGGTCCAGCATGGGTGCCAATGGAGACTGTAGCAGGAAAGGGAAGCTGAAAAATCATCATTCTCTTGCTGCAGGGCATCGGAGGACCTAAAGTAGGCCAGGGCGGGAGGAGGCCAGGCCGGCAGCGATGTCATTCATAAGTGTGCCCACTACCATGTGAGCGCCCCTGTGGCCTTTTCCTGCCATGCATAATCAGTCAAAGAAAAATTTTTCTCCCTGCTCTCAAATACTAGAACTCAAGGCCATCCAATGAAGATGAGCCATAGATTCAGGACAGACAAAAGAAAATACTTCTTTACATAGATAGTCATTAAAATGTGGAATTCGCAGCCAGAAGATGGCCACAGGAATAAACAGCTTTAAAAGAGTGTTAGATAGATTCATGACTACGATTCTGTGCAATTCCTCACAGAATTGCGTGCGGAATTCTAAGAGCTTCCAACTTTCCAAAATTAGAACACTAGATACTAAATATGATCTTGTTGTGACCTACATGCTAAACTTCTTAGCTTGTCTGATTTCTTGCAGAATTTTTATTTCTGGCATTATTCTGACCTTAAACTGAACTATTGTTACTAATTGTGCAATCCTTGCCAGCTGAAGACCTGATCTCCAAGCAAAGTTAAAAATACAGTGTTTGATATCTTTGATACATTGAGTATACTTGGTATGATTGGTTTACAGAAAATTATGTAGTTTTTTTCTAGATTTCCATTCTATTCCAGGTCTCTCTCTCTCTCTCTCTCTCTCTCTCTCTCTCTCTCTCTGTGTGTGTGTATGTGTGTGTGTGAAACCTCAAAATCGCAAGACATTACTGCACTTTTATTTATGTACTTTCTCTGTATTACTGTCACTAAGCAATTTGCCTTAGACTGATTAAAAGGCAAAAGGAGAATATACTTTCATGTCTGGGAATTCCCCCCCCCCCCCAAAGTACTTTTCTCTGGAATAACAATGTTATCATGAACCAGCCTCAGACAAGTGAGGACTCCTCAGAGGGTGAACTGTACCATTGGGATATTTATTTATTTGTTTATTTTCTTTTTCTTTCCTTTTTTTAATTAGCCTCTGGGGAGGGCGGTATAGAAGTATGATAAATAAATTAGACAGGAAGAATTAGAAAAGCTGGCAGCTCAGGACTCTTAGGCAGAAATACTGCCCAGGTCAAGCCCAGCCAAAGAGCAGGTTGCTCAGGACCCTGACCTAAGAGTATAAGGTGACCATATTGTCCCACTTTTGGAGGGACATCTGGGGGCACCTGGCAAATTGTACTTGTGTTGAAATTTAAAATATATATATTACAATACTATTTTTGCGTTCTATGCGTTCTATGAAACTTTTTGTTGCTCCATATAGACCAAATTTTTAATCAAGACCCCCCCCCCCCCCCGGTCAATGGTGTCCCGCTTTACCAATGTTAAAATCTGGTCACCTTACTGCAGAAGCTTCTCAGACCAGTTGCCAGCCCTGCTTGAGACCAGCTGTAATTCATCAGGGTGACAGCTACCCTGAGACAGCTGCAAGTCATTGCAGGCAGTGTCTTCAAAGTGAACTGCAACACATGGCTTTTAGCGTTGGCCGCTTCAGGGAATACATCTTTCAGGATGAGGACTGAGACAGCAGAAGATGCCTATTTAAGTGCAGCTGGGAGTCCTGGCTGGCAGGAAAGCAACTGTGCATCATTCCTGCCTGTCTCCTACTTTGCTTGTCATC
The DNA here is from genome assembly GCF_049243985.1 of Paroedura picta. Classification (NCBI taxonomy): domain Eukaryota; kingdom Metazoa; phylum Chordata; class Lepidosauria; order Squamata; family Gekkonidae; genus Paroedura; species Paroedura picta. Next base: position 126,101,885 of record NC_135369.1, on the reverse strand, counting down.
CTGAAACTCTTGACTTTGGATTGGACTTTTGGACTATGCTTTTGGATTTGTCCTACCTGCTGGCTTGGAACCTTTCAGCTTTGACTCACCTCCTGTGATCATGCTCTCACCTTGCCCAGCTCAGCTAGGAACTCCCTGCCAGAGACTGCAGCCTAGCACAAATGTGTTGCTAGGACCTCAGTTTACTCAGGACTCAGGTGTCCTGGAGCAGGGCTACTAACATGTCTGGAGAAAAATGTCTAGTCCCTTCATAGAGGATTAGTGTAAATTGGGCAGCTGAAGCTTTTATGGTATGGCGGTAAGCATCATCACCTGATAAATAACATCCTTTTAAGGTTCTATTAAAGGGGAAGGGCTTTTTTCTCCAAGCAGTTGGCAATTGTAGATGGCATGCAGATGACTCACTCTCCCTGTCCAGCTGCTACTTTGTTTGGGTGAAAAGAAGAGCTATGGAAGAGGTGGAAGGAGCTGACACTGGTTTCTGGCTGGTACACAATAGATTATAGGTAAGCATGGTCCAAGACAGGAAATTTCAAATTTTAGCAGCATCACTAAATGAAACCAAGATAAATTGGTAATAGATAAATATGGATCAAACTTGAAAAGACAGGCTTTCTCAGAGATGTAAATTAGCTTGGAAAGTATTGAAAATGAAGTGTTCAGTAATATGGATCTTTGGATAAATAGATATTAACCTAAGACATAATTATTAAAATTGCAAAACGAGTCAGAATATGATGAAGTAGATCAGTAACAGAACTTTTGATGAAATATAAAATTCAAGCTAACCACTAAACTAAAATTAATTTGAAGGTGGAAATCTGATTTAGAAGTGTCTAACTGTGTTTAGGATGGCACTTTAAGGCAAACTTATTATTTGGGATGGGTACAAGCCAGGCAGAAATACCACAGCTGAGTAAGCTCAAAACAAAATTCATGATGAATTTTGGCCAGTTCGGATTTGCAAACTGAAGTTCATGGCATCTCAACTGGTATGAACTGTCAAGCAGTTTGTGGAGGTTCGTGAATAGATACATTTCCAAACAAAGTTTCTCCACTCAAAGTGTTTACCAAACTTTAAAGTAAGGGGAAGAATTCTCTAGCTTTGGAAACACTTGTCATTTTCAAGCTAGTCTTGCAAATTGCAAGAGTTCCCCTCTCCCCTTTGCTAGCCTTCCTTCCTGTTCCCTTATCATTTTCTTGAACAGAGTTTGCAACTTCCCCTCCATGCTTGGATTTGTAGTGCCACAGTGGCGTTGAGTCCTACTGAGTATTCTGTACACTGAACTGGCTTCGCTGGGCTTGCAAACTCCCCCTTGCTTGGGGAGTGAATCTGTACTTCCTTTTGTATTGGCATTGCCACAATGGCGCTGGGTTGTGCTGAATACTCTACATTGTGTTGGCTTTGCCTAGCTTGTACTCCATTGTTTGGATAATGATTCTGTGCTTCACATCAATCCTTCTGAGTTGGTATTGCCACAATGACAATAGATTCTACTGGGCACTCTGCATTGCACTGGTTCTGCTGGGCTTACAAAAATGACCCCACCACCTTCAATTCCTACTGCAGAGATTCTCTGGCTTGAGCTCAGTCCTGTTAGGTTTACACTGCCACAGTAGCACTGGTTCTGTTGGGCTAGAAAAAAGGCATCCCACTTTCAGTTTCTTCTGTAGAGATTTGCTAAGACTTTGATTCTGTTCTGCTAGCCTCCTCTTGCCCTTGGGGGGGAGATATTTGCTAGTTTTTCCCCTCCATTGGAAACCATGGAGAATAGGGATCTTTCTGGGGGGAGGGGCATAGACTCTGCAAATCCAATACATAATAAACTTGGAGACCAAATGGAGCAGGGTTTTGTGAAACTTCATGGTTTCTTGACAGCCCTGGAAGGGTTTCCTGAATGGGTAGGAATTAACTGATTTTTATATGAACCAAACTGAGCCACATTTTACCCGCTTGTGCCTTTTCCTACTAATGAACATTCAGACAGCAGAAAAGTTATCTATTGTTTTAAAAAGGAGATCCCTGTACCCATTTGCAGAAAATATTGAATAATATTGGAGAGAGAGAACTGCAGTGCTAACTTGACCCGGTCCAACTGGCAATGGAGGTCGTCCATCAGGGTGACTAGCACTGTCTCTACCCCATGGCCAGGCCAGAAACCTGACTGAGATGGATCTAGGACTGAAGCTTCTTCCAAGTATGCTGCTGGTTGGTCTGCGACAGCCTTTTCAAGCATCTTCCCCAGAAATGCTAAGTGCAAAGGGCAGTAGTTGGATGGCTGTTGTGAGTCCAGAGATGGTGGGCAAACCACTGCCTCTTTTAGCCCCTCTGGGAATTCTCCTGTTGAAATAGAGAGGTTGATTATCTCCTGGAGGGAGGCCAGTATTCTTATACATGGGTCTAGAGGGCAAGTGGTTGGTTTTGCTGTCTTTAGCATCTTGTTCTCTTCAGTCAGCATGAGTCATCTGAAGTTACTCAATGTACTCTCCAAAGACTGCCAAGGGGCCTCTAGTTCACATTCTGTGTCTAAAGTAGGAGGGAGGTCATGGTGGAGTGATGAGTGACTGCACTTATTTAATTTCTATCCTGCCTTTCTTCCAAGGAGCTCAGGAAAGCATCCATGATCCATGCCTCTATGTTAACCTTACAACAACCTTGTGAGGAAAGGTGAGGCTTTGATTGTGATTTCTGCAAGGTAATTACTGCAAAATAAGGAATTGAAACTTTTCTCTCAAATCCTAGACCAGCGCTTTAACTACTACACCACACTGGCTCTTAGTTTCCTGGTTGTGTCTATTTTTGTGAAGAGGACACGAACAGTTGTGCAGAAAAGCGATATTGTTTGAAATGTTTTTGTAATTCTACTTATGATGTCAAACCATAAACTTTGTTTTTCATGATTTAGAAAAGACATGGCAGCTAAAAGTGGCAAAGACTTAGCTGTAGCCGCCATTGACGCAGCGGAGGAGCGGGCATAGGAAAGACACACTTGAGGGGAGGTCCTATGGTGGCAGGAAGGGTGTGCGCTGTATGAGAGCATTGCAGCCGCTCCGTTGGTGCCTGAGCGTTGACTTGTGGGCGCCTTAAAAGTCGCCACGTGGAGGAGCCCTGCCTCTTGGCGCCAGGCTCACCACCCGAGCAGCTTCCCTCCCACCCACCCTGTTTTGTTGGCTACTAAGTTTATGTAAGCTTGGCCACTGGATGATGCTTTATATTGCATTTTGTCACAGCTGGCGGTTTTGGCATGGGATGGAGCCTGTTTCGGGGATGTTTGGTCTGCGCATCAGACTCCCCAGGTTGGGGACCTCCCTACGAGGTGGCAGGTCTGCAAGCAGGGCCGACCCAGCTGGGGAGTGCCAGGTAGCCTGGGGTTGGGACCAAGATGGAGGTGGGTGCCTCTCCTTGGCACCCCAAGGCTTACAGTGCCAGGTGGCCTGGGGAAGAACCAAGGGAAGTGTGCGCTTCCTCTTGGCACCCCAGGTGGACACTTCCCTATGGTGGGAATCCAGCGGCAAAGGGACCCGCTTTCCTGGCAGGGGAACTGGGTGAGGCCCAGGGCTCCACTGGCTCTTCCCGTGGGCAGGATCCCAGCAGCAAGGAGACATGTGTTCCTAGTGAGGATCTGGGTAGGCTCCAGGGTGCTGCTGGGCTCTGGGTTCTTGTGGTCTTCTGACTGCAAGTCAGGCTCCTTTTCCCATGTTGTGCCAATAATAAAGCTGTGGCCTTGTTTAAGCCAACTGAAATGTGTGCGTGTCTTCCTTGAGCCGAAAATGCCCTCCTGCAAGTCAATGTGCATAATAGATCTTTTTGCAGATGCTGGCATCTTAATAAACAAAGTAAAGTAAGCCACAATGGCTAACAAGTGTGTCAAACAAACATAATGATCTGCCTGGAGTTAAAGCTAAAATGTTAATGAGTCAAGAATGTGCCAATTGAGGGAGAGAACCAATTATTTTACTGATTGGATCAAATCTTTTTTTTAGGCTTGAACAAGTTCTGTAATAAAATTGACTCACACTGTTGTCAAATGCTTTTCCAGAGGCACAAAAGGTTCCACACAATTTTAGATGGAAAGCAACTTAATAACAAGTTTATCTAATTTGCCTTACTTGTTTCTATAAAGCAACTAAGTCAATAGAAATGTGAATGAAAGAGAAATGAGAGTTAACTAATATTGTAGTATTTTGCTCTGAGTAATACCTACCCTTTTCCTGCTCTGATTAAAATTAATACTAAACTTTTATACTCCCTTCAGTCAAAATATACTAGACTTAATTTCCTCATATCTTTCTGTAAGCTTAAGATTTATAACTTAAAGGAGGTCAATTTGAATGCTGGTGCTAATACCAAACTAAGCTGTGGTTCATACAGAGCATGAAAGAAATAATGCAGCCACTACAGTCTATGAAAGAGTACAAATAAATATTTGTTCACTGATACAACTCAATGCACTTTGAACCACAAGAAGTCATTAGCACTGTGGATGTGCCCAACCCATTTGGCATATGACTGTTGGACCAATTAATGTGGTCAATAAGTAGCTGACTCATTCAAAATCAGGCCAATAGCTCATCCAGTTTAATTTTTTCTTCACTGGACTTCCAGCAGTTCTACTGTATAAGATCCTACAAGGAAGAGTTTGGTCACAAGAACTTCCAGGTGTATGGAGAGCTCTTCAGCGAATGTTTCATTCTTGTTCTTCCAATTTCCATCAAAGTCAGGAGGTTCAGGGGAGACAACAATCAATTTTTTAAAGGTTCCAGCTGTAGGTCTAAACATACCTACCTGAAATTAAGTCTACAGAAAACAATGGACTTACTTCAAAATAGTAGGACTGTGATATACATCACAATTATCAACTCATGAATGAATTTTAAGTTGAATTTACAAAGTTCATTTTTTACACCAGCATTATCCACATGTGCATACTTGGTGAAACCAATCAATGGAGAGAAGAGAGTTGCCTTTCCTTTCTCTACTATGATTAATGATTAAAGAAGTTTTCAGGGAACTGTTTCAGCAATTAATGGGAATCAGTGTGAAATCGAACCTCTTGATTCTATGTTAATTCAGTTTTCAGGTTTCTCAGTTAAGTGGAACTGTAATTGATCAGGTTTTTTCTTATTAACAAAGAGAGGATTAATTGAATGATCCAAGATCCACTTTCTGGTAAACAATGCATTTTTAAGTCCAAATCATATGCTTTGAGAAACATGTGAATGAGTACCACTTTCAGAAGGTGACACAAATCTCTTTACCTCATAATGTTAAAAGAGACATGTGATATGAGAGTTTCCCCACCACCATCCAAGCAATTGATACTCGATAAATAACGGTAGAAAACTGAGCAGGATGACATCATGTTATGCATTTTCTGAAGTAAATGCTGCTGGGAGAGAGAAAATGTTGGTCAATAGTAGTCATGCAAACTATGTAGTTCAGGCCTAAAAGGAAAACTTCAGGCACAGGCCAGCTTAATTACTATGAAAACAATGTTGCTGTTGCAGTCAGTGGAACAGGGTTCCTCTCTGATCAACAGACTTTATTGCTACCAGTTAAGAGAACAAAGCAGACTGACAATTAGGATAAAGACATTTTAGGGGTGGTGGAAGTAGTTTGAAACACAAGGCTTTCCCAGACATTCTATGGGGCTAGAATAAATACACAACAGGGAGTGGGATTTTGCATGTTCATGGGAATGCATGTAGGTACGTAAGCACAAATAGGCAAGAGTTAAGAATCATAGGCTCAAAGAAGTGGGAGAGGCCATATAGGCCACCAGTCAAACTCCCTGCTCAATGCAAGATCAGCCTAAAGTTCTCTCCATGTAATCAGGAACACTGATAAGGAGAGGTCCCAGTTGAGTCCCTTCCTTCTTATATTCCTTTTAGAACCACTGCCCTGAAAATAAGTGACTCAGCAAACAGCAAATTTGTGCTCATCAAGGATAGAAATGATGTCCTTCTTGATTTACTAACAGACCACATTTGATTGGAAATGCCCAACATGGGCTATTATTTGCATTTCATATATATGACCGATTATGCACGGTGGCAGCCCAGTGTTGCTGTGAGGTGGGATGCCCTGCTGTTCCCTGTGTACATGCGGAGAGGGACTTCTCTGGCATATGCAGACTGCCCTGCTGTAACAGCCATGCTCACACAATGCGGGGCCAGAAGCACCAGGTACACTTTGTGGCAGTGGGGGAGGGATCAGGCGGTGGGGGGCAGGGTCCCCCACCACACTATGGCAGGGGAGCAGCATGCCACTTCCCAACCAAGGTAGGGGCAGGGGAACGCCCTGTCCAGCTCTGTGGCTCTGTGGAGCTGGCAGGGGCCTGTGGTGTCCATGCAGGGATGCCGTAGGTCAGGGAAGAGGCACAGGGCTGGCCCGTCCTAGGCCTCAATGGTGCCTGTGGCCTCTCAGGGAATGCAGAAGACTGTGTTCCCTTACTAAGGGGCATCTGAGGGCCTGAATCAGGCCAGGGATCAGCAGTGCTTGGGATGGCAGCAATGTTGGGCATAATTGGGGATAAGCCCTGCAGCCCTGTTGCTGCCAGCTCGGGCATTCTGCCCCGTGCATAATCGGTCTATATTCATCTTCTGGTATTTGACAAGAAATGCCATATTAATTGCTGGTATCTTATGAAAATCATTATTTACCAAAAAAAAATCTTGTCAAAGTATCTAGTATTTTATCACCTTCAACAGATGACTGTGGAATATATTTCACTGAAAAGTAAACACGGAGATGAAGCTGTTATGACAACTAATTTTCTTCCACATTCTAAGGTCCTAAATTTAATCTTGTATTGCCCCTTTTGCCAATTGTATTCACAGTTTCACTTACATTAGTGTTATTTTCAAAACACCCCACCTTGCAAGTATTTCTCAGCACAGTGACCTGTGTCCTATTAGCTATATGCAGAAGGCACTCAGACTTTCCCCACAATCCCTTGCAGTGCTACAACTCTCATTCACAGCCCCCTCCCCCAAGAAGATCACCCCTGGGATCACAGCATCCATGCACAGAAACAGCTGTGAGGGGCAATGAGTTGGAGTGAGAAGGGCAGGGCTGTGTGTGAGAAACAGGAAAAAGGTGGTTTCAGCTCCCTTTTCATCTTCACAAACTGTGCAGCAGTTCCTCCAGAGAAATCCTGCAGCCCTGGGACTGATACTTCCAGGGGTCATAAAGAGACACGGCAGTAGGCAGAAATGTAGGAGAAATTATACCTTCCTTAATAAGAGTGATAGGATACTGCCCTGTGATTTTAGATCAAGGGTTGTGGATATTATACTTACATTTTGATGATCTTCAGAACTTCATTCAGATTTTCTGGTATGATTCTAATCAGTTTATCTAATATAACTTTGGATATGATATTGTCAAAAAAAGCTCACATAGATCACTGACTAACAATGATCCCTTGATTGCAGTATAAGGGAAGAAATGAATTACTAACATCGTACAAATGTCCTTTGCCAAAGTTGGCAGTACAGAAACTCCACTTGCATGTGGAAACTATTCAACCAGTTGCTTATTATATTCCACATAATACTGTTTCCTGTCTACACATCTTATATGAAAGCAGAAGTATAGGCATTAGTACAGCCAGATTCATGTTAGTCTGAAGCAACAGGGCAAAGTTTCAGTCCAGTGGCAAAGCTTAATTCTGGGTATATGTATATGAAAGCTTATGTCCAGAATTAAATTGTGTTGGTCTTAAAGGTGCCACATGACTCAAATTCTGTTCTAGCATAGCCAAACATTTTAGGTATTTTAGCTTGACTCCTTTGAAGTGCAATCTCAACTATGGTTACAAAACGAGTTTGTTCCTTCCCTCCTCTTCCCCCAGCAACCCTGGAGACCTCTGAAAAATGGTGTTTGAAACCCCAGTACCCAAATGAGAAAGAATATACATGACCCAGGAGATTACAGAGAAGAGGCAGAACTGGACCAACACTGCCTTCATGCCAATGCAACTGCTTGTTCCAAAAAAAATGTCACTGGCAGAAGATGAATGGAAGAACAATTGTGCTTGGTTCTCCCTCTTCACAGCATCCACTGAACCATGGCTTCAAGGCTAGAGTCATTTCTCTGAGGCCATAGGCCTCTTGGTGTGTTAATCAAAACATTCTGCTTTTTTATCCACAGTGGTCTTTCTGGTGGTCTCTGGGGAATGGGAATGGAAATGGGAAGGTAGGAAAGATCTGCTCATGAGTATCCCTGCACTTGCACTTTGTAAGACACCAAGCAATTTAAAGCCAGTTGTGACTATAAAGTCCCACTTGAAAGCAAAGGAAAGGGGATATTTGTAATTACTGCCCTGTGTTGGACTGCGTCTCTTGATATCATACTTACTAACACGGAGTCTCAAAGCCCACCTTTGCAGTTAATCGTGTTCCTTTTACATCAATAATCAGACTAGACCTCTGAATGTTTAATTATGCCACCAGTTCTATCCCTGATCAATCTTTTTCATTAAAATCTGGTGAACCAGACAACTAAGATAATTACTGCCGAATCATCTTAATTAAAAAATTTAGTTTCTAATTAAAAGTCATTGTTTACTTCATCAGAAAGCCATTAGGATTCAGGACACTGCTGCCCTGTTCATTTTTTGTAGTCTTTTATTTGTATAAGAAATAGATGATACCAAGCAGAGTCCTCAGCTGTCAAGAAATATGATGCTATGCCATGAGCAATTGAAGGATATTTTTGCAAATAAATAATGGATGTGCTTGTGGGCTTCCTGATATTTTTATTTGCAATGATAATGATCAACATCTGTAAGATCGACCGTATTTTTTAAAAATGAGAAAACTTGAATATTTATTCCCTTTGGAAATTCCTAAGTATGAGATAGTCTTGCCACTTGATACATACCTTTTGCCAATACAGCTAGCTGTTTCATATAATTAGCTTACAAGATGTGCTGTCCTAGCTGGGCGCACCCAGGGGCAGTCAAGGTTGCTATGCTTTTGGCCAGTAAGCCAAGCCCAAATCGCAAACTGAGTAGCAGAGTCAGAGTCCAGTCCAGGTCTTAGTACTAAATGTGGCAACCAAGTCCAAGGGAGAGCCGAGGGCAGTGTTGAGAGGCAAGCCGAAGTCAGGAACCAGGAAAGCAGAGTTCGAAGCCGAAACAAAGTCGAAATGCCAGAGTCGTAGTCCAAGAAGCCATATGCAGAAGTCAAGAAGCTGGAGATCAGTTGGGCAGATCTTCACTAAAGCAAGGGTGGGTCAGGAACCGGAGTCAAGGCAATGAAAGGGCTTGCACACAAGTTGCACCCACAAGAAAACACCGTTGCAGCTTTGCTTAAGTGCAACCTTCCTTAATGAGCTGAACAGTCCCACCTGAGGCCTCAGGTGTCATCTGTCTAAGTACACTAACTTGGGCCCCATCTGTTTTGACAGTGCACCATGAGCCAGATGCTCCTGCAGCACACTGTGAAGTCTGTTCACCATCGCCTCCTACGGCACTCCAGCGAACTGTCCAGGCTGGGGTGGGGTGGGGTGTGGGCACTGCTGGTGGAGAAGGCTGCACTGAAACTGGAGGTGGGGGCTGCTCTTGCTTGAGGAGCAGCTGTGGCTGCTCTTGCTTGGGGAGCTGCTCTTGCTCAAGGGATGCTGGAGGCAGCGGCGGGGGCATGACTGTTACGCCAAATGCGTGTCTGTAAGGACACGTGTCTAAATTTAGTTGTGGGGAATTCACTGGTAGAGCCACCAAGAGGCAGCGTGGAGTAATGCAAGATCTTTTATTGCATGTTTTACCAAGTAATTACATCACTGAGACAGAACTGAGGCAGGCAATGATCTAAACATGGAAGGATTTTATTGACACACACTAATTAGACCAAAGACAACACATGCACACTCTAGTATGGAAATATACATTCCTAGCCACTAGCACACAAGGAAAAGGCTCATGGGGATGGAACCTATACTAAGGGTTAATTAAAAGTGATATTTACCTGTTTTCTGGGTGGAGTAGAGTTCTGGAGGTCCAGGGAAGCAAGTTGGGGCAATTGACAAAGGACCAAGACGAGTGTCGGACAGCGTTTCTGTAGCCTGGAAACTGACTGTACTTTGTGGCTGTGGGAGCTCAATATTTAAAGTAAATTGGTGACCTGAGGTGATCGGGGGCTGATCGTACCTGGTCCAGGGGTTAGACAAAGAGCTTGATGGCCGGTAACAATCAAGGCCAGGTCCCCACAAATAAATGGGTTCCTGAGACAAAGAAACTAGCTGCTGGGAATATTTCCTATCTTGAAGGGCTAATGGCCCAACTCTGGCAAATCCTGGATGATTGGTTGTGCCTGGGAATAGTGATAGGGAAAGGACAAAGATCAAATGTTGGATTAGATTTGGTGCTGAAAGAGGGTGGCCAGTTCCTGAGATGCCATTAATATGGTCTGGTTTCTAGTGAACGTGGCTGGATGCAATGTTTTGGAGCAAAGTCAATGTGACTGTGAGGAAGATTTACAGGCAGTGGCCTGGCTGATCGAAGGCTGGGCCAGGCTGATTGCCAATCATTTTTATATTGATTGGAATATCAGGGCACTAGGTCCACCTCTCAGATGGCAGGCAGGGCATATGGTTTCTGAGGCACAAGAGCCGCTTTGAAAGAAAGGTGATGGTGGAGTGTTGGTGGGAACAGGCCAAAGGGGCCTCATTCTGATGGTGGTTTCAGCATGGGATGGAGCCTGTTTTGGGGGTAGATTGGTCAGGGGCATTGAACTCCCCATGGTCAGGGGCCTCCATAAGAGGTAGCTGGCTGCAAGCAGGCCTAACCCAGCAGGTGAAGGCAAATGGGCTTGCAGGGCCAAGTGGCCTGGAGTAGATCCAGATGAGGTGCCTCTTCTTGGCACCCCAAATGGATACACTTCCCTTGAATGGGACCCAGCGGCAAGGGGACCGATGTTTCCAAGGATGGAACAGGATGGCTCCTGGGGCACTGCTGTGATCAGGGTTCTCGTGGTCAACTGATTACATATGCAGGCTCCCTCTTCCGTGCCAGGCCAACACTCTGATATGGCAATAAAGCTGTGGCCTTGTGTAAGCCAACTAAAACATGTGCATGTTGTATTTAGCCAACATGCCCTCCTGCAAGTCAACACCTTCATCACAGCTGTGAGAAGCCCAAGGTCACCCAGCTGCCTGTCTGTGGAGGAGTAGGGAATCGAATCCAGTTCACCAGATTAGAAGCCTCTGCTCTTAACCATTACACCAAACTGGCACCTAGCTGAAGTTAATTTTATTCAGATTTAGAGAAATTAAGATGTTTCTAAAATGGATTTTGCTTGGATTGGTTAGTGATTGGTAAAATTCTGTTTGCAAAGGATAGATAACCTAATCTACAAGCACTGTTAGGGAAATTGTCAACTGGGGACCTCCAATTACCAAGGAAAGACAGAGTACAGTATATGTTCTCCAAAGGCATTCACATGAAACAATTTTCACTGCCACCACTAATGAAGAACACATGCTAGAGTAGTTGTTTACTGATGTTGTATGAAAGCTAATGATAGAAAACTGCAGAGCATTTCTCCACTGATGTCCTATAAAATTTTGGTCTTGCCTTTTTAATTGCCAGAACTAACTCAATTTATCTCCTAATTATGTGCCATTTCTGAAGTGAAGTGGCTTCTGTTTTGCTTGGAATTCTCAGATTGTTAAATAGCTATAAGAGAATTTCAAAGTACATAACAAGGCATTGGACTGGCTCCAGAGAAAAAGCATACCGAAGGAACTGATAGGCCAGACTTTTCCCCCTTCCCCCTTCCCCCTTCCCCCTTCCCCAAGCTGCCCTGCTGTTAGTCCTGAAAATCCTTTCTAAGAGTTGGAAAAGCTTCACGTAAACAAAAAGTTCCACAGGATAGGAAGCTGCAGTGATGAGTGGGTGTGTCAGATAATATGGCCTCTTCCTCTTCTACTGATGGCTAGCATTGGTGGAAGAGGGTGATTCCTCCTCATTGCTTCAGAGCCAGTTCTGTGGTAGGGTTGGGCACTTTGGCATCCAAAGCAGCCGTTCCCACCCGAAGCAGCTAGTGCCACAGAGCAGGGGGGGAGGGGAGGCGCTGGCACCCAACCCTATTCCGTGGTGCATAAAGTTCTGAGGTTCCCTCAGCCTAACTTGTGGTCAAATGTATTGAGTATTTTGGGCCTCAGCAAGGATTGTTAGATCAAACAGCAAGCTGTTCTGCCAAGTTCTTCTGGAAGCTTTTCCACTGGATCCAGTTCATTGTAGCCATATTAACAATTCCTTAACAAAATATTTGTTTGTTTGGTTTCCGATGACAGGCTGCTTTGACAACATTAATGAACCTGGAAGTCATCTTGTGATCAATGAACATGGAGAAAACTAATCATTCATATCATCAGGAAGCAATACATTTTTATGGTAACCAGCAATGTGCCCTGACTTCATCCATTTCCCACACAAATTACTAGAGCTCATTAGAACTAGTTGCTGATCTACATCAGGATACAGCATGATTGAAAATGAAAATTCAGTTCCCTTTTGATACTCTGAAGCAGATGACAACCTCTTGAGGAACACATTTCCATAACTGCCTAGTGAACTTGCTCTAGTTCTATCTTCTAGTTCAATTTGCATTCACCTTCTGATGAAAATGTAGATCTGGACATCTGAAAAATAGTCATCTTGAACTTATTTCATTCACTGAATTTGAATCAGGTATTTTGTAAAATATCTTGAGAAATAAAATTTAAGTGACAAAGGGAACTGAAGTTACAGATGGTAAATGAAACAAATTGGCAAATGCAGTGGCTGTCTTGTCTACCATGTAAAATTTCATTTTAAAATAATTCATCAAGCTATCTTTTAAATAATTAGAAATTGTACAAAACACCAAAAGACTGTCAAATTTAGCACCAAAACAGAGTAAATAAGCAAAAATTATTTATTTATATTACATACAGAAGAACAAGCCTTGCAAAGTTCAAATCAGTATTGCTTCTGTAAAAGGAAGTTCTTCCACAGTGGAAATTGTTTGAGACGTGTAGTTACCAAGTACCCATTAGCAATATTTTGATCCAAAACGCTTTTGACAATCTCTATTACTAAGAGTTCCCCAGTGAATTGAGTAGTTATGGGATAAAATGGCAAGCTCTGGCTAAGGGAAATGAAGCAGACTGTATGAATAAACCAGTTTCAGAATGGCTGATACTCCAAGCCCTGTTCTGTTCTGTGCCTCATGTATCTTGAGTATCCACAGTCCCAGAAAGTCCATTAAATAAGGCAAGGGTCCCCAACATGCTGCCTGTGGGTGCCATGATGCCACTGACACTTTTCCTGGTGCCTATTAAGTTTTTATATAAAGTGGGTACAGCCAGGTGGGCTTTTGCCCAGCAAGGCTCTGAATGGCCACTGGAAGTTTAATTGGCTGTGCAGGTTTTAGAAAATATTAATTAGACAGCAGCTCCCACCACTGCACAAGGATCATTACTGTGTGACTGAAAATAAACTTCAGCAGCCATTGTTGTGGCTGACTTCACCTCATGTGGCATTCTTTCTGTGGCAACCATTATGCATTTGTACCTTTCCTGATGTGTCAAAGATGCCCACAGGCTCAAAAGGTTAGGGGACCCCTGAAATAAGGCATTAGCTCTTAGTTGTGAGGTTTCCACTTTAACCCCAGTACCTGGCAGATAGCTGGTACATTGTCTAATTGGTAGTTTGCCACACCCATTTGTCCTGGGGCATCAAATTGGTTGGATCACTATGGGGGAGGAAGCAAGAGGCATGGCTTATGCCTGTCATCATCTCCCAACTCAGCCAGGTCCAATGGGCCATCAAAATGTTCTACAGCTCCTATATGACATGACAGCACAAACATGGGGATTAATGCTTATCTAGTGTGCATGGGAGCAAGCATGATCTTCCCATTTATGTCATGGATAGGAAGACAAACTTCTGTTATATACTCTTACTGCGTGTAGTAGCAAAATGAGTAGTCAGCCCTGGGAAGTGGATAATGTTTCCCCTTCTAATTTATATCCTTGGTCACTGGATCCTCTTCTTATAGCCAGTGTCCAGCTGAGGTTGACAAAGATCAACAGCTGTTCTGATTAAAATTCTGATAAAACAGCCCAAACTGTCACTCTATACAACTTACCTACTGTTGCCATTTGTCATGGAACAGAATGTTTTCTAAGAATGAGCCAGCGTAGAATAAACTGCCAGGAAATGAAAACATTCTCCATTTAGATTGATTTAAAAATATGCAACTCCTTTCCTTTTAGCAATGGGGGTTGAGATCATGATATAGTTTTCAGTTCACTATCACATCTGCAGCACTATTGCACATGAACCTGAAATATATTCTGAATGCCCAGCACATTCAAGCTATGCTGATAGAACTGATTCTGGAAAAGTATATTAGTATGTACTCCAATCCACCATAAAACACTGCTGTATTAATATTTAATTATGCAGGTAGATGCAGTTTGTTTTTCCGGGCATGCCCCTGAGCTAACTCTAAACTATCAGTGATAGTGTTGAAGCATGTACCTATGTAAACTGTAATGGCAGTGCTGTGCCCCACAGCAGGGGGAGAAAATAGACTACAGCCTCAAACTGTGCAAGGAGGGTGCAGGTAATTGGAAGGGTCAATGGCTATATCAGTCAAAGAAATAGCTTCCCTTGAGAAAGAGACTGATTGTCCTGCATTTTATTCAGCAGCTAACCAACACTTAGCAGGCTTCCCTTCGCATATTATTGGTGCCAGCCCAATGAGGCAGAAAATTGCATCGTGTCATTTAATTTCCCAATCTTTGTTTTCATTGTATTAATCTTTTGGCTTTGCTTCACTTCATAATTTAAAGGCTCAGCTAGGAGCAAACCAAATGGAAATTCAACTTACTTTCGTGTCTACTGAATGTGTTCTGTTCAGTTTTGGGGAAGTTTAATTCTACATAATCCCACCCATGAATAATAATAATTTGGTTTTATATACAGGCATATTAGTGTTTATTAAGGTTGCCTCAAAATTCTTGGGAAATATGCCCAAAGTCACCAAAATGTGATTAACAAATAGGTTTGAAGAAGGCAGCGGATGGGTTTTTTAAAGTGATGTAGACCACATATTTAATATTTACTCTTATTAACATACCAGGAAATATAAAATTATTCTAGGCTAGTCAAGTTCTTCCAATAACCTTTCCTTAAACATGCATTTTTTTCTTGATTTTTAAGAAACTCTGTAAAATTCTTTCCTTCCCTGCGAACCACAGTTGCTGGCTTGTGTCTACAGTCCAGGGAGACTAGAGATTCCAGTTATATTTTACTAAAGGAATTGGGAGGGGGAAAAGGTTTTCCCTTCTGCCTAACCACTGGCTGACAGGGAGGCCACAGAAAAGCCCCTTCTGGCTTACAATACTGCTGTGGCTGGCCTCGCTGCTGAAGCCATGTATATTTCTTTTCCACTACTCTCTGAACATTTGAGGCCTACTGTGCAAGGTTGTTGTGTAGATGAAACTGGATACTGTTGCAGGGATTCTTTTGCCTCCTGTTTCATCTGCACAACAACCCTGTGCAGTAGGCCTCAAGTGTTTCAATTCCACAACAAATTATGTGGGAGGCTCAAATATTTCTTTTGCACAACAGCCCTGTCCACCCTCCAAAGCAGCCATTTCTGTCTGGGCAGCTGATCTTTCTACTCTGGAGATGAGCTGTAATTCCAGTTTTATTCAGCAACTATTTGGCTTTGCAGTCAACAACAGGAATGGCAGTTGCCAATATCAGGCCTCAGGCTTCAGCAGGGCAGACATTACAAGCCAAGCAACAGACTGTGCTAGCCAAGGCCAGTGAAAGTGAGGTTGGGGAGTGGGGCTTCAAAAGGGTACAATGCCTCAGCGTCTACCCTCCAGAGCAGTAATTCCAGAAGATCTCCAATCCCCACGTGGAGGTTGGCTAACCCTGGGTTGGAAATATTCCTTGAGTTTTGAAAGTAGGGCCTCAAAAGGGTATAATGCCTCCTCAGCCTATTTCAGGTCAGGAAAACTTTGCAGAGAGGAGGTAAGGTTACCAGGTGTAGGTTCATGTTCTGGAATTTCACACTTCCTAGGTGTGCTTGAACCTGACTTGGATCAGGACTGTGGTGCACAGTGAGACCTCCTCTTAGGATTGTCAGCTTCCAAGTGAGGCACAAAACCCACACCAACCCATGAGCTAGCACCTGTTGCATTACAGAATGCAATGGGCTTTACTACTAGTAACTGTATAAAAAAGAAGTTTGCAGCATGTGGTCTGAATGCCATCACATCAATATTCTAGAAAATCTTCTTATCATAACATTAAGGTGACCAGATTGTCCCACTTTTGGAGGGACATCTGGGAGTACCTGGCAAATTGTACTTATGTTGAAATTAATATATATATATATATATATTACAATACTATTTTTGCGTTCTATGCGTTCTATGAAACTTTTTGTTGCTCCATATAGACCAAATTATTAATCAAGAACCCCCCCGGTCAATGGTGTCCCGCTTTACCAGTGTTAAAATCTGGTCAACCTTACATGCTATGTCATAATTAGCACAGGAAAAGCAGCAGCAGCAGGAGAAGAAGCAGAAGGGAAAGCAGAAGAAGAAGAAAAAGCAGAAAAGTAAGAAGAAGAATTGGTTTTTATATCCTGCTTTTCCCTGTCAAAAAGTGTACCCTTACTCTACCATAGCCCTTTTCAGAAAGACAATTCCAATTAATTTGAAAGTGCCCTACATCCCCTCTAAAACAACTCAAGATCACTGTATTGCACCCAAACATCCCAGATGTTCACTCAAGTCATTTTCTTTCAGCCCATTAACCTATCAAATCTATTTCTATCTGCTACATGCACAATGCCTTTCAGTTTATAGGAAGTATGTTGATTGTATACCTCTGAACTCCTTACCCTCATCAGCAAATGAAAATTGTTGCTACAAGTTGTAAATCAGTACAGCGGATGGGCTCCAGTCATTCACTGTGCCATGGCATAAATTTTCAAAGCTATTTTTTCCAAGGGTAGAGGTGTCTCTGGAAGTTAATTACTTGTGCTTTCTGCAAAATGACAGGTAGATTTCGTAGCCAGGAGGCAGCGTGAATTCAGTTCTGACATTTAATCACAGGACTAATAGAGATAAGTGGGAATATGCATCATCAAGACAAGCAAATTACCAATAACAATTATGATTACCGGGGTAGTATTTAAGTTTGCTTTGCTATGGGACTTGGCAGAAGATTGTTTTCCCTTACTTAAATAGGAAGTATCTTTCCAATCATTCTTTCCTTTTCCAGTATGATTTTTACAGAATTGCACCTTTTTCGGTGGTTAGCAATTTAAGCCCTAATTGGGGTTGAATTCTATATTGGGGGGGGGGATGTTGGAATGGTGAACAGATCTCTGCGACCATTTGTCAGAATCTCGGTTGCCACTTATGTTGAATCCCTTATTGTGGTAGAGGAACAAAACAGAAAAAGAGAAATAAAAGAGGGAACAGCCCTGCCCCACTGCATAAGATTCCACCTTTAGCACACCTTGAGAGAGTGCAGTTTTAAGCCCTTGCCTCAAGTTTTCAATGGGACACTGGAACACGATTAGGATTTAAAAGTAAAGTATACTTGCTCATATTTACATAAACACATATAATGTTCATTGACCTGACCGCTTGTCAGATCAGCACCACAGAAACTTAGCAAGTTACAAGATACAGTCTTTACATGCTGCTTGTAAAATGGAGACTCTAAGACAGCACAAAGAAGTGACTCTGAGCACAAAAAGGCTCAGCTTCTCTTCCATTGAAGTGGGTGGTTCCACCTAGAACAAAGACCTCTGAGTTTCTCAAAGGCTAGACCAATTCAAACAGGTTTCTTGGTAGAATCTGCAGTTCCTGCGCTGCAGCCAAGTGTCTCTCCTGAGCATATGACCAGGACTTTGCAGTGTTGAAAGACCAGCCCTTCAGAGTAGGCCTGGACAAAATAATTCATTTCAACAGGGGGGAATCCCCTAACAGACAAAAGGAGGAAAACGTATGGCCAAAACCTTGGAAGCAGTGGGAGGGGGGAATCTATTTTCCAGTTCAGATGCAAATCCTAGCTTTGTTCTTGGTTGTTTCAAGCCTGCTCTTCACGGAGTTCTTAGCAGCTGCAGAAAGATGTTGAACCCTCATGACCATCCTTGGTGAGAAAAATGGTTTTCAAACTGTTCAAATTCTTATGCATTTTTTTCAGTGAAGAAATCTGAGAATGATGTCATCACCATTTATGATCTTCTGTTGTCACAAGGGAACCATGGGCTCATTGTAGGTTTTAATTTAACATAGAATAATTCATATAGAATTTTCATATAGAATAATTGTTGATCTTATAATGTGACCGTTGTCCCAGGTGTACTATTGATGGAATCCAGAATCCCTCTGTAACATGCAGGGATTGTCTAACAGGCACACAAGGTCTTTCAGTAGACAAAATAATATTGCAAGGATGAATCTGACTGCCAAGCTACATGATATATGAAAGTCCACTGAGCCCAATAGCCCTTTTTGTAGGTCAGTAAAGGGCTGTAGGAGTGGGAGATTGATAGCAAAGGATAGTGGGAGGCAATCTTTCCCTATCTCTTGTTTTTCCCTGTTCCAATGACATTCACACAGCAATACTGTATTTTCCTTGTGTAAGCAGTTAAGCCACTTGCATCAAAGACACCATGTTGCAAATTTGCAAAGAGGAGAACAGCACCAAGCTGCTTAAAAGAATAAAATAGTCGTATTTGGATGAGAAACAACTTGGTAAGGAAAGAAAAGACAGAGTGCCTGTTGTATTGTCTCCTATTGAGCCAATCAGGATACTGAAGAGATTATTTGGAAAAGAAACATCAGAAAGTTTCTAAACTAACTATGCTAACTAGGCATCTCCTCTGATGCCTTCTTTATGGTATTCTTCATATACATTTGATTCATGTATGCTACATGACTTGCATATACCAACACCCAAAACCAGAAAATCTTAGAAGGGAGCAAGTCAAGTAAGACAAAACCCAAAAGATTGAAATATGAGTCCTCACACTCCAGCAGCCCTGCCCCACTACCCAGACAGCTAGAAAACAAAGGACAATTTGCATTGGCCTGATTCTAGTTAACCAATCAAATGTATAGCAAATGATATCACTTGACCAATCAGATTGGTTTGCCAGTTAAACCAAATGCCCTGCAGCTGAATAGGGTCCAATTCATAAATGCATCCTCTCACCCCTGGAATGCACTCTCCTAGATTCTTGTCTCTTTGAACTTGCCAGAACTAATGATGTGACCAGCAACTGGATTACTTCCCATTTTACTTGTCTCTGAAGCAACAAGCAGCTTGACCTAAGTTTTAAGAGAACAAAACCTCTATTTTTTCTAATCATCAGTTTGAACCATTGTTTGAATTGAACAAGAGATCAGTTTCTTGACAACATGGAGCAATCCAGAGAGAAGAAAAAGCAGGTGGAAGAAGAGTTGAACAACTCATCCAATGTCAGATATTTCCCTACTAAATGCTTTTCAACTTCCCTTGTATTTGCAAGTAATTTATAGCTTGTTCCAAAGAATAAATAGGTTGTAAATCACCATACTTTACATAGAATCATAGAATCATATAATCATAGAGTTGGATGGGACCCCATCTAGTCCAACCCCCTGCACTATGCAGAACACTCACATCCCAATCACTCATCTACCGTAACTTACCACCCCTTTGCCTTCACAGAATGAGCCTATCCGTCAGATGGCTATCTAGCCTCTGTTTAAAAATTTCCAAAGATAAAGAACCCACCACCTCCTGAGGAAGCCTGTTCCACTGAGAAACCGCTCTAATTGTCAGGAACATCTTCCGGCTGTTTAGATGGAATTTCTTTAGAATTAATTTCATCCCATTTGTTCTGGTCTGTCCCTCGGGGGCAAGAGAAAACAATTCTGCTCCATCCTCTATATGGCACCCTTTTAAATACTTGAAGATGGTTATCAGATCCCTTCTCAGTCATCTCCTCTCTAGGCTAAACAGACCAAACTCCCCCAACCTTTCTTCATACGTGTTGGTCTCCAAACCCTCTGGACACGTTATAGTTTGTCAACATCCCTCTTCAATTGGGGTGACCAAAACTGAACACAGTACTCCAAGTGAGGCCGAACCATGGATAGAGAGGTTGTCGAGAAGCATTTAGCTGCACTGGATGAGTTCAAATCCCCTGGTCTGGATGAAATGCACCCGAGAGTACTCAAAGAACTTTCCAGAGAACTTGCACAGCCCTTGTCCATCATCTTCGCAACCTCTTTAAGGACTGGAGATGTCCCGGAGGACTGGAAGAGAGCAAACGTTATTCCGATCTTCAAAAAAGGGAGGAAGGATGACCCAGGAAACTACAGACCAGTGAGTCTGACCTCTGTTGTGGGGAAGATAATGGAGCAGATATTAAAGGGAGCAATCTGCAAACATCTGGAGGACAATTGGGTGATCCAAGGAAGTCAGCATGGATTTGTCTCCAACAGGTCCTGCCAGACCAACCTAGTTTCCTTTTTTGACCAAGTGACAGGTTTGCTAGATCGGGGAAATTCGGTTGATGTCATTTACTTGGATTTTAGTAAAGCTTTTTGACAAGGTTCCCCATGATGTTCTGATGGATAAGTTGAAGGACTGCAATCTGGATTTTCAGATAGTTAGGTGGATAGGGAATTGGTTAGAGAACCACACTCAAAGAGTTGTTGTCAATGGTGTTTCATCAGACTGGAGAGAGGTGAGTAGCGGAGTACCTCAGGGCTCGGTGCTCGGCCCGGTACTTTTTAACATATTAATTAATGATCTAGATGAGGGGGTGGAGGGACTACTCATCAAGTTTGCAGATGACACCAAATTGGGAGGACTGGCAAATACTCCGGAAGATAGAGACAGAGTTCAACAAGATCTGAACACAATGGAAAAATGGGCAAATGAGAACAAGATGCAATTTAATAAAGATAAGTGTAAAGTTCTGCATCTGGGTCAGAAAAATGAAAAGCATGCCTACTGGATGGGGGATACGCTTCTAGGTAGCACTGTGTGTAAACGAGACCTTGGGGTACTTGTGGACTGTAAACTAAACATGAGCAGGCAGTGTGATGCAGCGGTAAAAAAGGCAAATGCCATTTTGGGCTGTATCAACAGGGGCATCACATCAAAATCAGAAGATGTCATAGTCCCATTGTATATGGCACTGGTCAGACCACACCTGGAGTACTGTGTGCAATTCTGGAGGCCTCACTTCAAGAAGGACGTCGATAAAATTGAAAGGGTACAGAGGAGAGCAACGAAGATGATCTGGGGCCAAGGGACCAAGCCCTATGAAGATAGGTTGAGGGACTTGGGAATGTTCAGCCTGGAGAAAAGGAGGTTGAGAGGGGACATGATAGCCCTCTTTAAGTATTTGAAAGGTTGTCATTTGGAGGAGGGCAGGATGCTGTTTCTGCTGGCTGCAGAGGAGAGGACACGCAATAATGGGTTTAAACCTCAAGTACAACGATATAGGCTAGATATCAGGAAAAAGTTTTTCACAGTCAGAGTAGTTCAGCAGTGGAATAGGCTGCCTAAGGAGGTGGTGAGCTCCCCCTCACTGGAAGTCTTCAAGCAAAGGTTGGATATACAGTTTTCTTGGATGCTTTAGGATGCTTAGGGCTAATCCTGCGTTGAGCAGGGGGTTGGACTAGATGGCCTGTATGGCCCCTTCCAACTCTATGATTCTATGATTCTACTGCGAAGACAAGTCTCCCCCATCTTATATTTGTGTATTTGGTTTTTCCTACCTAAATGCAGAACTTTACATTTGTCCCTATTTAACTTCATTTTATTCAGTTTAGCCCACTTCTCGAGCCTATCAAGATCAGTTGGATCCTGAGCAATGTTTGGTGATTCTTCTACCCCACAACAGAGTCCCCCTGCTGTTGGGCTCTTTAGGCTGCAGCAGGGCTGTGGCGGCAAGAAAAATTTATTCCTATCAGTGGAAATGTTGGGCAGGATCCAAGCCAATAGTAACATCATCACACAGGCGACTTCTGGGAGATGCTCTGGTATATGGCAAAAATTCTACGGTAGAAGCTGGTTTTACCATAGAGTTTTTGCTCAAATATGAAAGCATCATATAGATACTTATGTGATAATGTATAATGCCAGCAATGTGGCCTGGGCCTTTTCTTTCTCCTAGTAAATCTCCATCCCCTGCCAGTTACCAGGAAGTATCTGGTAACCTACCCTAAGACAAGTGGAAAGGCATTTAAATAAATAAATATCTAAATCATTATTTTGCCTATTTCCAGTCATTTCTTAATGAAGCAGAAGTTAGCACAAACCCGTATCATATGACACATTGAAAAATCTATACTTGAAAAATAAATTCAGATGATCCTTCCCTGAAGTTTTCAATGTATCCATCTAATCTGATATAATCTCAGATAATGAGATTTAGAGCAATGCAGGACTACTAACAGTAGGCAAGCTAAGTGCAAACAGTAGGAATGGATTTTAGGATTATTTACTATTTCTATCTGATAATTACAGGACTTCATTGGAACCACATATGATTTGATCTTTGCAAATAATGTGTTGGAAATTATAATAACCTTGTTTGCAAGACTTGCTTTCTATCAAGATTCTCATATGATTGCCTCAATGATCTGCTTGCAATTAAAATGTACACCCTGTCAAGTTCGTTTTGCATATGTGCAATGGTGGCATGCAGCTTGGCAAAATGCCAAGAATGTGCACATTCACCATTTTTTGGATTGAACTGCATACACATGCACAAACCATTGAAGGCCAACTGCCTTCATTGTTTTAATTTATTATTTTATTTTACTTTATTTAGAGTATATGTCGTCTTTGGGGGACTGTAAGTGATGATCATATTAGCACATGCTCAGAACTTGGGGACTGAGTATTTGTGATCCAACTCCGAACAGCGCACTCAAGACTAGAAAACGCCCCAGGAGGATTGAAATGCCTGTTTTTTGTATGGATTTTTTTTTTACACAGAGATTATGGGTATAGGGAATTAGTGTGAGAATGCACAAAGTATTTGTAGGCCAATTTTGAACTTTAAAAATAAACTTCTTTCAAGTGTTTGAGGGTGGTGCACTCAATCTGTGATCAAATTTCAATCTGAACACAGGAGTAATAAAACATCCCTGGACAAGTCACATAAATCCTGTGAAGATGAAAAAGCACTAGCTCAGTTTCATTGCCATGGGGAGTTTTGACAACCAGGATTTCTGATCATTCCTTACTGTTTGACTTTAGTCTCACAAAGAATATCATGGTTGTGAAGAACATATGAAGCTTTTACACAACTTTCAGTATTTATACTGCATTATACTGTAATCCTTACAACAATCCCATAAGATAAGTCAATAATTTATCTCTGCATTGCAGTCTTGTGTGATGAAGGATGAAGACTGAGAAATTCAGACTTGTCTAAGACTATCTGGTACATTTAATCCACATGCAAGATTTGACCCAGTGACTACACAGATCAGTTCATACAACAGCAACAACAAGAACAACAACAATAATGATAAATGAAACATCATAGATATTTGACTGATATATGTCGTTCTGCTATTTGAGATCTAGTCAAATTCTTGGAAGTTGCTGAATATCTTTACAGGATTCTTGCTGTTCTGAATGTCACTGTCTTCTGGAGCTGAGTTTGTGTTGTTTGTTCATTGTCCAAGATAGATCAATATTTTAGACATCTATATAGCTTTGGCCATCTTCCTTGAGGCATGAGGTCAATTGGGAGGGAGTTGCTGGGGTTCATACAGTAATTATGTGTGTAAATTGTTGCTGCCGCCATTACTTACTTAGATTATTTTATTGTATTCTAATGTATCTTATTGTATTTTATGGTTTTTATTATCTGTAAACCACCACAAGCTATCTTATACAGAAGCGGCAGTAAATTAATTAATAATAAATAAATGTCCAGGCATTTCTTGAGATTTCTAGGCACTGCTCCAAGGACTCCAGTGACAATAGACACAATAGTAACCTTCTTCTCCCAGAAGCCATCTAACTCTATTTGTAGGTCTTGATATTTCATGCTTTTCTCCTGTTCTTGCCTATAATTTCTAGTGTTTTCAGAATCCATGTATGAGGAATTTGATTAATTCCTTCTTGAAATCAATCCAAGGAACATTCAAATTGATTTTTCGCCTTTTACAATTTTATAAGACCAGTAACTGATCTTCAGTACCTCTATCTTTTTGAAACATTCTTTTTTGTTCATATGGTAAAATTGAATTGAGTTGTAAATATCCTTGAATATAACTGGCTAAAATTCCTTTTAATAGTTTAAAAATTGTTGGGAGACACATAACTATCTGGAAGTTACTTGACACTGATCCTCTCTCTTTATTCTTCAGAATGAGAACTGTCCTGTGAGTTTTTATCCAATCTTCCACTGCTTCAAAATGAAGCATATCATTGAGCTGTTGAACAAACCTCGGATGAAGTCAATTTTTAAGTCAATTGCCATAAACTTCATCTCTTCCATGCATTGTCCAATTTTTCACTTTTTTCCAATAGTTTTTTGCAAACTTTCCAGGATCATTGTAAGATCTTCCATTTGCTTTGCTTTCTGTTTGTTTTCTACAGCAGTGATTCAAGTAGCTTTTTACTGTGTTCTTTTGAGTCCTCCCAGAGTTCTTTTAAGAAAGTTATTGTGTTTTCATTTCCCTAATGTGACTCATCAAACTTTCTTTGGCTAGTGTGAAACTGAAGGTTTTGTCTGAATGGCTGGATCTTACTGCTGTACATCTTGATCTTCTTGGACATTACAACAATTATTTTTTTAATTTCCTCTACAATCCTGGTTACTATTTTTAGCTCTCAACATGCACAGGCCCTAATGTGGGCCAGGGCTGGGAGGGGACCAAGTCAGCACCAAAATCATGCATAAGCAGGGATTAGCCCTGCTGGCATGCAGGCACCATCGCTTTCCTGCCCATTCATACCCAGTCTCTGAGAAACAGGAAAGCAAAGACAAGAGTTATAGGGGGGATGCAGAGACAAAATCAAAGAGAAAATTAATGTTTAATAATAATATTTTACCCCCATGCTTTACAAGTTTCCATGTAGCATCACTGTACAGGTTGCACTTGTTTCAAAAAGCTTACTATTTAAAAAGAAACATGGAGATGCAATGATAGCCCCCCAAGAGGAAAGGGATATAAAAATGTGAAAGACACAAATATTTAAATGATTACCAGATGCATCAAAGTTAAGAAATTATTACATTATTTCATGTCTGATAAGGACCACCAAACTGATGTTTCATAATCAACAAAAATCCTCACTTCAGGACTTCATGCCATTGGATGTCATCTGAAATACAGTGTTTTATTTTGTTTTTTGAAATACCTTGACAATATGGAAATCTGGGTTTCAAAATCTTCCCAAACAGAAATGTCATAGTTTAAAAAAGCCAACTAAATTATATAAATGCTTTAGCTGTTGACTGATTTCATCAAGACATTGTACTGGATATGGGGCTGAAGGTGGAAAATGAATAAGCATCAGATAATAGTCTGTCAAACAACCTCACACATTAGTTCTCCTGTAATTATGGTCTATTTTAAAATATACTTGTCATCTCAGATAAATGCAGTATCACTATGAAAAACACACACAAAAGAATACTGGTGAAATGAAGTTCTATGTGATATTTCTAGAATTTCATACTATAAATATGAGGATGCTTATTGTTTGAAAAGTCACAAATGACCACAATCTACTGGAAGCATGATAGTTTTGATATCCAATCCACAAAGAATACTATTAGACCAAATGTGTTTTCATACTGACCTTGCTCTTCAGTTACAATCCACATGAAAACTGTACCCATATTCATATTATAACAGTGCCTGACTTTTAAAACAGGCTCCCAACTCTGTCTCTGTTTAGTATGGCTATGGCCAAATTTCTACAAAGTGGTGGTTGTTCAGGATTAATTGTATGTCCTTGTTGAGGCACAAATAGTTAAATCTATTGATTCCCATAGGTGTACTACATCTGTGTGCCAAAAGAGCACTGGATATGCACCATAATGGCTGGAAAGGACACACAGCTCAGTAATGGGACACACAGGGCCTTTTCGCACGGGGATCTTTGTTGCAAATTGTTTGCGGAATGAAAAATCGCCATTTAAAATAGTGGAATTCGTCGTTATGCATACCTGCCTTTGTAGTGGAATCAGTTGCGTTTTTTAGCGTTTCCCATAGGCTTCCGGTCTCGGCAGAAATCGCTAGAAAGGAAGCGCTATTGCCAAGCTCGTCCCGCCCCTGGCCGTCAAGCAGCCAATGGGCAGCCGTTAGCATGCTCCCAAACAGCCCCTTTCCCTTTAAGAAAGGTTTTTTAAAAAAAAAACAGACCCATAGCAACGAATCTAGGTAGATTCGTTGCAATGGAGAGACCCATCCAGCTGCCTAATGTGAGCTGTCGTTTGATTGTATGATCGTTAACACGCTGCCTCGAGTGATAAAAAAAAAATCCCCCCCCCCTCTCACGGGCCCGATTTTCGGCTGAATTAATGTGTAAAAAATAAAGGGACTTTATTTCAGCAAACGGGCTTTTATGTGGTTTGTGCTTAGTGACTAAAGGTGAAGGACTGAAGCCAGGGAAGCCTCTAAACAGAAAGAGGCTCGCTGGTGCGTTTATCCCCGCTCGCTCGGAGAAAAAAAAATGGCGATCGCTTCGCCGGAAGTTTGGAGGACAGGCTCAGGAGGAGGGACTTTGAAGAACCCGCAACAATGGTAACGCACAGGTCTTTAGCGCTAGTGTTGCAGATTGGTTGCAGGAGTGTATCGCTATCCGGAGGGTAAATCCACTTTTCTGGATTCCCCTGAAAGCGCTACAACAAAGCGCTTTTTGCTGATTGGTTTCAGGAGTGTTGCAGATTGTCTACGACGTCGTGCGTTAAGGCAAATTAGTAGCGTTTTCAATTAGCAACCATTGTGCTATTTTGAAGCCGTGCGAAATGGCCCACAGTAATGGGTTTAAACTACAAGTACAACGATATAGGCTAGATATCAGGGGGGGAAATTTCACAGTCAGAGTAGTTCAGCAGTGGAATAGGCTGCCTAAGGAGGTGGTGAGCTCCCCCTCACTGGCAGTCTTCAAGCAAAGGTTGGATACACACTTTTCTTGGATGCTTTAGGATGCTTAGGGCTGATCCTGCGTACAGCAGGGGGTTGGACTAGATGGCCTGTATGGCCCCTTCCAACTCTATGATTCTATGATTCTATGATTCTATATTAAGGCCAATGGTTGTACATTTCATGTAGCTGAAGAAGTAAGCACTGACTCATGATAGTTTGTTCTATAATGAATATTTTTACATAGGCACTACTTTCCTATGTAAATTCCCTCATTTCATATACTCACACACTCTCCTATTAAGTTCTCAGAGTCCACAAAGTCCTTGTGGACTAATATTTATAATCTAAATCACTTCACATAGTAGGAAGCAGGACACATTTGCACAAATTCTATCTGTGCTTTGGGAAGGTTTCATCCATCTATCTAATTTTCAGTATGGCTAAGTCTGTAGATACAATTTCAGAGGAGGAAGCCATGAACAGACATGACAGACCTTTCTGCAGACCGGGAGAGGGGGGAATCCCATTTTGCAGAAAAATCTGATTTAAAAATAAAACTTATGGGGTTAAGTTCCTCCCCTGTAACTTGCAACTTTAAGAAATGAATGCCCTCAGTGACAGTTACTAGGCAACCACAACAGTATTGAAGGACTTCAAACCTTGTTTTCTGTAAGTACAAGGCAGGGGGAAGGGACTGGAAGAGTTCCAGGGCTGTTTTGGCCTTTGAGGAAGGATTCACTGGGACCAGGCCTACCACCAACCACTGAGCAATTTCCTGCCACCTGATTTGCATAACCTACCCAGGCCAGGCTGCTTGCAATTTTTCAACAGCAACCACCCACAGAAAGCAGTGTGGTGGATGGGTTAGAGTTTTAGAACAGAATCTGGTCAACCCAGATGGTTCCTCATTGTGCAACTGGGGCAGCCCAGCAGCCAGAACTGCCCATATCTTTCCCAGGGAGAGGCTGCTGGGAGGCAAAGGAGCGAAAGCTGAAGACGGGGGCTAGATAAAGGTAGGCTAGTGGGTGGGAAGGAGAAAAAGAAGCAGAAAAGGGGGAAAGACTAAAAGGGCTTTCAGGAAAGGGAAAGAAGAAATATCTGCACACATACACACACCCCTCTTCATAATTTGCTTTCAAACTAGAAAAAGTGTTTCCCAAGTATTAAGACTTAAGATTTTTTTTAAATAAGTTGTTTAATTGAGACACTGATTATCATAGTTTGGAGAAACAATTGCGTTCCATATTCATGCAAATATTTTGAAAGTGTTCTGCTTGGAATATAACTTGAACTATTGCCCATAAAACCTGGAGCAGACCTGTTCTAAACAGGCAAATCCCTTGTGAACAAACTATGGTTAACTTTTCAGCAGTTAAAATTATCATCAATACAGTCTATCAAAATGTTACGCACAGAGGAAAGTGCTGCATGGAATATGGATAATTTTTTCTTGGCAGGAGAGCTGGTTAAACGAACAGAATCATTCCCCAGCTTCAACACCACAGAGACCTTCTGACCTTTTGAGCTCTCCCTTCAAATCTATCCCCAAGACACAAAACTCCTATGTTAACAAACACTTCTTTATTTTTTCAGTTGTGGCACATTGCACAGCAGAAAGGGCAAAGAACTCAGATCACAGAAGGCTTCACTCTATATGCAAATACCAACCCATCAGGAAGATCATTATACATGGCAGAGATGAGCAGTTTAATTTTCTGTAAAAGAGGTAAACAAGGAACATACATTCATGGATGTGCAGTGCTTGCATCGCTGAGAGGCAACATTTCTTTTATTGTGTCATTTTTGCTGCAAACTTGGATAGGGGCTACAAATAACCAACACTTTACGTGAAATAAGATTCACATTTGTCAACCTATTTCCAGTATAATGGAGGATGTAATGAAATGATGATGATGACGATCACGATGATGATGATAATATTGTAAGATGATACTTGAGGTAGTAAACTCCCAAGTACCATTACTTAGCTAATATATCAAAAAGGTGGATCAGTTTATTCAGTGAAAGCATTCATCATATTAATATTTTTTTAATCAAAAAGATTTCTGAAGCATTAGGAAGAAGCTGCATGTCTTAAAGCTTCAATGATGTTCTCCATTGCAAAGTTGCCAAGAGAAGGGGTATTTTTATCAGGAAAGTAACACAAACAAGGGGAATGGTTAATCCTTTTTCTAGCAGGCATGTTTCTCATGAGAACTCTACCCTCGACATCAAACTGAGTTTATCCCCCATCCACTTCTTGTTCCAAAGCCATATTCATCATGGATCCAGAAACCCACGGGGCTAAAAAAAAAAAAAAAAAAAAAAACGAGGAAGGAAGGTAGAGTTTAAGTGATTGCCAGAGCACTCCCCTCTCTCCTGTCATTTCTCCAATGCAAATTAAAGATCCTTTGCAATGGAGAAAGAGACATAGAATCATAGAATAATAGGGTTGGAGGGTCCTCCTGGGTCATCTAGTCCAACCCCTTGCACTATGCAGGACACTCACAACCCTATCGCTCATCCACTGTAACCTGCCACCCCTAAACCTTCACAGAATCAGCCTCTCTGTCAGATGGCTATCCAGCCTCTGTTTGAAAATTTCCAAAGATGGAGAATCCACCACCTCCTGAGGAAGCCTGTTCCACTGAGAAACTGCTCTGACTGTCAGGAACTTCTTCCTGATGTTTAGACGGAATGTCTTTGGAATTAATTTCATTCCGTGGCTCTGGTCTGTCCCTTCGGGGCAAGAGAGAACAAATTGCTCCATCCTCTATATGGCAGCCTTTTTAATACTTGAAAATGGCTATCAGATCCCCTCTTAGTCTTCTCTTCTCCAGGCTAAGCAGACCAAGCTCCACCAACCCTTTCCTCATATGTCTTGGTCTCCAAACCCCTCACCATCTTTTTTGCCCTCCTTTGCTCTAGCTTTGCTCTAGCTACATGCTCTAGCTTCTCTACATCCCTATTAAACTGTGGTGCCCAGAACTGAACACAGTACTCCATGTGAGGCCGAACCAGAGCAGAGTAAAGCGGTGCCATCATCTCCCGTGATCTGGACACGATACTCTGTTTGATACAGCCCAAAATCCCATTTGCCTTTTTAGCCACTGAGTCACACTGTTGACTCATGTTCAGTGTGTGGTCTACTAAGACTCCTAGATCCTTTTCGCACATACTACTGCCAAGACAAGTCTCCCCCATCCTATATTGGTGTATTTGGGTTTCCCTACCTAAATGCAGAACTTTACATTTGTCCCTATTGAACTTCATTTTATTCAGTTTAGACAAGTTCTCAAGCCTAACAAGTCATCCTGCATTCTGTTGCTGTCTTCAGTTGTGTTTGCTACCCCTCCCAGTTTAGTATCATCTGCAAATTTAATAACTATCCCCTCTAATCCCTCATCCAAATGATTTATAAATGTGTTGAACAACACAGATCCCTGGAGCACTCCACTTATTACTCTTTTCCAAGAGGATGCTGAACCATTTACAAGTACCCTTTGGGTACAACCTGTTAACCAGTTACCGATCCACCTGACAGAATAAGGATCCATACCACATTTTACCAACTTGTGAACAAGAATATCATGTAGAACCTTATCAAAAGCTTTACTGAAATCCAGATAAACTATGTCCACAGCATTCCCCTGATCCAGCAAGGTAGTCACTTTAGCGAAAAAAGAGATAAAGTTGGTCTGACATGACTTGTTCTTGCGAAACCCATGCTTAGAAATCACAGCTCTCTGTTCCAGCTGCTCAAGGACCAAGTGTTTGATGATTTGTTCCAAAATTTTACCATCTATGGATGGTAGAGCTACAGATGGTACCATCTACAAGCTGACAGGTCTATAGTTACCCGAATCCTCCTTTTTCACTTTCTTGAAGATGGGGACAACATTTGCCCGCCTCCAATCATCTGGCACCTCCCCTCTTCATCTGGCCCAGAAGACTTTGTTTCATTTATAGAAAGTAGGTGTTTATGGACTGCCCCCACAGTGATCCTAGGCCACCATTCCCATCCCTCCTGCTTTGTTACATTTTTGCTACATTGAGCACTATTTCCCTCACAAGAAAAGACTGAGGAGAAATAGGAGTTAAGCAGTTCAACCCTCTCTTCATCATCTGTTATAATTACACTTCCTTGTCCTCACAGTGGTCCTACGGTGTCCCTATTCTTTTTCTTTCTTGAAATATAACTAAAGAACCCTTTTTTGCTATGTTTAGCATTTCTTGCTAGCCTAAGCTCATATTGAGCTTTAGGTTTTCTAACACTGTCCCTACAATTATTGGTTATTTGTTTATACTCATTCTTGGTAATGAGGCATTCCTTCAATTTCCTAAATTATTCTTTTTTATTCCTGAAATCATTTGACAACCAGTTATGGAACCACCTGGGCTTCCTTAGGCTTCTTCCATCTTTTCTACTCAAGGGAATTGTTTGTGATTGAGCCTTCAGTATTTCACTTTTAAGAAATTCCCAGCCCTCTTGGACTCCCATCTCTTTAAGTCTTTCTGATCATGGACCTCTACCCAACATACCTTTAAGTCTGTTAAAATCTGGTTTGCTGAAGTCCAGTCTATATGTCTGACTATGTGAAGGTTTTCTCTTTCCCACAATCTGCATTTTGAGACACTGAATCTTTTAGTCCCTCCCTTGTCGTTCAGTCTCTCTTTTCATTGGCCATCGTTAGCTCTGAGAGAGGGAATGACATTGCTAAACAACTAACACCCACAATTAGCACTTCAATCTACGCCAGTATCTTTAAGACAGAGAGCCTTGGTCTGCAGAAATCAAGCTACGAAGGACTGATTTCTGGGGGAAATCGCTCTAAAGTGGCTGTCAGAGAGCTATTATGGGCAATGGGAGCCTGAATCAAATTGCATGTTCACATGATCGCTGACACTGAGAAAGCAGAAATCAGCAGCAGGCATCTCAAGCCCCCCCTACCCCCCACCCATGGTGACTGATCAGAGTTAGAGCTTTGTAGTTTCAGGAGCATTTCACTGCCATAAATACCACAGAGTAATATCTACTAATTTACATAGCAATGTGGCTCAGTTGCCAGGGGAAATGGCATGTTCATTGATCACTGACAAAGGCAGAATATCAGTGGCAGGTGCTTGAGCTCCCATTGGTAGATGAAGGAGTGCGAGCAGAAAAGGGGAGGAGACCAAAAACAAACTGACATTTATGCATCACAAAAGGAGTGTCCTCAGTGCTGTAACACAGGAAAAGTTGGTGAAAAACACGTTTCAGAAGCCTCAGTGATAACACGCTGAAGGCACACAAGGTAGCATTTGCAATGCATAACCAAAAATGGCATGATGGGTTTTACATAGTGAAACCAGTCACAAATGCATAAGTGATAAATAAGATGTTGTATATGGCAATCTTTTTGTGACTTTTCCATAATGCAAAATACCCCTAGGTCTTGTTGCTCCTGTGCACAAGATTTCAGAACAACAGCCTCCATTCCTCCCCAGCCAACACAGCAATTTCCCCGCTCCCACAGTCTAACAGTGAGATATTTCAGCTAGATTTTCATGGAAAGTTCTGTTTTCTCTCCTTCTGTCATTTTCTCTGTTGTCCCATTTGGTTTGAAACATTCTAAGGAGGAATGGGTCCTGCATGTTTTTTGCCAGTGTGAAATCTGTGTAAGGCATGTTTTACTAATACTAATACTAATACTGTATGATTAATGCCCCAGTTCTAGCCATGCTGACCTGCAAATCATTTCTGTTAAAACCAGAGATTGCATTGCATAATACAATACAATACCTTTATTGGCATAAAGCAGATTAGGAGGATATACAAAGATAGTCAAGATACATCGGACAGTTTAAGTTTAAAAACTGAGGACAGAAATTTAGCCATAATAAAACTGACATCGGCACCCTTATCACTCAGTAAAAATTGGCAAACCAAGTCTCTTGAATGGTTTCTCCATTTTGGTATAAGAGATATGATATGCCTTCTCTGTTGAGTGAACAAGGGCAATCCAGTATGATATGTTGGATGGTGTCAGGAGAACTTGATTCACAGGTGCATAGTCTGTTTTCGAAGGGAATCTTGGCAAATCTCCCTTGTAATACTTTGGATGGAAAGGCGTTAAGCCGAGCAAGCGAAAACGCTCTGCGATAGAGACCAAGCGCACGGGGAGTGCAAATTGCTGGAACAGTGGGATGGATTTTTTGGAATTCGTGATCAAGTAGCCTTTGTTTGATTTGACACATAATGGAAGGTTCATTCAGAGATAGAATGTAATCGTAGTCAATGCCAATTTGTTGGAGTGTAGTCAGGATGGAAGAGAACCATTTAAATTTAAAAGAGTCTCTCAGTAAACAGGCCAATAGGCTATCTGATCAAACCCTAAAATGCAGTTTTAGCCAATATTTAAAGGTGAAAATCAAGGCCTTAGTTTCAAGAAGATTATGTCCAGTTTCAAGACATAAAGAGGAGTAAGGGTCGCAATTTGGAGTTCGCAAAATCTGTAATCTCTCCATGTTTTTGTTAAAACCTGAGATCCACAGAGGGATGCCATATAAAATTTGAGGGAGAATTTTAGAGTCAAACACATGACAGACAGCTGGGACAAACTGATTGCCTTTAAGAAATAAAAACCGGTTTAGATGGGTAATGGAACAGTTACCCTGCAAAGTAATACTATTTCTATGTTTGGTCCAATGCAAATTATGTTGGAAGGTGATTCCTAAGTATTTAAAACATTTGACCTGCTCGATTTTATGACCACCAATGCACCAGTTTGAGGGAGACCACTTCTGTGCAAAGACCATCACTTTGGTTTTTTTGAAGTTTATCAATAGGTCATTGAGTTGGCAATATTTATGGAAAGCATTCAGGTATCTAATCAGACCAATTCTGGAATGGGAAAGCAAAACGGTGTCGTCAGCATATAGAAGAAGTGGGATTGGCAGTTTATCTAGTTTGGGTGGATGACCATTTGTGAGTTTTAGGGTTTTTGGAAGATCATGTAAAAAGAGGTTGAATAAGTGCGGAGCAAGGATGCAGCCTTGTTTAACTCCTCTCAGGATGGGGATTTGATTTGTTAAAGGACCCTTTTCAGTAAATTTAACCTGACAGGTATTGTTGGAATGGAGGTTCATTAGAAGTAGTAATAGGCGCGAATCAATATTAAGATCTTGCAATTTTTTCCATAGTAAACACCTGGAGATAGAGTCGAATGCACCCTTGAGGTCAATAAAAGCTACGTAGATTTTCCTCCTACCTGTATGAAGATATTTGTCCGCAAAAGGGAAACTTCAGACATTCAAAATGAAGTAATCTCTCTCTTGGAATCAGTGGTCACAGAAGTAATTGTTTACAAAATTATTTGGCCACTGCAAGAGCCGTAAGTGATAACTTTAGAGAGATGCTGACAGTGCTCAGTAACCTTGCAGATTCTGAAGAGGAAACTGCAACTTCCACAGAATTGTGAGTGGAGACAAAAGTTCTACATGACACATGTGCAAATGTGAGTTTTGTATTTTTATTACTCCTAATGATAAAATCACTCCTACTTTACAACTTTTTACTGTTCCAGAAAAACATCTGCTTCATTGACTATGCTAAAGCCTTCACTGACTATGCTAAAGCCTTTGAATGGAGAAGATATTAAAGGGAGCAATCTGCAAACATCTGGAGGACAATTTGGCGATCCAAGGAAGTCAGCATGGATTTGTCTCGAACAGGTCCTGCCAGACCAACCTGGTTTCCTTTTTTGACCAAGTAACAGGTTTGCTATGAGCCTCTTGTGGCGCAGAGTGGTAAGGCAACCGTCTGAAAGCTTTGCCCATAAGGCTGGGAGTTCAATCCCAGCAGCCGGCTCAAGGTTGACTCAGCCTTCCATCCTTCCAAGGTCGGTAAAATGAGTACCCAGATTGCTGGGGGGTAAACGGTCATGACTGGGGAAGGCACTGGCAAACCACCCCGTATTGAGTCTGCCATGAAAATGCTAGAGGGCGTCACCCCAAGGGTCAGACATGACACGGTGCTTGCACAGGGGATACCTTTACCTTTAACAGGTTTGCTGGATTGTGGAAATTCGGTTGATGTCATTTACTTGGATTTTAGTAAAGCTTTTGATAAGGTTCCCCATGATGTTCTGATGGATAAGTTGAAGGACTGCAATCTGGATTTTCAGATAGTTGTGGATAGGGAATTGGTTAGAGAGCCGCACTCAAAGAGTTGTTGTCAATGGTGTTTCATCAGACTGGAGAGAGGTGAGTAGCGGGGTACCTCAGGGCTCGGTGCTCGGCCCGGTACTTTTTAACATATTTATTAATGATCTAAATGAGGGGGTGGAAGGACTACTCATCAAGTTTGCAGATGATACCAAATTGGGAGGGCTGGCAAATACTCCAGAAGATAGAGACAGAGTTCAACGAGATCTGAACACAATGGAAAAATGGACAAATGAGAACAAGATGCAATTTAATACAGATAAGTGTAAAGTTCTGCATCTGGGTCAGAAAAATGAAAAGCATGCCTACTGGATGATGGATACGCTTCTAGGTAACACTGTGTGTGAACGAGACCTTGGGGTACTTGTGGATTGTAAACTATGAGCAGGCAGTGTGATGCAGCAGTAAAAAAGGCAAATGCCATTTTGGGCTGTATCAACAGGGGCATCACATTAAAATCACAAGATGTCATAGTCCCATGTATACGGCACTGGTCAGACCACACCTGGAGTACTGTGTGCAGTTCTGGAGGCCTCACTTCAAGAAGGACGTAGATAAAATTGAAACGGTACAGAGGAGAGCAACGAGGATTATCTGGGGCCAAGGGTCCAAGCTCTAGGAAAATAGGTTGAGGAACTTGGGAATGTTCAGCCTGGAGAAAAGGAGGTTGAGAGGGGACATGATAGCCCTCTTTAAGTATTTGAAAGGTTGTCATTTGGAGGAGGGCAGGATGCTGTTTCTGTTGACTGCAGAGGAGAGGACACACAGTAATGGGTTTAAACTTCAAGTACAACGATATAGGCTAGATATCAGGAAAAAAATTTTCACAGTCAGAGTAGTTCAGCAGTGGAATAGGCTGCCTAAGGAGGTGGTGAACTCTCCCTCACTGGCAGTCTTCAAGCAAAGGTTGGATACACACTTTTCTTGGATGCTTTAGGAAGCTTAGGGCTGATCCTGCGTACAGCAGGGGGTTGGACTAGGTGGCCTGCATGGCCCCTTCGAACTCTATGATTCTATGATTCTATGATTGTGTGGAGCACAACAAATTGTGGCAAGTTCTTAAAGAGATGGGAATACCAGAGCATCTTATTTGTCTCTTGAGAAACTTATATGCAGGTCAAGAAGCAACAGTGAGAACTGAACATGGAATCACTGATTGGTTCAAAATTGAGAAAGGAGTTCGGCAAGGCTGTATACTGTTGCCTTGCCTATTTAACTTGTATGCGGAGCACATCATGAGAAAGGCGGGGTTAGATGAGTCGCAAATTAGGATCAAGATTGCAAGGAGAAATATCAACCACCTCAGATATGCATATGATACCACTCTAATGGCAGAAAGTGAAGAGGAACTAAAGAGCCTGTTGATGCGGGTGAAGGAGGAGAGTGCAAATGTTGGCTTGAAACTCAACTTCAAGAAAACGAAGATCATGGCATCTGGCCCTCTCAATTCCTGTTAAATAGATGGGGAAGAAATGGAGGTAATGACAGATTTTATTTTCCTGGGCTCCAAGATCACTGCAGATGGGGACTGCAGCAAAGAAATTAAAAGACGCTTGCTCCTGGGGAGGAAAGCTATGGCAAATCTAGACAGCATCCTAAAAAGCAGAGACATCACCCTGCCAACAAAAGTGCGTCTAGTCAAGGCTATGTTATTCCCAGTTGCCATGTATGGCTGTGAAAGTTGGACCATAAGGAAGGCCGAGCATCAAAGAATTGAGGCTTTTGAATTCTGGTGCTGGAGAAGACTCTTGCGAGTCCCTTGGACTGCAAGGCGAACAAACCGGTCAGTCCTAGAGGAGATCAGCCCTGACTGCTCCTTAGAAGGCCAGATCCTGAAGATGAAACTCAAATACTTTGGCCACCTCATGAGAAGGAAGGACTCTGGAGAAGAGCCTAATGCTGGGAGCGATCGAGGGCAAAAGAAGAAGGGGACGACAGAGAATGAGGTGGCTGGATGGAGTCATTGAAGCAGTAGGTGCAAACTTAAATGGACTCCGGGGAATGGTAGAGGACAGGAAGGCGTGGAGGATCATTGTCCATGGGGTTGCGATGGGTTGGACACAACTTCGCACCTAACAAGAACAACAACAATATTTAGGCCAGGTAATACAGCCCTGCAAGATAAAGACATGCATTTAGGGAAAGCCACTGAAGTCGTGAATACTTGCATTTCCGTCACTGAAGAGATAAATAAAGTAGACATTCTCTTTGAGGAGATTTTGGGGGAAAGTTCTGAAATATGTGAACAGAAAAACATCTGCACTTAAAACGGGTATTTATTGAAGTCCATGATTATTCCATTGCAGAGACTGAAACTGCCACCTTACCAAAAAATGCGTCCCTCGAATAAAAAAATTCTGGCTATGGACCTGTGCACCTACCACCTTGTGTCAGAATTCCAAAGGTGTCCACAGGCTGAAAATGATGGGGAACCCATGCTCTTCTGTCAACTTCACATCGATGTTAAAAATAATATTTGAAAGTCCTTGGTGCATTATTTTATCTACGTCTAACCAGCCTTGATCAGATATTTTTGAGGTTGTTTCTTTCTGTCTAAAGCTGCAGAAGAAAAATGCCATGTTATACAGACTGTCTCAGGAAGTATCCATCTTAAATCTGTCTCATGTGCAGAAGACTTTGTTACTATAATAAAAAAGTAATTGTTTTCCATTGTGATGGAGAGGCTAATAAACTAATCAAACAAGAGACTTCTGTTGGGGTGAAAAATGGAAAGGAAAATAAGGAAGGTGGTTTTATTTTCTAAAGACTGAAAAAGTATTATTTGATATTAATACATAGAATACAACAGAGCTGGGAGAGTTGAAGAGATAACAATTTGCATACAAGATGTAATTTATTTACCCTCTTATATATCTTAAGCCATCTTTTCATCAAAAGCTTGTATATAAAACTAGATACATATGTGTGGGAAAGAAAGAAAGAAAGAAAAAATAAGTCAGCAGCAGAACATCAGATGCTTTGGAAATTTCTTTAGCAATGCAACTAAACAATTGATTGCCCTCTCTGAAATCCAACCTAGCATATTTTAGAACATTTTTCTTCCAAAACATGGTTAGGATATCCCTATCGATAATGAACCACTGTTTTCTAACCAAGGGTAATTATTTTTGCATTCATCCCCCCTGGCCTAGAGTGATACCTCTGTTTTCCAGTATTAAATCATTGGACACTAGGTACAAATATGGGTAACTTTGTGGCTGTCACAAAGAGAAGGGAGAAATGGCAACATCCTGATCAGTGCTGAAACATCCTCCCATAACTATTGTAGGGCAAATGTTCTACATTTTGTGGGAAACAAGAAGAACTAAACATACATAGGGTTGACAACTATTTTTCCAGCAAGGCTTCTGAGCTTTTTGCTGTTTGTCAGGTTACCAATAAAAAGGTATAGTGGCAATTGAAGTTTCTGAATTTATCACAAAGCTTTTAAAGGAGGCTTTAATGGTAGGAGGCTATTAAACAGTTGGTGACTCTTAGCCAAGTCTGAACAACTTGTGACCAATCAAACTGAATGGAATCCACCAGCATGAGCCTCCTGTTTTGCCTCCTGCCTGTAACATCAAATAAAGAGTTATTTGTTTGACTTGCTGAGTTACAAGTTGGAAAAGACTGTATAAGACATACAGAACCCCTCTCTTCTACAAAGCTTTACAGACAAGAACAACTAGCCCCTCAAGGTCCAAATTCAGTTAACCTTGATCTCTAGTTCAGGAAAATGTCATGTATGGGAACAGATCCAAACACTTTAATATAGATAGTAGGGCTACTGACAGTATTTTGGATTCCCATAACATTTAAGAGCATACCAGAGTGTAGAATAAACTAATCTGGCATTGTTAGCAGCCAGACTTCACTGGGGGTAATTTATAAGCAATCATTCAGAAACAACCTTCTTTAATTTTGCATCAAATATTAACTCCTAATGAAGTTTACCCATTCAGAACTATTTAAACTGATACCAGTCTGCAGTTGGTATAGTCACCTGTATATGCTAAAATGTCACTTTTTGCATTTTAAAGGCCAGACACAAATCCTAACACCAAATTTCTCACTAGGAGGTGCAACAAAACTAAAACTGCTACAGGGCATTTTAAAAGATTGTAATAAAGCAGCAGGAAAGCAGTTTCTTTTGCAATTATGCTGCACTATGCAGAAAAGCTGTCAACAAAACTGACCTCTTTAAGTTGTCATGCGAAAAGCTTGATTATTGCTGTTTCCCCTTTTTTTGCACAGGAGACAGACAAAGCTGTCAAGCATTGTTTCCTTATTATTGTCATTTGCTCAGGACCCAACCACTTCACAGAGTGAGTAACAGCTGGTCTGATCCATCACTCTGCTGAAGGTTAACAGAACTGCCACCTTGATAAAACTTTGTTTTACAATGCTATAGGCAACGAGGCAGCAAAGAAAGCTGGGGTGGAAGAGTCTATGGCTCCATTTTTCTTACTTGCAGATCTCTCATTAGCATCCAATGATATCAAAAAATGAAATGCTAAGAGGCTTATGCTAATAGTCATTGACATCCTGGAGCCTGGTAAGTCAGAATGAACATACTCTCATTTATGTGCTAATATGGACTGGCTTTT
Organism: Paroedura picta; assembly: GCF_049243985.1. Lineage (NCBI taxonomy): Eukaryota > Metazoa > Chordata > Lepidosauria > Squamata > Gekkonidae > Paroedura > Paroedura picta. Next base: position 126,061,916 of record NC_135369.1, on the reverse strand, counting down.
GGAGTGTGAGCCTTTGGGCATGATTACATCTCTGAGGTTTCTTTTTTGCAAATAATTTTTATTACATATTTTATATAGTTTCAAAATGGGAAAGGCACAAAAAAGAAAAAAGAACAAAGAACAGACATGTCAACTTGATAACAATTTTTTTTTAGTCTCTAGCCCAGTGGTTCTAAACCTGGGGGTCGGGACCCCTTTGGGGATCGAACAATCCTTTCACAGGGGTCGTGGCAGGGTGAGCAGCTTGGCCGGGGGGTGTCACCATTGTTGCTGCTCCTCCTGAAGGTGGCCACTAATGTATATACAATTTATATACCATCATGAACAATGGGTCTTCACATCATTGGTCAGTTTTGGTTTAATTTCTGTGAAGAACACTTGCATAATTTTATGGTTGGGGGGTCACCATAACATGAGGAACTGTATTAAAGGGTCGCAGCATTAGGAAGGTTGAGAACCATTGCTCTAGCCAATCAGATAATACATTTCAGATTTACCAATTCATACCATGCTTACTTCTTAAAACTGAAATTAAAATTCTACATTTACTTTCTAAATCAACAAGTCATTTCCTCATTATTTTTATTTTTCCTACAAGAAGTCAGTAAGAGGTTCCTAATTAATCATAAAATAAATTGTACTCTCTAATATAAATTTAGCCATTTCAGCGAATTCTTTGATCATTTTCACACAAGGAATCCGCCCCTGGACAGCTTCTGGTTGCTGGCGTGTTTTAGAGCCTCCTCCACATGATGTTGCCTGCATCCCGAGGATGTCCAGGGGCTGGCTCAAGTTTTGCCGAAATTTGCCTTGGGATGAGGGAAATTGCAAAAAGTGGATTTACCACTTTTTATCTCACATCCCATCATGAGCAACCAGAGTCAATCCCTTATGGAGAGCGAAAGGCACAATAGTCTCTATAGCGTTGTCTCACCCTCACACCCATCTTCCCCTCTCCATTTCCTGCTCAAACGCATTTCGACCCTACTGGCTTTTTTTCTGATGCACATGAGATACACCCTCAGCATAGAATTATATAATATCGAAGAGTGGTGACCCTAGGAATATATCATAGGAGGTGGTCTCCAAAAAGGATAAAATGTACATATATTGGTTGGAGCCATAATTTACAGATTTAATATAGATATTTTATATATAGTGTATTATCACAGTTCTTACCACTGTGGAAGACCCAGTAGGGTCAAAACGCGTTTGGTCTTAAGTGCTGTTAGTTCTGTATAGTTTCTATGAAGTTTTTATTCTGTTTTTAATTGTGCACTAAAATAAATAATCATCAAGTTTTACATTATTTTATTGTACAGCGCAACTTCTGAGTTCTCACCTAGTCTTAGTCACATACCCCCTATCCCAGAAACATATATAAACAGTGGCTTTGCTAAGCCCAACCCATTCAAAACACCCTTCACACTGCTGACTGGTTGTGTCGTACCTCTGCCTCACTATTCTTCAAGACTGGTAAATATACTTACAACCCTTTCCCCCACTGTATTTTCCTATCCATTAGACTGCTAGTATGCTAGATATATTTTTGCTTATTGCTTTTTATTGTTTTTCTTACAATAAAGATTATTATTTTACCATAACTGTCTGTTGTCTGCCTTGAGTTCTAAAAAGTGTAATCACCTCATAAACATTGGCAAACTATCCTTAATGCTACATTACCAGGCCTCTCACAAAGCAATTCCCCATTGCTCATATATACATGTCTTGGACATGTGTGCATGTATTTCTGGTAACAGAACTGAGGCAGAGAATATGGTCAAACAAGGCACAGAGGAAATATTTTGCTAACTATTGAATTAATAGTGGGATTTCAGTTGGATGAATTTGAAGAGATGAATGCACCAGTAACAGAGAATGAAGGTAAAGTAGGTGTTGTAGGATAGAAGAGGATCTTATCCTCTTCTGCTCAAACGCATTTCGACCCTACTGGCTTTTTTTCTGATGCACATGAGATACACCCTCAGCATAGAATTATATAATATCGAAGCAAATGTACCGAAATACCTCCATCATCAGTCATGGAATCCAATAGTGAAAGGATTCCTGGTGTTGAACAGGACCTCTCTCAAAACCTGCCAGAAGCCAGTATAATGTATGCAGGGTGAGAGGTTCTAGAAACTTGTCTAGATGCAGGCTCATTCAGTGATATAGGCCCATATAGCATGATCAAGATGCATTCCAAACAATCCCTGTTATCTTCCCCAAAGACCTAGGTTATAAGGGAAACAGAGTGGAAGAAAGCGGCAGGAAAAGTGGAAGAAAGCAGCAGGAAAATGTATATTGGCCATATAATAAGGAATGTATCTTCTAAGTGACCATGCAGCTGTGTCTGCCCAGCTCTGGCAGAGCTTCAGAATTCTCAGCATTCAGAACCTAGTTTAAGTTACAACTCAAGTATAACTGGCAGCTAAGCTCTGGTTATCTCCACCAGCCTTTATCAATGCTGCTAGAAGCTCTCCCTTTTTTTAGTGTGGCTATGCCTTAGTAATGTGTACTACTCATGCTTTACTGTATATAATCTGTCCCATATTCATCATTTTGCAGACTTGTCTGCCTATACACTAAACATGTAATTCATGATTCTTGTTACTTAGACCGGAGCTCAATGTTTATCTTATATCATTTCTGGTTTGTTTAGCTGTCCCCTGTACAGAACAAAAAGTAGTGTGATTTAAATCACAAGTGTTTGAGACAGACAGGGAAAGAAAAAGATATTTCATCTATAATGGTAAACATTCATCAGCTGCCCATAAAGTCTGTTCCAGCATATATTGACTATAAAGTTATCAATCTTGCAGGTGATTACTCTAAATTTTATGAAAAAACTTAAGAAAACCAATGGCAAGATGACAGGGAAACAGCTCACATATAGCTTAGCCTTGCTGCTAGGAAAGGTTTCCTGAAGTTCCAAGTTTTAAACTACTGTGAAACAAATTTTGGCCAGCTCCCGATTGGGAAGTTCCTGGAAATGTTGTGGTGGAGTCTGAGGAGAGCAGGGTTTGGGGCAGGGAGAGGCCTTAGTCAAGCATAACGCCACAGAGCAGCCTTTGTCAGTCTTTTTACCACTGAGAAACCTCTGAAATATTCTTCAGGATCAAAGCATCATTAGGGAATGTTGCATGTCTTTTTCAAACAAAATTACTTTGTACCTTTAAATTGCTGTGGGTGCGTTTCCTTTCATTCTTTTTCCTTTTCTATAATGCAGCCTTTGTCAGACTTTTTACTGTTGACAAAGGCTGCCATAGAGTCTACCTTCCGAACCAGCCATATTCTTCAGGGGCACAGATCTCTGTTGTCTAGGTTCAGTTCTCATTGGCAGCCCTAGACCTGGAAGCAACATCTGAGTGGCTTGAAGCCAGTTGACTTGCATAGCTCAATTAGGCCTGGCGGCTTACTTCTGTTCATCAGCAGCCACCTGTGAAAGCCAAGGTGATATAGCAGTTAGTGTTTCTGAGACAGTTTCTGCACAACTAATTAGGCTCTGATTTCTATTTGTTTGTGTCCGTGTTTTTCCCCCATTCCTGAATAGACTCCGACCCCTTCAGGGGCAGTCCCAGGGCTGTTCCAATTTGCTCAGTTGGCCTACATCAAGGGAACATTCAGAAATCCGCATTCCATTTTTTGACGCAGGAGCCAATGGTGTGTATGTTGGGGCTAGGCCATGTGGAAGCAGGAAAAGTCAGGCCGTCTCCAGTCAGACATTCCCAGCCATTGCTCCCTCCCCCCAAGCATCACTTCCATCATCTACCCTGGCAAACTCCCCCTCCCTTTTAAAAAAGGGAGAAGAAGGCTAGTTCCAGCATAACATGATTCCAGCATAATGATTTTTTTTAAAGGAACAACGGAGTTGCCAAAGGGCGACATGCTGTACAGGCAAGTCTCCACAGGTAGAAGCCTCCAGCTGGCCATCAGGGCTCGCCTTTAGAACATGCCCAACCTTTGCTGCCTAGAGCCTCAGAATGATGCTGTGGCATTTTAACAAGCAAGGACTCTTCGTTTTTTGTCCGTGGAGGACTGAACCAAGAAAAGCCAAGCCACTGTATATAGTTTTTTTGTAAAACCAAGTAAAACAAAACAATAACTATTTAATACACAAGAAAGGACATGCTCTCTAGTGAAGGAGAGCATATCTACAGTGGAAAGCATCTGGGTAAAAATAAGCGAGGGGAAAACAAACAGTGTGGTGGTTGGTGTCTGCTACTGACCGCCTGGCCAACGAGAGGATGTGGATGCTGCACTTTGTGAACAGCTTGAGAAAATATCCAAGCGGCAGGACCTTGTCATCATGGGTGACTTCAATTTCCCAGATGTGTGTTGGGAAACAAACTCTGCGAAGCGTCCTCAATCATGCAACTTTCTGACCTGCCTGGCTGACAATTTCATTTATCAAATGGTAGATGAACCCACAAGAGGTTCAGCCATACTGGACTTAATACTGACCAACAGGCAAGAGTTGGTGGATGAGGTGAAGGAGGTGGGGACCCTAGGGGGAAGTGACCATGTCCTCATAGAATTCCTTTTGAGATGGGGAGCTAAGGAAGCTTGTAGCCAGACGCGGTTGTTGGATTTTCGTAGGGCAAACTTTAATAAACTCAGAGACATGATGAGTGTCATACCATGGACAAGAATGCTGGAAGGGAAGGGAGCAAGTGAAGGGTGGGTGCTACTCAAACAGGAGCTATTGCATGCTCAATCAATGACTATCCCAGAAAGACGAAAACACTGCAGGAGGTCTAAGAAGCCTATTTGGATGAGCAGAGAACTTCAAGAGGAACTAAGAAAGAAAAGGAAAATGTTCAGGAAATGGAGGAAAAGACAGAGCTCTAAAGAAGAGTACCTACAGGTTACTAGGCACTGTAGATCAATCATCAGAAAGGCCAAAGCTGAGAGTGAGCTAAGATTGGCCAGGGAAGCCCACTGTAACAAGAAAAGATTTTTCAGTTATGTGAGGAACAAACGTAAAGTAAAGGAGGCAATAGGCCAGGGGTAGTCAAACTGCGGCCCTCCAGATGTCCGTGAACTACAATTCCCAGGAGCCCCTGCCAGGATTCGCTGGCAGGAGCTCCTGGGAAATGTAGTCCACGGACATCTGGAGGGCCACAGTTTGACTACCCCTGCAATAGGCCCACTGTTGGGTGCGGATGGACAAACTCTAACGGAGGATGCAGAGAAAGCAGAAAGGCTTAGTGTCTATTTTACATCTGTTTTTCCCCACAGGTCAAAGTGTTTAGGCACATCTAGAGATGGCCGTAGCCAAAGGATAGTGTCTGGGTGGCAGGTTAACATGAATAGAGAGGTTGTCGAGAGGCATTTAGCTGCACTGGATGAGTTCAAATCCCTATGATTCTATGATTCTAAGAAATCTCCTTGAAGCAATAACTGATTTACAATGAAGTACTGACATATATACTCTGGCATAAATGAGCATGGGAAATATGCCAGATGTCTCTTAAACCCATTCTGTTATGATCAAGAACTCTCCCTCCTTGCTTCTTGCTCACTTTCCAAATTCAAAAGTTCTTGTAGGGATGCCAGCCTACAGGTGGGACCTGGGAATACCCCAGAATTACAACCTGAATCTGGCAACCCTAACACCCATCCTCTGCTGGTGGCTAGGACAGACCTGCCCCCCCCCCGAAGTCTTTGTCATTCTTATGATGATTCTTAATTATGACAGCAACATCACTGTTGCCACTGCACAACAAAACAAAATCAGAGTCCAGGGGCACCTTTAAGACCAACAAAGATTTATGCAAGCACTCTTCTTCAGACTGCAGGAAGAAGAGATGGAGGCTTTCCTTCCACATTGCTTCTCTGGTGGTGGCTGTCAAATTCACAAGAGATACTTCATGAGTTTTAAAGAATAGCAGTTTTTATATACATAAAATAGAACAGCTTTCTCTTCTGGGTCCCTTTCCAAGGTGTTCTTTCTGTTTCCCACTCCTCTGTTAGGAATCCTGGCTCCTCTGACTCCTCTCTTCTTCCTTGGGTCTAGTGAAAGATCACATTTTACTACAGTGGCAGTTCAAATAAAGAATCCTCCTTTATTTGGAACATCTTCATTCAGTATATCCACAATGTATCTTTTCGACTTGAATGGACTTACCTGAAGGTGATCCCTTTCTACACCATGCAGAAGAGGTTACTAACATGAGTCACCTTGAGTGGAAAGAGAAGGTTGTTTGTCTTCCTTCATAAGCTAGTTACTATTCTCAACCTGACAGAATTCACTTGTTTACTGTGCTTCTGTTAGAATGAAAGCAAGCCCATTCTTTGCACAGAATAGCTCTTTACTGTATGCTGAGTGGAGGGTGGGGGAACCCATGTAATCCGAGGTGCATAGATCTCAGGGATTATCCTCCAAAGTTAGTATGATCAGTCATTAGGAACTCAGTCTCCCTGCCCTTCAAATTTCGAAAAGATGGGCAATTTCACTAGTAACGGGATAAATATCCAGGGATTTATCTCAAGCAAACAAATCAGCAGATTCAAACAGTTCGCCAGCCATGAAGGCTGATAAAATTTGTCTTAATTTGTCATTTTTTAAAATGAAGTTTTCATCAAAAGTCCCCATTAATCTGCTCTCACAATGCCTCAAGGAACCAAAAGATACTTGTACACCAAAGTTTGTTCTGTTTTGGTGTAGCAAGAAAGAAGTATTTGCCAAAATTCTCTCATAGACTGTTTATGCACTGGGAACTTCACTGCCTCAGCTCCCATGCAGGAGCACAAATCAGGGGCAGGTGCACTGGGCCAAATGCTCCCCCATGTGGGTGCAGGAAGAGGTGGGGCAACCTGCCATGACTAAAACTCCAGCCTGCAGCCCAGCATGAAACCTCCAGTGCATAAACGGTCATAAAGAGAATAATTTCTGATGTTCCTTAAATAGGTGAAAATACTAAAGCCACTTTATTCCAGCCTCCAATAGCAAAACAGTCCAGGGATGATTACCTCAAGGAGAGGTGTCAAATACAGGTTTTAAATTACAAGGGCAACAGCAATTGAAAAATTAACTGTTTACCTTTCTGGCAGTATTGGTTCAAACAAATTATATCTCACCCCTCTCATCAGAGTACAGTCAGTTCCTGTGGAGGAAAAGAAAGTTTTGGAAGTGGATTCTATGGAGCCTTATATCTGCTGAGGTTTCCCCTCTCCCCAAAGTCTACCCTCACAGGACCCAACTCCAAATTTACAGCAATTTCCCAGCCCAGAAAACAGCAACCCTAGGCCATTACTGTAATACTCTGCTCTGCTGAATTTTGTAGGGAAAGACAAGGCAAAAGAAAAGGTTGTTTTTTACATCAGCAAAAATAAAATCAAACTGTGTATGTTAAGTGCCATCAAGTCACTCCTGGATTATAGTGATTTTAGAAATTAATGTCTTCCAAAGCATCCTATCATTAACAGTCTTGCTCAGGTCTTGCAAACTAAGGGCTGTGGCTTCCTTTACTGAGTCAATTTATCTGCCCAAATTAATATCTTATTATTTAAGATTTAATGTCTGCCCAGTTTTCAGCCCCCCACCATGCTACTATTTTAGAATATATTGCCCAGAACAGCCTCTTTGCCGTTAAACTATTTCCGTCAGGGCAACTTCTTCTCCTGGTTTTCTCACCTTCACTCCCCTCCCCTCCCCAATTTATTAGGTCACTAATTCTCCCTTAAACTCTCCTCTGTCAGTCTGATTGATATATATTACAAATGATGAGGGAAGACTTCTTTCTGCTGCTGACTGGAACTTTTTAAGAAACATGGACAACAACAATGCTTTTTCAGAATACAGCACTGGCTGAACTGATGACCAATATGCCATCGGTCAGATTTTGTTTTCCAAACCATTGATGACAAATTTGCTCTCCCTCACAGGGTTTCCTTTTATCTTTGTTGAGTAGCCCTTTTTTCTTGTTTCTTCTTTGTTTTTCTTCAGCTGTCCCACCTAGTCATTTGAAAGTATATTCTTAGAAGCTGACACAGCATAGGGAACTGAGGGAAGAGACTAAAATCCTTCTTTTTGTCCTGGTTTGATAATGGCACACAAGAGACTGATAAATCAAAAGTAACAAACTTTTTATTTCACTTTGAGTGGAAATGGTTAACTGGGAATCAGGTTTAGGACTCATGAGGTGGACAGACAACAGGAATGAAGTAAAAAATAAACATCAGATAATCTGCCACAAACAAGTAACTTTCTCTTATTGACAGGTCATTACAATTTGAGGAGAGAGATTTCTTGGCAGTTTCTGCCTATATAAAGGAGCATAAGATTCTAGGTTTCACTGATGCTAAAGTTGGTGAAAGTAGGAACATTCTCACAAGTTTCAGTTTCCATTTACTTCACACTTCCGACTTGTTAGGGATGGGCTAAACTTCTCCTTTTAGTCTGCAGCTCTGCTCTAATGATGCAGGTGATCCTGGAGGGCTGGAAACAAGCCGCTGATTTCATCTGCTGGATCAGAACTAGGGAGTAGAGTTGACAAGCCCTCGGCTGTAAATCTTAGCATGCTTGCACCTCCTCTTGTTTGTCAGCTTCTGCTGCCTCTGGCTTGGCTACACTGGCCCCTTCTCCTCCAAAGACTCCTCAACATTGCTGAGACCTGGCTGATGTACAACACTTACCACTTTCCTAACTCAGGATTCTTCTTGATCCTCTAACAGTCTGTTTCATTCTCTCACCATTAACTGTCAACCTTCAACTGCCACTTTTAACTGACTCTTTCAACTGAAGAATTCCATTTGAATCCCCTATCACACAGGTTTCCCAAACCAGGGCAGAGTCTGCACTTACTTTCTTTATTCCATTGTCAATCCTGTTGAATTCATAGAATCATAGAATCATAGAGTTGGAAGGGGCCATACAGGCCATCTAGTCCAACCCCCTGCTGTACGCAGGATCAGCCCTAAGCATCCTAAAGCATCCAAGAAAAGTGTGTATCCAACCTTTGCTTGAAGACTGCCAGTGAGGGGGAGCTCACCACCTCCTTAGGCAGCCTATTCCACTGCTGAACTACTCTGACTGTGAAAAATTGTTTCCTGATATTTAGCCTATATCGTTGTACTTGAAGTTTAAACCCATTACTGCGTGTCCTCTCCTCTGCAGCCAACAGATCACTTTGAACTCAATTCTTCCTCTCCCCCCCCCCTCCCCATTGAAACAGGAAAGTCTTCTGCATGTGGTTAGGGTAGTTCAGAAGGGGGGAGGAAGCCAAGCCTCTTTCTTTCTTTTCTTGAATGGGGGGGGGAGGAGAGGAGCCAAGCAGGGAGCCTCTTTCTTTTCTTGGAGGGGTGGGGGAGAGGATTGAAAAAGGCAGAGGAGCGAGGAAAAATCCAGGACCGACAGAAATTGAGAGAAATTAGGGGCTTCTCCTTTAAGGCAAGCGTGTCACATGACCTGGTGTAGCCTATCAGAGGTTCTCTACCACGGAGCTTTCTTTCCCAAATGGATATTGAGGATTAAAAGCACTCTAAGATATCGCACAATAAAGGTAGTGTCACACCAGATCAATCCTTCTTGCTGCAGAAGGAAAATTTACATTTCCCCAAATCCAAATGGAAATCGCATTCTGTGTAGAGGGCAGGGACTGAATCGATCTGGGGTTGGAATAAAAGCTCCATGCAGTTTACAACCTGCTTACAGCATTAACTGTTTACCTTCTGTCACACAATCAGTGCAGAAAAATGTACTTGTTCACCTCACAAGTCAGGAGAGGGCAGAGCCTGGTAGAAGTGTTGCTAGCAGCTGACTGCTGTTCCTCTCACCCTCCTTCATGGTGTTGGGGGTGGGGAAAGGCAAGCCCAGCAAGCTGCTGTACCTTGAGTCACCATGGTCTGTGTGAGCACAGGCCCAGGAAGGCAAGGAACTAGTGCAGCCTTGAGAGCCCAATGGGTACAAAGCCCAATAGCAGCACAGCTAGCAGCTGCTTATCTTCCTCTCATCCTCCTTCTTGGGGGAAAGCACTCTAGATTGGAGGAGGAAGGCTCACTAACCAGAACTCACTAATCATGCCATGCAATCAGGCAGTGGTGCTGGGGTCCCATTTAGGACTACTATCCACAAACCTCCATTTGTGCCCTGGAACCTCCTCCCCACCCAACCCCTGGTGCCCTAGGCAATTGCCTAGACCTGACTAATGGGTGAGCTGACTCTGTACACCTCCTAGTCGCTGAGCTAAATTGAGCAGCATTTCCATGATGCTACAGATGCTACATGATGCTACAGATGCTACAGAAACTCTTCAGGATTTGGAAACACTCAGGGGAAGAATCATATGGATGTAACTGGTCACAAAGGTAGCATATTGAAGCAAACCTTCATTTGTTCTTCTTTGCTACAGAGCTTTTGAACACTTTGTCATGCTCGTCCTTTAGACATGGTTGTGAACATTTTCTGCAAGCCCTATAAATATCTTGAGCTTTTTCCTAAAGACAGCAGAGACAGATGTTTGGCATATGTCTCCACTTGTCTAACCTCCTGAATGATTCTGCAGGCTTCCAACTGTAGGGATTGGCATATCTTTCTTCAGGTGAGTTGCTGCTTGTAGGAAAGACCAAAAAATTTCATGACCTTGTCAGCATTTGATGGTTCTAGGGAAAAGCAAGGTTTTACAACTGCCAGACACCTGTGAGGTATGCATCGCCTGTGTTTGGGAGGCCTGTGAGCCAGAAGCCATTCTAAATATTTCAGCAGGATAGCTATTACATGCATGATCTTAACTCCTAACCACATCATGCTAGCAAAAAATTCACTTGGCCAGGAGGTTATTTTCCCATTCACTAATTCATCTACTAATTCATCTACAATTCATCTACTTGTGCATCTATAACAGACCTAAATGTTTTGTTATTGTTTTACTAGATCCTGTTTGGGCTCTTAGTTCTTAATTTTAAAGATTGTCCTCTTTACCATTTCTCCACATCCCAAAATTAACTAGACTTTGTTGGTACAACATGCATATCCCTCCTGGTTGATGTTGGAAGGCATCAACAAGCATAGAAACATCTACATTGTTTATTACTTCCGGATAATGTTCTCACAATCAACAGTCCTCACTATGCAGAGGTATCACAGACGGGGGATAAAAAGAAATGATGGAAACTTCTGGAGAGAAGAGCAAGGGAGAATGAGAAGGAAGAACAGAAAAACAACCATAATGTTTATCTGTCATTGTGATCAAGAAAGACGAGGCTCTTTCTATGCATGGATCCATTTGTCAATCAAGATTACTATATATAAAGCTATTTTACACTGAGTCAGACCACTGGTCTGTCTAGCAATGTATTGTTATATTGTCACTCCTCTGACTGGTAGAGACACACTGTGGGCTTGACTCATCCTACTATTTGAAATTCTACTTAACAGAAGATATCAGGGATTGAACCTGGGGCATGCAAAACTTGTATACACTCACTGAGCCATCACTCATATAGCCGCCTCTTCCCAACGCAGCCTAAAATGCCCCATGAAATAAGGAACAGAGCCTCTCCAGGAAGAACATAAGGGGGGAGAGGGAAATCTGCAACTAGAGAGTGAGACTGGCAAGCATTGTTCCTCCCTAATATTAGCTGAAATCCTTCATGGGAACTTTCCCTTTGTGACCTGCACATATCCTCACCCCCTTTGTTTTGCTTTCGCTACCTAAGCAAGTTCAGAAGCCAATGGGTAGAAATGTGTTGCTTTATTGCATGGCAAATGGCAAGCACATGCAGTTGGGACAACATATGTTGTTTTTCTCTCTTGCACAAATACAGTAAGCCTGCATATGCTCCAGCCTAGCATGCCATGTGTATTTTTCATATTGTCTAAAATCTCTAAAGTTGGGACTACAAAAATTGATGTTAGTCAAGAACAAAATCTGAAAGTATTACAAGCTGACCTTTAGAATGGAGGATGAAGGATCCACAGTTCAAATCTTAGCATTCCTCAAACTGGACCCCTAGAGAGCGTGGTACTAGAAATAAGACTGCTGAACTCCTTACCCAGAGTAAAGGTTTTGAATACCTTATGCATCCTTGCAGGATAATAAGAAGGCTGTGACTATTACGCTTGGAATTAATTTATAATCTAGTACCTTTTGTATAATGTTCATTTGACCACATAGTTGAAAAGATGTAATGATTTAATGATGCCTTGACTAACCTAAACATCTGGAACAAGTTCCTGACAGAGCAGTTTCTTAGTGAAACAGGCTTCCTCGGGAGGTGCTGGGTTCTCTATCTTTGGAAATTTTTAAATAGAGGCTGGATAGCTATCTGACAGAGAGGCTTATTATGTGAAGATTCAAGGGGGTGGCAGGTTAGAGCAGATGAGCAATAGGGTTGTGAGTGTCCTGCATAGTGCAGGGGGTTGGACTAGATGACCCAGGAGGTCCCTTCCAACTCTATGATTCTATGATTCTAAATTACAGTATTAACATAAAGGTACAATGGACTGGAAAGGTACAATGGACTTTCTACTTTAAAGGGTTATAAATAATATACTATGGTATTATTTCCATCCACTTCACCTTTGGTAACCATAAATTGTAGAATGACCATATCAATGCTAAAAAGTCAAATAAACTCTTGTTAAATTTCAGCTAAGGCATTGTACAATAACTGAAGTATCCCCCAGAACTGTTTCAGGAGCTATATAGATAGTAGCAAGGTTAATGCTTTTAAAATAATAGCTGTTAAATTAATGGAAAGGAAATAATATACATGACTTTGAAATATTTCAGTTAGAAGCTAACTGAAATTGAAACAGAGGTGTTTCCACAAGAAGACAAGTTTGTATAGTTTACCTTTTGCTGCTACAGCCACTTATACAGCCGGCAGAAGCAATGGAGTTGCCACTAGGGAGGCCCAAATGAGGCTGTCAACTGTAGAATCAGGATTACCATTCTTGCCCAGTATCACTCGTTACAGATTAATCAAATATCCACATGTCTATAGTTTACATATTAATAAAATTCAGGTAATAGTTCCTGTGTTGTTTAAACTCTCCAATTGGTCTTCTATTGGCTAAATTAGTTAATTTTGCCATTTTACACAATTCTCCCAGCTTGTCCAATCATGCTGACATAGTCAGTGGATTTTTCCATCCTTGTGCAATGAACAGTTTTGCAGCCGTAGGGACAGGGGAAAAAAGTTTGTCATTTTTAGGAACTGAGTCGGTATTGTACTCAATAACATGAATTCTGAATGCAATGAAAATGTACAATTCAACATTTTTTCAATCAACATATGTATATTAATCCAATATTTTAAATCTTCTTACATCTCACATCAGGCTTAAGGTTTTGGTTATCACCTTTAAGGCCATACGCGATCTGGGCAAAGTATACCTGAGGAATCACTGCCTACACCCCTCAAAGAGCCTTGCGCTCTACTACCTCCAACCTCCTGGTGGTCCCTGGCCCCAAAGAAGCCCACTTGACCTCAACCAGGGCCAGAGCTTTCTCCATTCTGGTCCCCACCTGATGGAATGAGCTCCCAGAGGAGATCAGGGCCCTGACAGAACCCAAACAGTTCCGCAGGGCCTGCAAAAGGGAGCTCCTCCTCCAGGCATTTGGTTGAGGTTGACCCGGAGCATCACTTCCAATTGGCCCTCAGGCCCCCCTCCCTCCTATTATGACTGCCACTAATCTGCCTAACGCACTGGGTCCCAGTAAGAGTTGAGCTGAGGCTCCTTTGCAGTTCTATCTTATTATTACTTCTGTTATTATGTTGGAGTTATTATTGCTATATTGTTATTGCTGTTGTCACATGTGTTTCCTTATGTTATCTGTACCTATTTCCTGTTCCCTGTAAACTGCCCTGAGCCTTCGGGGGAGGGCGGTATATAAATATAAATAAATAAATAAATCTCCACCACATATGCTAAAATTATACATCTTTACACCTCCAACATTTTCTACCATGGTTGGCATTTTAGAAATTACCGTTGGAGTAATAGACTACCTATATAACATTGTATACCAATTTTCTGTCAAGGTTTCACATTTTGTCAGTTTAACATTTTTAGACCATAACAGTTCCCATTCATTCAGATTTATTTGTTTGTTTGTTTGTTTGTTTATTTATATGCCGCCCTCCCCGGAGGCTCAGGGCGGTTTACATAGAACATAAGAACAATACATGAAACAGGATCTTTTGATTAAGATTTTGCATCCATTTAATTATAATGTTCTTAATCTGTTCAGAATGTCTCATATTTAATCAATAGTTTATAAATCTGGCCTTGCAGATATGGTTTGTCTTGATCTATCATCATCTCATATTCAGTTAAGCTTGTTTTTGGTTCATTAGAGTCAAGCTTCTCAAACTTAAGCTTAGCTACTATTTGCAAATATTCGAACCATTGGATATTTACACCCTCCCACATTAGCTGATCCCAACTTTTGATCTGAGCTCCATTGGTTAGCATATCCTTATATCTTATTTCATGTATTCTTTTTTGTTGCATTTTCAACTATAGAGTTTTGACCAGGTTAGAGCATTTTGATAGCACTTCCAGTCATGTCAGAAATAACAGTGCATCAGGATGCCAGCAATCAATTCCATCTCCCTTCTGCCACTCAGCTGAGCAGTGGTAGGAAGGGGGGGCAGAGAGAAAATCTTCTACTCTCAGCAAGAACATGGCAGTCTTAGCTTGAACACAGCAGGTTTCTTCAATAATATCTTTAAAAAATCAGAGATCAAATCATGTTTTATTGATAGATCATTATACCAGTCTCAAGGTTGACTCAGCCTTCCATCCTTCCGAGGTCGGTAAAATGAGTACCCAGCTTGCTGGGGGGTAAACGGTAATGACTGGGGAAGGCACTGGCAAACCACCCCGTATTGAGTCTGCCATGAAAACATTAGAGGGTGTCACCCCAAGGGTCAGACATGATTCGGTGCTTGCACAGGGGATACCTTTACCTTTATACCAGTCTGTGCTTTCCTATGTTCTCAGCTTTAATTTTTTAAAAGTAAGTCACTATCCCATTGCCTGAAAGAGATGTAATGGGGAAAACATCTCCATAAGGAAAATGACTAGAGATTTACTTTTTTAAAAAAAGAGAGAGAATTCAGGGAATTTGATGCAAATATTAATATAATGGTAATTGATATAACATTATTAAACTGCAGGCTTCTTTGAAAGGAAAAAAAACTCCAGTGACACTGAGAGAAAATGTCTGCTGTGGGGAAGATAGCTGCCTGGTGAACAGCAGGATTACTAACCTGCAAGTGGGTCTAAAGATCTTCCAGAATTATGCTAGACGACTGAAGATAGCGCCGTACTAGCCTGTTCTGTAATGAGCTCTCGAGCCAAGCAGAGGGCCAAGAGCAGAAGCACCTGGCTGACCTGAGCGGGATGCACAAATCTCGCTCGCTGCTTGCCCCAGGGGCCGGGAACGGCCTGAGGGTCCTACAGATCTGCAGAGACTAAGTTCTCCGGATCACCGCTCCCTGTGCCTGAGGCCATAATGGCGTCCTTGTCGTAAACAAATCTCCAAGCTTGAAACGACCAGCCGCATAAAATCCTGCATTCTTCCCAGATTATCACTTTACAGCTTAAGAGCCGAAGTCTGATGAATTAACAACGCAAAGACTGGGAGTTTTCTGTTTGCTTTCCTCTTTCTTAAAGCCAGGCACTAGCCCCCCTTCTTCCCCACTAACCAATTTACAAGGGAATTCTTTCTTCGGACGGGAGGTAAGCCAGCTAAATACACTTGTTAAAACAAACAAAAGAAAGAACTTTAGAATTTGTTAAGGAGAGCTCAGCGGGTGATGTTGACAGAATACGGAGATCGACTAACTGATAATTTCTGACCGCCTGAACTCTCGCGAGATGCACCTGTGATCTGTGACTGTTTACGGCAATGGAAAAATTAACTAATGCACAGATGTTTCATTTGTTATACAAAGACAACTCAGAGATACTGAAAGTAGTCAAAAAGGTTGAAAAGGAAATACAAGATACCAAGAAAGAGCTCTCAGACAGAATCGGCGGTTTGAAAAAAAACAGCTGATGAAAACACAACTCAGCTGGCAACACACCAAACGAGAATCCAATGTCTGGAAGTTAATCAACAGGAGTGGGAGAGAGTGGCAGAAGATAAACCGAAGCCCTGGAAGTAGAATCTAAAGCTAGGAGCGTAAAAATCAAAGGCATCTCGGAAGAATTTGGGAAAACAGACCTAAGGAAGGAAATCACCGAAAGCCTGGAAGACTACTTAGAGAAGGTAGAGATTTGGATTGACAAAGTATACAGAGTCTACTCAAAGGCGACTGCATGCAAGAAGCAACCAAGAGACATCTTTGTGGGCTCTGACAGTAAGGCTGCAAGAAATACTCCACTCAAAAAGCTTCAGGCGACGCTGCTGAGTTTGGTGGATCAAGAAGCACAAAAATTCCAAGACCTGCCAGCAGATACATCATGGAAAAGAGCACAATTCCATCTTTTGCGACCACTTGAAGAAAGTGATGAATAGTGGAGCAATTACCTGGTCTTTCTTGGGAAAGACAGCAGCAACTTTTAGGTTAGGGCCAAAATACGATGGGAACTGACTGAGAGCCAGTTTGGTGTAGTGGTTAGGAGTGCGGACTTGTAATCTGGCGAGCCAGGTTCGATTCTGCGCTCCCCCACATGCAGCCAGCTGGGTGACCTTGGGCTCGCCACGGCACTGATAAAACTGTTCTGACCGAGCAGTGATATCAGGGCTCTCTCAGCCTCACCCACCCCACAGGGTGTCTGTTGTGGGGAAAGGAATGGGAAGGCGACTGTAAGCCGCTTTGAGCCTCCTTCGGGTAGGGAAAAGCGGCATATAAGAACCAACTCTTCTTCTTCTTCTTCTATATTACTTAAGATAATAACAGATTATATTCTCATATGTATCAACACTTACTTTGCTAAGAAAGACAGCAGTAACTTTTAGGTTAGGACTAACATGCGATGGGAACTGAATATGTACTTTTAAAGATAAAAATAGACTATCACATGTATCAACTATTATTTTGCTAGCTGGTTGTTGTTTTTTTCCTTTAATCTTTTTGTAAGCGCTTTATATATAATAAAAATAAATACAATATTTAAAAAAAATAAAGATCTTCCAGAATTACTACTGAACTCAAGACTATAGAGACCAGTGGAGGGTGGACTCTATGGCATTATACTGTATGGAGAAACACACATGCTAAATAATGCCATTTCAATCCAGTTTAGTGACTGTTTGAAAGTAGGTTTTGGCATTTCACACAGTAAAATCTAGTCAGAAAGTACACTGAAAGTGGATAGGAAATGTGTTATTTGTGGAGTGTGTGTGAAAGCACCCATAATCTCTTACCTCCCTAAACCCCACCCTCTCCAAGCTTCATGCCCAAATCTCTAAGAATTTCCAAGCCTGAAAAGGAAATCTTAGTGGTTCTGACCGAGAAAACCCAAATTTCTTTAAAAAAAATAAAATAAAAGATTACTGTGAGTTTTCCTAAAGCTTTGAAACCAAACAGGTTTGGGAAGAATTGTAGAAAAGCTAGAGAAACCCCAGGGGATGTACCACAATGCTGTAGGGAAGCAAGGAAAGGAAAACCTTTTAAAAATCAGCAGTGAAGCCTGAGCAAATAACCATGTTGAAACACCCACAGTCAAAACAGATTTATCCATTCTTCAAGAGAGATGCTTCTCTATGTATTTCTAGCACAGAAGACACAATAAGCATTTGTACCTGTGATAGCATTCCCTTAGAATGGAATCAGGTCAGGTAATATAAAAATAAAATGCTAGCTGTGCATCACTGCAGAAAAGGACTCTTGCTTGCACCTAATATGGCATTGTGTATGCCCATACAATTGTGTCCCAAGTGCTGGAGTAACACTGCATCGACAGAATCCAGCATTCAGAGGTTCCAGGTAATCTGAACAGCGGAGGAGGTTGAGCTAGCTGCTCTCTCCCCATCAACTGCAGCAGGATGCCAGCAGGCACAGCTTTGATGTACATGACCCCTGGATGTACCACTCCAACTAATGTCGAGATTCAGTCAGTGCTTTGATAGATGGGGGACATTCTGTGTTACAGCACACATTACAAACATCAGATGCTAATGCACGGTGTTATATTCCTGGGTGTGTTTTATCCGAACATATTTGGGTTGACTTTTAAGGCTTGGCCTAAGCAGATGAATATTACGTTTAATGTTTTCATAAACATGATGTTTTTAAAATGGGTAATAGTAACTCAGCCGTTTGGTCAGGCTGTTTTGGGTATTGTAATGCACATGGTATCGACCATATCCACTTGCCTAAAACAGTAACATCAATTCAGTTCTAACAGGCCGCATATGTGAAAAGGAGAGGGTTAAAATGTTTGTATAATGCTTCATTGAAACACAAACAAACTGAATTGATATCAGGTATTATTGCTCAATAGGGCTGTTGCTTTTTTACTCCATATAATTTGGGGGGGGTGTTTATATACACCACATATTTCTGAGGTTCTTTTTCCTCTCTCCTGAAGTGCTTAAAATTCAACTAGACAGTAGCAATTTTCTTTTAATCCAAGCAAACTGATGTGTCAAAGGCAATCAGGATACTGAAGCTATCCCCAGAGAATACTAATAATCCTGATGAATAGCTGTGCTCTCTAGAAAACCCAACTACTGAACTCTTGGCATAGAATGTCACAAGCACTTAATGCTGAGCTAGGTCAAGCAGTGCAGGGCTTGTGACCAAAATCTGCAGAACACACATCGTGTAACAATTAAAATGCTATCAAGAGTTGCAACAGAATTCTACACCAAATGGATTTCAAAGTAGATTTAGAGGCCATGACTAGAGTACAGCAAGTGGTGGCATAGATAAGAGAGCATAGGCCCATTCTTTATTTCTTTCCTTTATTAAAGCCCACCTGTCTCATGTAGACCCAGGACAGATTACATGTAAAACAATGCAGTCGAAAAGCACAAATGACCTAATCAGCTGTTGGCAGAATCCAAATATGCATTAAAGCAAAGTGCACACTGATGAAGAACAAAATAGATATATTGGATAAGTGTATAGGTAACAGGAATGATAGAAGCCAATCAAAGGCAAGAAGGAGAACTATTTGAAACAGGAAAAGGTCCCTAACCTTGCTATTCCTCTGGCTGCCCCTGCAGGATTTTCCATTCACTTATCTGCATATATGCACAGTAGATCTTGCATATTCCAACATGAGCAAATCAGTCGGCATACAAAAATTAGAATCAATAAAAAAAATTGTATCAAACCATTTCTGCATTTGAGACATACCTTTTTTTAGCAGTATTGAATTCCCATTGGATGCTGTGAGTTGGCATTAGGCTTTCCATATTTGGGCTTTCCCCCCACCCTTGTTTCCCCGGGGTGAAATTCACCATATGTCTTCCATACCTGATTTGAAAGGAGCTTTGCTCCCTTCCCCTTTTCCAAAAAGTTGGTTTTTGTTTTTGTTTGTTTGCAAAATGGTGCCTGCTTGCACTTTTCATTTGGTCGTGCCTCATAATTCCATGCCTTCCTTTAGTCATACTGATTCCCTTTCCCCCAAGGGATTACACCCTGTCTTTCTCCCCAATGGAGACTCGAAACCATTTACATCTTTTTCCTCTCCTTTATTTTATCCTCTCAAAAACTAGAGTGGACTAATGGATAAGTCAGCTCTGTACTGATCCTTGGGAGTTACTTCCCCATCCCTACCACCAAGATTTTATCAAGCTAGCTCATTGCTGCTAAGCTTTGGTTTCTGTTTTTACATGTCATGAAACTTTAATGTTTCTGCAACATTAGATACCCAATACTTTCAGATCTTAAAGATCTCGGTAACTTTATCAAAATAATAAAAGTTAATGAGAACCTATGATCTACGATGTGACAAGAGATCTCTTTACTTCTAGAGATGCACGCAGAAAATGATCCGACACACAGGGAAAACACAAAATAGAAACCTATCAATCATTCTAAACTGCATGCTAAATATTAAGTTATGTTTTCTCAATAGGCTTGTCATCCTTGGCTGTTAATAGCATGCAGGTGTTAGTAGCCTTTTCAATATTAAATCATGTTACACCATGTGTCATTATCCTATACCCTCCTGTTTACACTATTAAATCACAAAATGAAAACTCTTTACAATGGGGTTTTAAACATTCTGAAGTCTGCAAAAGAAAGCTAAATTGTCTAAAAAGAATACCAACCATAGCCTATATCTCCGGATGCACAAAAGAGAGCTAGAGGCACCAGCTTCTTTGCAGATTTGCAATGAAATGCAGAGTAGAAATGTAGGACATGGTAATGATCTAAGTCCCCAAGAAGGTGGGGGATGTTTAATGACAATGTTATATTTTATATTTTACATTAAATTGTTCAATTTTAATATTTTTTCCCAAAAAACTTATCTTTGTTCTAGTACCAAGGAAGGGAAGGTAGAAATCTCTCATTGTTGTCAAAGAGAGATCTGGCCAATTATTCAAATAAAAAGAAGACTTATCCCAAGTATCAATGCTTTTCTAGCTTTAAAGAGGGTTGCAGTAAAATAAATTGTTGCCGTTGTTGTTGTTGTTGTTGTTGTTTAAATTTATTACCCGCCACTCCCGAGGCCAGCTTGTGGAGTGTTACAATAGTCCATGCTAAAAAAACCCAATAAAATCCCATTAAAGCAATCCAAGGACACAAAAGAATACAACAATAGGAATGTCCATTGGGTATAATGGATATGCTGGGAATCAGGAATGCCTACTGACCTGCATTGAAATACATTATAGCAGTGGTCCCCAACCACCAGTGTGCGGCCCGGTGCCAGACCGCGAGAGCCTCGGCAGTGGGCCGTGACTCCCTCTTCCTGCCTGACCCGCAGCCAGGCCATGAGCAAATGGGCTGCCGAAGCAGCTGCCGAAGCTGGGCCGCAAGCTTCTTGCTGTGGGGGGGGGGAGGGAAGCGCAGCTGGCAGCACAACACTGGCGCAAACGCGCATGCGTGGCAGTTTCGTTCATGCACACATGTGCAGAGCTGCCATGCATGCACGGGCCCCAGGTCGCCCTCTCACCCCCCCCCACCCCTTGGTAGCGGGCCGCAACATTAAAAAGGTTGCGGACCACTGCATTATAGCATCCAGATGTTACAATGAAAACATGGAAAGAGAGAACCAGCCCGAGGTCTGGAATGACAGATCTAGAAGATCCTTGGGAGTAGCCTAAGTGTTCTGGAATGGGAATAGTCTCTCCCAGGGTAGAATGGTGGCTCCAGGGATTAGAAAAAGTGTCCTGGAACCGGAATGACCACTAGTCCTGGAATTTTTATACCATTTCCAAGAAATCATTCCAATCTCACAGTGTTTATAATATTCCTCAGGACTAATTCCACTCGGAACTGTTATTCCAAACCAAGGCAAATTACTGAAATTCTCTCTGTGTTTTAACTGAAACTTTAGTATGCTGTAGTGTATTTCAATAGAACCCACTGAAGTCAATTCACTTTCCTTGTTTCCATTACATCCAGTGGTCCTTCAGGCATTCCCCATTAATCCAAATGTTCATTCTTGTCATTTGTTTTAGTGCATCCCCTTTAAAGGGGGTGATGATGGCGATAGATTTTTGTTATGCATCTGGGAGGGAGACTAGCATTCACAGTGGCATATTTCAGGTCCAAAAACATCTTACAGGAAACTCATTGCAAAAGTACAAGCTGAAGAAAGTATGCAGGCAAACTTCAGAGACTTGTGGAATACTAGGACCATTTCCACACGAGGAATCTGTTCCTGGATAGCCTTTGAATATTGGTGGCTTTTAGAGCCCCCTCCACATGATGTTGCCTGCATCCTGAGGCTGTCCAGTAGCCGGGTCATGATTTGACCATTTTTAACTCACGATTTCAGGAATTGCCAAGATGGGTTTACCACCCTAAATCGTACTTCCCATTGGTGAGCAACCAGTAAGCAACCAGGGATAAGATTGTATAGAGGGGGAAATGTGAGATAGTCTCGGCAGCTTTGTCCCACCCTTCCCTCTCCATTTTGATTTTAGGAAAGGACATCTGCATCAGGATACTAGGTTGCCTTTGCCCCACTTTGGCTTCCCATTTGCAAACCAGGACTGCTTTTGTCTGTCTCATCTTAGCTTAGCCTTTCTAAACTTTTTTACCATCAAGAAACACCGGAAACATTCTTCAGGATTCGAGAAACCCCAGAAGTGGTGCAATTGTACAGAATATGGTTGGAAAGTATAACTGTGTGCATGCCTACCAGGGGCCCCTCCCCTTCACACGCCTCCAGGCCCATCATTGACCATATTGGGAAGGGTGTTACAAAATATGTAAATAATTAATTAACTCCCACCCCTTCAGGAAAACCTTCTAGAGATGTCAAGAAACCCCAGGATTTCATGAAACCCTGGTAGAGAAAGCATGTCTCAGCCAAAGTTCAAAGATCGATTTTTTCAGCTAGGAGATTGGCAGATGCTGGGGAGGGGGAGGCAACCTCTGCAGCCGCCATGGCTAGAGTGAAAGGAGTTTGATGGACATCCCATGGGCGAAAACAAAACCAGCCAGGCCATGGAAGATAGAAGCCTAAGGAGCATGCTTGACCCTGTATTTTGCCTCCAGGTTGTCTCTCCTCGCTTTGTTCCTGCAAAATGAGGGTTGGTGGAACAAGGAAGGCTAGCAGGAAAGGATGGGCCTGCCTAGAATCTGGGTCTGAACACTTTCCAGCCCATCTCTACTTGCCTGGCTCCCCCGGTGGTAGAAGTACTGTTGGAGCTGGTAGGGCACTCCCAGCTGGAACCATCAGGCCAGCACAGCCTCAGCACTCCTGGGACTGCTTGGGACTTAACTAGAAAATATCAGGCATTCCATGTCCTTTATTTTCTTTACTTTTCTCTTGGACAAATCATTCAACAACCAAGCACCTGGCAATTCTGCCTGCACACCTGCCACAGACTGATAACATGTAGCTAAACATTCTGGGAAGTTCCCTAGGATCACACTTCTCAGAACTGTTGAACCTGTTCACAACCTCATTACCTTTAGTGAACTGTAGATAAACTTAGTCTGGGTTAATCTGGAGCAGCAGAACAAAGTTTGAGTCCAATAGCACCTTTAAGACTAACAAACCTAAAGCAGATCCAGTATCCTTGTGGCTATAACAAGACCAATTGAAACAGAAGACTGGTTCAGATAGCAATTTGTCTGACATTGAGCTTTTCAATTGGGACTTCTCAAAAAGTAGGATTCACAGTTCCACTCACCTGATTTCCACAGGCAAATGCCCCAACAGCATATCCTCCTCCCTTCTCCCACCTACTGCATACAACAAGCTTTCAGTATCTTGGGAACATACCAGAAACTTCCAGCTTACTATTACAATGTTTCCAGTTTATCATGTGTGTCTAATCAAGTTCTGATAACTGACAGTGGAAGATCAAAGCACCTCAGTATTCCTCTGTTCATTCAAATCTGAGGTCTGAAAAGATTCATAGGTTTACTAGTTGATTACTAAGTGCATGTGAAAAGGTGACAGTAGCTGTTTGGAATGGTTTTTATATGCTGATTTTTTTTGAGCTTGTTTCACACCTGGTTATGATTGTTCACTAGGTAAAAAAGGGTTTTGGAGACACTCAGGGGCCCTTTGTTACTTATTCTGAGGTTAAGTCCTGTCACTGAAATTAGGTTCCCATGCTGTTTTTATTGCCTGAACAATACCAGAAAATCAAAATCCTCATGCAAACAAAACTGTGAGTTTTCTTAGTACTGCCCCCACCCATGCTTTTGCAAAGAGTGGAAGAACTGCCACACTAGTCAAGGTAGAATTAAATTACATTAGTTTTTCACTGTGGTTAATTTTTTATATATACCTATGCCCCCTCTCCAATATTTTGAGATTACAGGTTTCCCTGTAATTTTGAGAGCTGACAACTTGTGTCCTAACCTGCTCAAAGAGATGGAATGCAACGTTCACCAATTTCCCCATTTACAGTCGCCCATCTTGATTCTGTAATGATCCTGGAGACTCATGGACCCCAGGGGCACAATTTAGGGGAAAGGATCTGAGGCTGGGGGGGGTGTTTGTTACCACATTTGAATTCACAAGAACCAGCACCTATTATTACCCAAGTAGAGTATGAAACCCAGTATTGTTTTTAAAAACAGTGTAGGCACATATACACAACCACCAGCAGAATGCATGACTGCAAGGATCCCCAACTGGATGCACTTTTGGAATTTTGACATAGCATGGTGTGCACAGCCACAAAATCACTGCTACAGGACATAGAGTCAACCCCAAAATGGTTGCTGCAGCTAACCTTCAGTCACACAGTGAAGTTCCTGGTGTGATGGTAGCTACTCCCAATAGAGCATTAAAAAAAAAACCTGCACTGTCAATCAAATCTCCAGTGGCTAGTTAGAAGCCTTGCTGGGCAAAAGCCCCAACTGGCCCCACCCACTTTGTCAAAACACTTGGCAGGCATCAGGAAATGCATTGGGAATTTTACAGACACCATGCTGGAGACCCCTGCTCAACTGAATTCTCTTCCTCTTGACATCTTACATATCTGAAGTTTCCCCTCATCCACCCTCCACTCAAGGTTTCTGTGCTGATTCTCCAGAGTCCAGAGATTCTCCATTCTGCTGGCCCTGTGAACAGCTTCCAAACAAAGTGACAAGGGGACCGTGCTTTTCAAGCATTCGGGAACTCCGCAAAATTATGCAGTCTGAACTTTTAATAAAGACTGAAAAGTTTGTGGGCACTAGAGGGATTGTTACTGGGGTTTGCTGTATGGCATATTTATTTTTTATAGTTGCAAGTCACCGTGACCAATATATAGGAACGCTAGCATATAGATGTTTTAGATAAAAATAATGTTACAGAAGTGGGAACTCACATTTCTTCTCTACATTTTTTGCATGTGCGACATGACTTAGTAAAGGGATCTTAGCAACCACCAATAACTTCTGGCCACCTTTACCTGAAACGTTTAAAGAATGCTAAGACTCCACAGAATTTGATCTGAAAATCATTGTAATAGCAAGATTACTACCCACTCTTAACACTGGCCCACATTTCATTTTGAAATATACCTACTATGCTGATAAAGCTATAGATCCCTACATGTTCTTTTACTATTTAATAAGCTCCTCAGTAAAAACAGTAAATACTTGACAAAAACCGTAATATGGGGGCACTATTTGTTATTGCACTGTATGATACAAAAGTTGCTTTTTAGCATGAGCAGCTTGACATTCAATAAAATAAAAGAAGGGGAAGGTAAATGCTTAGTATATGTGCTGATGTCATTATCCAACTGTTTTTTTAGTCT
Organism: Paroedura picta; assembly: GCF_049243985.1. Taxonomy (NCBI): domain Eukaryota; kingdom Metazoa; phylum Chordata; class Lepidosauria; order Squamata; family Gekkonidae; genus Paroedura; species Paroedura picta. Next base: position 126,036,615 of record NC_135369.1, on the reverse strand, counting down.
ACTACAGGTAACAAAGCTCCCAATTTACCATGGAACAAATTGTATTACACGCTAACACAATGCAGCAAACTCAACAGAAAATTGAACAGATAGTATAGCAAAGTTAATATGATATTTTATTCATTAATAAATATAATCCCCAAGACAGCATGTATTAACTATTTGATGTTTTCCAAGAATGTCTGCGGTTGTCATCTCACACAACTCTTGGAGCTGAGAACAGGAGGTTTAGGATGTGAGAGATGACTCCAATAGTTTAAGTATAATTCTCTGTTAACATGGACTAAAGTTCCTTCCCAACGATCACTTATTGTGCTATAGCATAGTGATTAATGCAGGTTAATAAGGTGGAAGAAGTCTGAATACTTTTCTCTTTAGGGCCATCAAAACTATGCTTGCTTAAATAAATAGTTCATTTCAAATGCCACTGTAAGGCAGATAAAAAACTGATGCAGGGGTACATTACAATAAAATATTTCATTTTTAATGCACATCTTTCACACTGGCATGAAAAAGGCATCCCCCAGACAAAAGAATTGTATCTCTAAAATACATACAAAACTCTGAAGGGCCATGAAGTCACAAATGCTTCCACAGTGCTTGAACCACATATACATTTAAAATGTATAATACAAAATATCTTTACATTTTGGTCAGATGTTCAGTTCTTCATTAACAGAATGGACTTGTAAAACTTACACAGATAATAAAATACCATAAAGCTAAAAAACTTCTTTGCAATATAAGTTCAGTAAGATAAATAGGAAAGAACACATCAAATGTGGTGCTCTGCATACCAATTTGAACCTTTTTTTTGTAAAATGTTTTCTGGGAACACGAATAAATTAATGGCACTTTCTGCATGCAAGACAGCAAAGAGGGAAAAGGCAGTGGCTGCAGTCCTGTGCCAGTTACCCTTGCTTAATGCTCAATGAAATAGGAGGAGCTTAATGCAGTGGTTTTCACCCTGCATTTGAGCAGTGGCTGCAGGTGAAGTCCCAGACCATGCCTGTTCCATACATTCCTATGGAGCAAATAAATGGCTTGGAGGTTGCAGCAAAAATCCCAGGGGGGGCATGGTTCAAGAAGTCCTGCAGCCTCCATTAACCAGCTTAAGCAGGCAGGCAAATAAGCAGCTGCTTCTTAGTTAAAATAAAAGTAACCAGAATCACATAGAGAAAGTCAGATGAGGCATTAATGTCATTTTAAATTCAGAACCGCCATTTCAAAACAGGAGTCATAGTACACTTTTAATTTATACCAGGAAATGGCACCCAAGACTTATGATGATAGAGGTAGACATGCGTTCTTTCCAACTTGCGTAAGTCAATCCTGCCTGTGGACTGAAGTATCAAGCCTGTTCCCTCCTCCCTTCTTTTTATTGACGGGTTCCTAAATTACTTCTGCCACTCTGAATTGCACATCAAGACATCAGACGCATTTTCTGACTTCATTATGCCATTGTATAACCGTAGCTTCCACAGTGTAATGCCACTAGAAGCCTGTCCTTAAGGATTTCTTTTCTTGGGTACTCAGGCAACTTCAGCATGTTGATACTGGAATGGAGAAAAATACAGCCCCATTAAAAATCTAAAAGTAAAAAAAAATGTTCTGTGCAGGATAATTATTGTGACACCATATCTCAGATCTGTATACAGACTGAGATCTCTTGAAGAGGAAGCCGGCATGGGGAATAAATAAAGAGGATGCCTGCACTGCAGTCCCCTTTAGCATTCAACTGTCCAACAGAAGAATACCTTTTTAGCTTAAAACAAAAAGCAATATAGCAATTTAGCATGAAGTGCCCCTTAGTGATATTGTACTGCTGCCCATTAAACTATATGACAGCAGTTAGAATTCGTCCCTCAATACTGCGGAAGAATTAATTGAAGTACCCATACCTTGTGAGTATCTCAACCCATTCTTCAGTGACTAATAATACTGACCAGAGGCATTTCTGTAATGAGGTTATTTAAGGGTGTTACTCTGATCTTGAATAATTGTTTGCCGTTCTCTTCCCCTCATCCCCCAAAACTATAATGACAACAAGAAGAGACAATCTCAATGCATTTAAATAAGACTATTTAACCTACCATGTGCTTGATGTTGGCAAAAGATTTGCTGTATATGGCACAGCAGCAATTGTGAAATTCTGCAAACCACTACCACCCATTATATGTGCAAAGCCACCATGCGGTACCCTGGAACTGAAAAAAATGTACATGTAAAATGTGAAAAAAGCTGCAGCTTTTTTTTTTTTTTTAAAGCAGCATGAACAATGAGCACAGAATTTAGAGATTACTTTTTCAAAAGAGATATTTGTAATCAATAGGTACCAATTTCCCACATTCTAAACACTGATGAAATTGGATTTCAGTAGAATACAAACAGAATTCTTTTTAATGGAGTATGCATGCTGGTACCCATGAACTCTTATACTCTGCATAATTTAATACTATGCTCAGATGCCTCTTATTTCTGCCATGACACTGTCAATTCTTTTATCTTCTCTGACAGCTGGGCACGTATACATTAAATGTCAATTAATGCAACTTGTTTTTCCATAAGAATTTTAATAACTGGTTCTAACCAGTTTTTTGTGGGGAAATCTGGAGAAAACTGAAATATATGCAATACAATATCAAACTTAAAACAATGATTTAGCAACATAAAATACAACGTTTGTAACTCAGGTAGAAGAAGAGGAGTTGGTTTTTATATGCCACTTTTCCCTACAAGGAGTCTTAAAGTGTCTTACAATCATCTTCCCTTTCCTCTCCCTACAACAGACCCTATGTGAGGTAGATGAGGTGTAAGAGCTTCTGACAGACTACTCGGTCAGAACAGCACTATCAGGGCTGTGATGAGTCCAAGGTCACCCAAGTTGGCTGAATGTGAAGGAATGGGAACTCAAATCCAGCTCACCAAATTAGAAGCCACCACTCTTATCCACTACACCAAGCTGGCTTACAGCATTGTACTTTCTGGCAAATTTATGGAATTTCTAAGTATTAATATCTTTGTTTTCTATAAGAAAAGTCCCAGTGCTTATGAATTTCCAGTGCAACATGTTTCTACCCAATGCAAATAATGCATTAATAAAAAGAAAAATAGAAAGTAGAAAAATCACACATACTACAATTGTATTTCTAAGTAACATAAATCACTGTAGGAATCCAGGCTAAGACTAAATTTTAAAACAGGCTTTTGTTAGGAAATTACACTATTCTTCAGCACTGGCTGGCATAGAAGGGGAAAAATGTTGTTTCATATGTACCCTGTTTTCTGAAAACCTTATCAAAACTGCATCTAGGAACATACCATCTATTACCATTCATGACACTTTTTTTCCATAGGAAAACCTGAAATGTTCTAGCTTTTAACTGTGAAGCAATCTAACTCAAGATCAGTGCTGTTAACTATCTTCCAATCCTCCTACCTAAGGTGGTTCACTTTAAATACTGTCAATAATTACACATTTGAATTTTTCAAGAACCCTTGAGTAGCCATCTGCTCCCAGAGTCATTTTACTTTTTGATGTGGAGCATCTAATGGCGCACTCCCTCAAACAGAAATGTAGATGGATATGACGTCTGTTATCCCACTTTAGGGAGCATGACAGTAGATGGCCTGCAGCAGTGGCAGCACCAGAGCAGTAAGGCCTAGCACTGAGATGCACTTGTTGCTCTGGTGCCACCGCACCTGCCTGTCTTCCAAGGCCACTCCCACCATCCAAGGAGCAGGAGCAGCCTTGGAAGACTTGCAGGGCCGGCAGCAGCCAGCGCGCCTCAGTGCCCTGGCTTGCTGACCTGCCACCACCTCTGCTAGGCTTCCAAGGCCGCTCCCATGCTCCGGAGGGTGGGAGAAGCTTCAGGAGACTGGTGGGGGTGACAGCATCAAGTGCACCTCGGCAGTGGGGCTAGCTGAGCCGGTGCCACCCCCGCTAGGCTTCTGAGGCCATTCTCATGCTCCAGAGACCGGAAGAAGTCTCGGGAGACTGTCAGGGGCCACAGCAGCAAGTGCGCCTCAGTATGGGTCCTAGCTGCCAAGGCTGAGCCAGTCACCACACCCAGGAGCCACGCACGCAGGTAGGGAAAGGGAGTGGGGGTCAGGGGAGGAGGAAGTGGGCAGGGGACAAGGATTCTTGCCCCTTATGTAGATGTTCCACATAAGGGATGAGAATCCTTGTGGGTTGATATTTTAATTTGTCAGTCAGTGACAAAACTTGAAGGACTGCCTCCTGCCACATGGTTCAAGTTGCCAGTTAAAATCTGCCTCACAAGTCCTACTTTCTGTGTTCCTGCCTTCTGAGGTGAGACTGGTGGCAACCAGGGTCAAAGCTTTTTCAGTGGTGACAGCCTGTATGTAGAATGCCCTTCCCCTTGAGACTTGCCTGATACCTACAGCACTTTGTTATAGGTGCCAGGCCATAGCATATCTGTTCACTCAAGCTTTTAATTAACACAATTTATAATGGGCTTTTATTCTAAAAACTTATTTTGAGCTGCTCAGTCCTCTGTTTTCATGCTCTGACAGGATTTTTAAATTCTAGATTTTAATTAACTTTTAATTTTATTATGTTTTATTCTGTATGCTGCTCCCCAGAGAAGCAGCATAATTTGGGAGGGATTGCCCGATGCCAGCTCTCTGAGGTCTCATCAGCTGAAGAGCAGTAAATATTGGATGGGACACCAGGCATCTTTCGCTGACACAGGAGGCAAAATTGCTGCAAAAACCTGTGATCAAGTCTTTATGAAAAACTAAAAAGTTAGTCCAATGAACACGTGTCATATTACTTACAATAATAGCATCAGAAAACATTCATTGGATTTTGTTTTGCCAGGCATAATAGAAAAGAGGCACAAGATATGCTTAAAGGAATTCCATGAAATAATACCTCCTGTAATACGCTCATAGGTGATATTTGTTTCACTAGATCAATAAAATTAATTTTATGGTCTCTAGCTGTAAAAGGAATGGCTTTTCATTCAAGTGGCACTAAATGTTTACTCAAGCTTTTGAAAAACCTGTGACGGAGACTCTGAACATAGAAAAGCCCAGTGGCAATATTGAATCTAAGCACAATTCCTCACTGAACACAAAGGTTTTGGAGTGAAATTTAACTGGCAAGCCTGAAAGATTCACCATAGATATCTCCATATCCTGCAATTTGTTATAAAGGCATTTATACTATTTATACTATATTCTAGAAGTAAAGGGGGTTGCACTTAACTGTAACTGTTGTTCATTGATGTCTTGTGTGCAGACACACATTGGGACTGCGCAAGCACAGGCCGGCCACAGAAGTGTTTTTCTAGTTCTAGCCCTATATGGGGCGCTATTATAAATTTAACTTCTTTTTCACAGTTTTAAATATTTGACACACATAACTCATTTCAAGGGGTTGACTCAGCTGCCACTAGATTCTTATATTAACCAAGGAAGAAACTCCTTGAGGAGAGATTCTTAAATGAGAGTACCTTCCTGGGCAAGGTAGCCAATGTTTCTCAGACCTTTCCTCTTTCTTTCTGAGCACAGTACTTTTCTCAACTGCATTCCCTGCCCTCAGAATAGTAAAGTTAAAGTACAGATATTTACAAGGTTTTTTTTTTTAACCTACAGGACACAGGTCTGGAAGTGGGGTTTTTTTGGAAGGAAGGGAGTCAAAGGTAATGTAATGGAACAAGTAAAGCAGTTTAGATATTTGAGACTAAATTTTCGATATAATAACAGCTAGATAGCTCACCATAAATAGGCATTTAACCTGGTCAATTGCAGTATGCCTGCAGTGTTGGTTTCATGGTGGTCAACATATCCATGCTGCCATTGTGTACTTAAGCAAAATATTTGGCTACTCAGATGTATGTTGTATGGTGCTCCCATTTGGGTCATTTAATCAGGCTGTAGCAAAAATCTAAAGTTCCTTATTGTGGGGGTCCCAAACAACACTGGATAGGCAGCCACATGTTTAGAAACAGGACCTGGCTTCTTTGGAAACTAGAGCTTGGTTACAGACTTTGATATTCTGGCTGCACCTTCATTTTTTAATCCAGACATCCTAGCTATGTACACACTATTCTATCAGACAGCATGGTTCTGTAGAAAATTAAGTAAATTGGCATTCCATTTGACTTGCTCCTCATGTTAGGGAAACAACAGGTCTTCAGATTACTGGATATTGATTCTCTAGCAAACAGAACATGTCCCCTTATTTCAAATGGCACAGTACCAGTTTATGGAGCTCCTGTTCCCTATTTGTTATTCTATTTTAAATCTCCAAGATGCCACACACCTTTTATTGATCACCAGGTTCAACATTCTGCATTGATCTTTAGTAGATCTTTGAGAATTTCTCATCAGAAGAAATACTGCCCATGCTGGGATGGTATTCCTGAATTTCTACCTCATGTTATGTTGTAGTTTATATACTGAGTTGAGGAATTCCATAATTATTCCTCTCTTGCACAAATTTCAGGGTCTCCAGATGAGTGGATGGCTTCATACTGGAATCCTTGTATTACCAATCGAGTTGCTAGTTATTTCCAAGCTCCTATAAAGATCTGTGGGCTTTTTGTGAATGTTTATGAATAATTTTATTTCTAATTTTTTGATCACTTATCCATGTGCTTTGTAATATATGCATTTTTCCTAAATGCCTATACAGTATTTGGGATTTTTAGTGTCTGTACCAAAAGCCTGATAAAGGTTTTGTGATATGATTTACCAGATATCGCTGCTCTTCAACCTTTCTCATTTCCAGTTATAAATCAGTCTTATACATTTTATAAAGAGAGAAATCACACTGCCAATCAATTAAAAACACAAAATGAAAGACTTGGATTTTGAATTAGAACCTTGAAGCAACCTATCAATTTAGGTGGAGCCTGGTATTTCTTTATTTCTTTTGGGTTTCCTCCCTTCCCCAAAGCAACCCAACAAGAGAAATTTAAGAGAACTCACTTTTCCAGGTTAATAACAATGAACAGACTTTACCACTAAACTTAGTATATATTTCTCAATATGCCCCTTGGTGTTACTGCAGGAGAAAGGCAGTCATTCAGTTGATAAATGATTTTAACAACTGAATCTTCATCTGTATCGAGGGATGCTAATGCCCGGTAGTTCAATTGCTGTAGTACCAGAACATCAGTTCTAACACACTTGAACTATAACCTTATTTTGTTAAGTGAAAGGGGACTAGTCAGAAGTCCAAAAATTCATCAAGCTGTTAAGTATATTTATGATACAGAGGAAACTTGTAGAAACTGAAGTTACATGTTCACCCACTTGACAAAAGATTAACTAACTTTGATGTTAGCACTATAACAACAAAGTGAACTCTTTAAAAAACCCAGCTCACTGTGACAGTGATCACATATATTAGTGAATGATATGGCAGAGCATAATTTCAAAATGTTGGTAAAACATGTTAATTGAATTAATTTATATACTCACCTGCCTGTAACAAACTGCAAAAGTAACACTCGTTCTTCCTGAGTCAATTCTTCTACAACTTCCCAAAACCACTACATGAAAAATAAGTTATTTTGATGTTAGCACCATGATAATTTTTCTTCAAGTAGGGATAAAAAAGAGGAACATGCTTAGACTGTTACAATTTAAGTTAGAGAAATTAACTTCCAATATTTATGAGGCAGGCTAGACTAAGAAGGTCAACCCAGTAAAGTTTTCATGACAAGGGACTTTAATCTCAAACATAATCCAACACTGTAGCCACTATACCACACTGACTCATTGTGCCTCATTCCCATGACAGTAAACAAATACAACATACAATTTTTGTAACTCAATTTACAGTCTGTATTTTTTTCTTAACAGGACTCACGGCACTTTATACAGGATTCTCATGAAGTTTTCTACCTGGGCACCTGCCAGGCCCTGACCTCCTTAGTTTAGTAAGATTTCTCTCCCATCTGCCTTCCATCCCAAAAGACCTCTGCTTTAACCTAGAACTAGCAGAATCTATTAAATATGAATACACAGTTATTTTCATTCAAGGAGATTTTACCTGAACAACTAGATCATCTCTATCATAACCACTTGTGTACTCTGTATTTTTTATCCAATCGCTCACGTCAATTTCTGGCATGCCTGAAAGCAACAATTCCTTCAAAAAGACAAGAAACGAAAACCAAGATTTCAAAAACAGATTATTAATAACTTTAAGTTTCAGCATACAAGAAACCAATATTTACACTGGTGTTTCCTTTTTTATACCAGCTATACTAGTGCAGTCAACTTGGGGAATTTTATTTTCTTTGGTGTGATCTTAAAAAATCTCCCGTATCCCAATGAAATCAGTGAAGCAAAATCCCCTTCCCCAAATTGTTGAATCGAGTCTTGCAAAAACATTTAAAATTTTTCTACTCTACTTGTTAACCTTTGCCCAACATGCTAGTCATCAATTAACATAGCCCACAGCTTGCACTAAATGCCACTTGACACAAGCAAAGTCAGTCATGTCACTTACCAGCTCATATTCATCAAATAGCTGTATCAGAGAAGGTGGAATGAACATATGGAAACCTTGCAAGAAAGCATTGATCTGAGGCTGAATGGCTCTTGTCATCCGAAGTTCAGTGACAAGCTGGACATATTCAGCCTGGGGAAAAAAGTCCACGTCACCGGCAGATATACACACATGTCCCTAAATTAAAACCTGATAATGTCAAAACAGAATATGTCAATGGGGAACTTAGGGAGAAGAGAAGCCTAGGAGACAGCTGAGGAAGAATACAAAATGTAATGAAGGTAAATAAAGTCTCATCAAGGCCTTCCCTTGTCTGAATATTTGCAGCCTGATTTCTAAGTTTTTTCTCTAAAAAAATTCAGAGAAATAATTAAATTGTGCATATTGTTGAAGGGATTTTTTTAAAGTTTTTAATTAATTTTGAAATATCACAGTTTTGACATACATGTTCCCCAGGAGCATGCATATTTTCCGGAGAATGTAAGAAAACTGTACAGGCCTGCTTTACTGAAGACTTGCTGGACTTTCACCAGGCAATGTGTACCTGCCCCTCTTCAAGGGCAGATATTGTGTGCATTCTTTATGAACTATGGTGAACTTGCACAATGGCCAGTTGTGGACATCATTCAACTCACATTACCCCCACCCAAATATGTGAATCCATCCACTTCCTAACTTAAACAGTAAAAATGGTAATGTACCTATTAGAAGTCCACATGAAAATGTCAATTTTTTAATAAAGTCAAGTGATATTTTTTTTTTACTTTATCACAAAATACACTGGCTCAAGGTGCAAAAACAATTTCAACAAGACTAAAATGAAAACCCTGATTAAAATGGCAATTCTTTATTTAACTGTTTGAAAAAAGTTGTGTGTATTATTTATTTTACATTTCTATGCCACCCAAATAGAGTACCCCAAGGTGGTTAACAGCAAAACATTTCAACATTGAAACAGCATTTAAAATATGCAAAATATTTAGTCAATGCAAGAAAACATATAGACACACATACACCATAGACAACACATTAGTTTTAACACTAGTATTAGGTCTCTTCCCATACTCCTTGTTGCAGTTCCCAAAACGTGGGTATATTTTCATAATCCTTGTGTATCATTTTCATAACAATGGACAGCATTGTTTCAGCTTACAAGACAGTGAAAAGCAGACCCATGACTGTGTGCTACACTGATCTGTGAATGTTTAATTTTTACAAAAAGAATGGAGAGTTGGGAATCATGTTTGGGACCCACTCTGGAGCACCTTTGAAATGTTGTGTAAGGTCAGCTATAACCTCACTTACTTCAAAAGAAACAAATGGTGCATTCCTATTGATATACAAATTAGATAATAATGCAAAATCACAGAAGAATTGTTTTTTATGCACCACTTTTCACTGCCTAGGGGAGTCTCAAAGCGGCTTACATTCGCCTTCCCTTTCCTCTACCCGCAACAGACACCCTGTGAGGTAAGTGAGGCTGAAAGAGCTTCCGGCAGGACTGCTCAGTCAGAACAGCACTATCAGGGCTGTGATGAGCCCAAAGGCCACCCAGCTGGCTGCATATGGAAGAACAGGAAATCAAACCGAACTTGCCAGATTACAAGCCACTGCTCTTAACCACTACACCATGCTGATAAATTTGATCCTCCAGTAGACACAATACTTCCTGCAGTTGCTTAGTTAAGAAGTGAGATGCAAGCCATTGTTAGCCAGGATCCACTTGTGTACTGATATTTTGGTAATGCCGCTGAAGAAAATTATGAAACTGGCTTTGTTGCACTGGAGTCCAGTTTGGGGTACATTATCGGTAATTTTGGAGAGGGCCCTCCCTCCAACCACCCCACCCTGTTGCAAATGTCCAGTTTGTCCCACACTGTTACTTAAAACCACTAGCTGTAATGATGGGGGGGTGAGGCAAAGGAGGCTGTTGTGAGATAGGGAAGATGCCTACCTCTGATGCAACTTTGATTATTCAAGATTTAACCTTCAACTCTTCTGAATACTCAGCACTAGCAACCGTCCTGATATGAGCATTGGGGCCACTGCATCCTATGCCCTATTTTCACTTGCTCTTTCGTGTTTCTTTGAGGTCTACACTTTCAGAGGTTCAGCACGTGATGACCTGACTGGAACCTTCGTATGGACGTGCCCCACTTGGAAGACTTCCCCACCACCAACAATGGCATCCATCATCTACTATCTTATTTATTTTATTTATATTCTGTTCTCGCATACAGCTTAGAGCAGTTTGCAACATGGAACAAAATACAAAAATATAATCCATACTAAAAGTTAGTCTCAATAACATTGGATTGACATTATTAATCATTTAAAACATTTTAAATCATTTAAAGTACTTAAGGCCCTAAATTAACAGGCATCTTTTAGGTGCCAGGGTAAAACATTTTATTATCAAAAGTGTTAATTGTTTTTTAAGCAATCATTACTCTTGTCATCATTTGTAAAATGAAGTGAATTTATTTTCAAAATTCTACAAAAAGTGTTTAAGAAACAGACATCTCCCAATGCTCTACTATGCAAGAAAGAAAAAGGACAAGCCCTCCCCCCGCTTCTTGCTACAGCTTGCCATGCCACATGGTACAGCATTTTGATAAGTCCCCCGGCCTCCAGTGATGGCTTCTGGAAGAGCATAGGGGCTAATAAGAGTAGTCAATAAAAAAGATTCTGTAAAATCACCATAATCCAGATGTGCTGATAATACTATCCTGTATTAGTCCCCTGCTTGCATCAGTTATCACAAAGTCTTGTAATGACAGAGCTGGTGCAGGATTTGCAGTTTCTATAGAAGTCAATTTTTTAAAACCCCACTTTCTGGCTTTGTTCTACTACAAATCTGAATCAGATTATGAGCAATCTAGAAAGCAGTTCTATGGGCATTCCCAGAATTACTGAACTTTATTCTTTCTTTTACACTCATGCTGGGGAATGGTGAGTGATGAAAATTCACAATATTTATTTATTGATTGATTTATTAGATTTTTATACCGCCCTTCCATATGGGCGGTTTACATATAACATCATGGGGGATACATAGAATGACCGTCCTAGCATATAACATCATCAAAAATAACATCAATAATAATCCAACATTGGTTCTGAATCTTAATCAACGATATAATGGGAACGATAACTAAGATAGGCCCCCAGAGAGATCAGACTGGTTCAGGGCATGGATGTCCGAGGGGGGGATCTATGGATGTTGTTGGGTTTGGTCGGTCTCAGGCAAATGCCTGGTGCAGGAGCTACTTTTTGCAGGCCCTGTGAAATTGTGGGAGTTAGGCAGGGCCCTGATCTCTTCAGGGAGCTTGTTCCACCAGGTGGGGGCCAGGACAGAAAAAGTTCTGGCCCTCATTGAGGACCAATGTGCTTGTCTGGGGCCAGGGATCACCAGCCAGTTGGTGGTGGCGGAGCGTAATGCTCTTTTGGGGGTATAGGCGAAGAGACGGTCTCTCAGGTACACTGGGCTCAGACCACGTATGGCCTTGAAAGTAAGAACCAAAACCCTAAGCCTGATCCATAATTCAACTGGGAACCAGCTGAGCTGTTGAAGTATAGGCCGGATGTGGGATCTCCATGGTGTATTGGTGAGAATTCTGGCTGCGGCACTCTGTACCAGTTGCAGTTTCCATGTCAAGGATAAGGGTAGGTCTGCACAAAGCAAGTTGCAGAAGTCCAGTCTACACGTGACTGTCGCATGGATCACTGTGGCTAGGTGTTCTAGTGCCAAGTAGGGCGCTAGTAGCTTGGCATAGATGGTAGAAGGCCTGCCACGCTACTCTCGTGACCTGTGCCTCCATTGAGAGGGAGGTATCTAGGATCACACTCAGGTTTCTGGCGGAGTGGGCTACTGCTAGACGCACTCCATCCAGGTTGGACAATCTCGCTTCCTTGCTTGGATTCTTCCTACCCAGCCACAGGACATCCGTCTTTGAAGGGTTGAGCTTCAGACCAGTTTTCCGGAGGGGAATCAGGGCGGTCATCCATCAGGAAGAAAAGCTGGGTGTCATCTGCATATTGGTGGAAACCCAGCCCAAACCTCTGGACAAGCTGAGCAAGAGGGTTCATGGAGATGTTAAATAAAATAGGAGAGAGGACTGCTCCCTGTGGGACTCCACATGTGAGTTGATGACGTTTGGATACTCTCTCTCCTATTTCAACCCTTTGTCCGCAACCCCAGAGGAAGGAGATCAGCCATTTGAGATGAAAGGCTAAAGGAGTCTATTTACAGAATTTTATCCAAGGACTTCACAGCACCTGGTCTATGTGCTATGCTAACTCACAAGAGTCACACAGATAGTGGCAAGCATTCCTTTTCTATCCTATTATTTCCACAGTTTGTCACACATCTTCAACTCTGTTCCTCCTCACGTTAGGTAAGCCTGCTCACCATCTTCAGTTTCCCAACCAGAGTTAGCATGGCAAATATACTATGCTATAAGACAGTCACATACAACAAAACCCCTTCATGATTATGATAAAATTTCAAATGAGCATAAGCTCTTTGTACAGAAATTCTCATTGCTACAATGTAAATACTTGGATATGCATATGCTTATTGTGCAGAATGAACACTCATATAGATCTGATTAACGTACAACCACCAGGTTGCCTTTCACAGATCCAGGCACACTCGAGTCATTGTATGCACCCCCCCCCCCGCCCTTAAATCTTAAGTCCTCAATCAATAACTTGAAAGGCAGTTTGGCAGACTTAAGACAGATCAAGACCTTCAAATCTGCAGTGACAGAAAAGTAGGCAGTAGAGATAAAGAGTGATTTCCAGTTAACTTTCTGATCTAATATATACCAGTCATTGGCATGGCAGGAGATTCTGATTACTATCAAAAGTACAATTAAAATTGTTAGGAAGCAGGATTGAATAGCAAACTGCAGTCCAACTACAAAAACCAAAAATTGAGAACAAATTTTATCTATTCTTTTCTGCACAGCACAATTCTTCAGTTGATTTTTTATCATTAGGCACTATCAATAACTATAAGGCATCGGAAAGATCAAGACACAGAATAATGTAAGTACTATTTGAGGGAGCACTCTTGACTCAACACTGTAATCAGCTTTCTGACACCAAGTGGCCACTGGCTAGTACAGCATATTCTCCTACTAGAATTAGCACACTAGGTCAAAATGAATACTGATGCACTGGAGTTTGGAATAAACCTAATAACATTGTTTTTTTGTCACACCATCAAAATCAGCCAAGACTTTGGGGGTTATGACACTTAATTCAGATTAGTTACTGATTTTATGATCCAGTCCCACTGTCTGCATCTCAGTGAAAAGGAATGTGAGCCAAAGCATAGATATACATTCAGATCAGCAATGGACATATAACTGGTAACATGAATTCTCAAGGGTAAACTGGGTCTTATGTCCCCTTCTGTTTTCCCTGGGAGCAATGCAAGTTACAGATATCAGCTTTGGGACCAGTGTTGAAGCAGAAGCCCAATGAGGGGTGCTGTTGAACATGGGGAAAGAGGTTCATAGTTAAAAAAAAAAAACTGTAGATAGATTACCTACCAGTTTATTTATTACATTTCTCTCTGCCACCATAGAACACAGAGGTATAAGTAGGATTAATAGGAGGCCTCCCGTTCAAAACATTACTAAGACGGGAGCTTGCTTAGCTTTAGTAAGATTACATACCAGGTACCCTAGCTGTGTACAGTTCTGTGGATCTTCAGGGAAAGCTAACAGATTAAAATCAATTAAAATCATATTAATAGCAACAGTACTTAAATTCAGAACACAAAAGCATCCTTTTGTTGCCTCCTGCAGCATATCTGAGCTGGGGGGGAGGGGCACAATATGAAGTGACTGTGGGGAAATGCATGCGATATATCCCACACCTGTTCTAGTTCAAAATTATTGCCTGAAAACATCCTCCGTCTTAGCTGAAGAATCAACACAGCTTCCACTGGGGGAAATTTACACTAAGGCCCAGTTGAAACATTACTTGAGGAGTGCGATTGTTGCTTCTATGTGCTCCAGTACTACAACAGACTGATAATATCCATAACAGGAAACCACAGTGGTCAGATTAATGACTTAGTTCATACTGTTGATGTAGGGAATAATCATTTAACATGCCATATTCTTGTGATTCTTCTAACGGGTATGGCACAGGACCAGACCTTATAAAAAAATCAACCACAAGCATTCAAATAAGTTTTTTTTCTGATCCCAAAGAATTACTGTTTATCTAACAGAATTACCGTTGACCTATGTATTGATTCCCATTACTTAAAAAATGTTCCCATATTTATATTATTAAGGGCGATTTAAACAAATAATTGTACAAACAAATACTTAATGCAGAAGTGAACTAATTTACATTATATTAATAGTAGGGATAGGGATGGGCACGAACCATTTTGCATGCCTAATGTCTGCCCAAACTTGCCCAGTTCATAGCTCCCAAATCAATGTTTGGGGAAGGTATCTTCCCCGGAAATTTCCCGTACATTTGTCTGGTTCACCAGTTTGGGCCATTTAAACCTAACAGGAAATCAGGGCAGGCCGCCATTAGCAGCATTAGAACCTATTGGTTTCACTTCCTCCCACTTGGAACCAGGGGGAAGTGAAACAGATGGGTTAAAAAGCTCACATCCATTTAACTGATCATCACTTCCCCTCCTCCCCCAGCTCCAAGAATGAGGAAGTGAAACATATGGGTTATCTGGCTCACAGGCATTTTAGCCTAAAGTGGGGTGGGCATGCACATCTGCTCTTGGCTGAAATGCCTGTGAGCCATTTAACCTTTCTGTTTTGCTCACCTTTGATTCCTGGACAATTCTCCTCCCTTTCTCCTAGCTGTAGTTTGCTGTGGCTGGGAGAAAGGTGGTCCAAACTGATTGATTCAGTTCAGGGCATTTTTGTTCAGTTTGGAACTGCCCCAAGCCCCAAACTCTGAATTTTTCAGTTCGTGCCCATCCCTAATTAAGCACATCAATCATTAGCCAGTAAACTATGCTAAGCCAATATCAGTTCATTTTGAGGGGGTGAAAGGGCAAGAATAAAATCACTTCAGTCTTTTGTTACTTTTTCTGCCATAGTGTACATTATCAGAAAGTTGGATCAAGAATTTCTTTTGCACTAATGGTGGAGCATTTCCCAAACTCAGGGAGCTTTCTGCAAGTGCAAGCAGCTTTACACTAGCAGGATATGCCTCTTCCATGACACAAAGTCAAAACAGATTCAGTAAAGATAATGAGTAGTTATAAATGTCATTATGCTCTTATTTTTGGAAATAGGATTGCTGTAATAAGTTCTATTTTGCTGGCAGATTGTTGTTTTTGCTGGCAGAGCTGTTGTTTAACCTGAGACAGAGCATAAAGATCATGCACCTAAAATCCAAAACCACTCACTTTGTTTTCCTGTGTGACAAGTATACTTGCACCTCCTGGTTTCAAAGGCACTTCCTCCATTGCTCCAAATACGTCTGTCTCAACAGAGAAGGTCAACTCTAGCCCTAAGTCGCTGATATCATTATCTAGAATCCACTGCAAGTTCTTTGCATATTCTGGATCAATAGATGCCACATCCTGATAATTTACAGGAATGCCTAGGAAAACATACATACAAAGAGCTTTCATGCATGTTAATTCAGAAATGTGGATGCTTTATTTGTGGTAATGGAGTGCCCTCTACAGACACACTGGAACAGTGCAGACATAAAAAAGAGGGGAAGAAATGAATGTTAATGGGATCTGCAATTAAGAATTTTTTAAAGAAGTTATTTATTATCCGCTGCAACAAGGACATAATTTGTGTACTAAAAATGCTACAACTATGATAATAAAGAATCACATGCAGTACTGCAAACACAAGTCATGCTTCCAGGGAGTATACAATTTCCAACCACAGCTAAGCCATCAACAAAATCAGCTGGCTTTACAGCAAGCAACTTTGAGCTTTAACTTCCTATCCCCATGTATAATATAGGAACACTGATAAATCTTATAAGGCTGTTCTAAATGTGTATATTAATATATTCTATGTCAATGTTTTAAGTAGTAAAATCCTGGTTCAAAATTCTACCATGGAAGCTTGCTAGGTGGCCATGAACAAGCCTCTCTCTCCCTCTAACCAACTTTACAGAGCAGCTGTTAAAAGGATAAAATGGCAGAAGAAAGAACAGTGTAGTGAGATGAGCAGAAAAGCAGCATATAATTACCTAAATAAATGTATGCTAAATAGTGATCTGAACTGCTCCTTTACAATCAAGGTATACCACAAACTGAAGCTATCCTTTAGTGATTTTGTGATCCTCACTAAGCCTATAAGGAACAGAAGACAAACAGATTTTTTTTTGCTTGCAATACATCATAAACTACATCTTATCAGATTAAAGCTTTAATGGAATCATACCAAGAATATGCTTGTAAAATGACCTTGTGAAGTAAATGTTCACCAGCTGTCGATGATTCAGGGCTAACCCCAAGATCTGTCCAGCAAATCTGAAGTAGTTTAAGTGATCAGGATTTACAGAAGAGTTGCTATTTGGCTGGAAGGTGGTTCCTAGAAAAACAAGGATTTGCTTATAGGCATTTCAAAATGCATTAGAACACTAAAATTCAATTTGTTTTTTATGATTCACAATACTCAGTGACAAAAAATATTCTCCAGCAAAAAAATATAGATGAAAAAGAAATCAAATGAGAACAAATTCATGTGTATATTTCATTCAGATTTTAAATATTTAATTGTAATTCTGAAGATGAGTTTTTAGAGCGACAAATATAATTTGCTTATAATAATCACATTCTTAAATTCCTGTATTTTATATCAGAATGTTTTGCTTCTAACAATAAACACATACACATGTTAGTGCAGATACATGTTTTCAACAAGCAATACTTTAAAAGCAGCACAACTTCTGAAAAAGTACCAACTTGATTGAGACAATGTAGATATTTAAGACACTTGCAGAGGTTTACAGTCAAGTACAAGTGTTACACAAATCTGCAAAGAAAAATAAGGATCCATCACAGAAAGGCATCCCAAATATGCAATGTTTGTACATCCAAAGTTTAGATGAGAACCATCATTGCAATGTGCGTGGAAAAAATCACCACCATATCATTCTCTAGTGTCTGAACACTGAAAAGGTGAGTCATGAAGTCAGATGTTCTAGTTTGAAAACCTTTAAGCAATCGAAAGACTCTTGGACAAACAACAGTAATAATAGTGCCATCCCACAGAGAACTTCACCCTTTTAAACCCACTGACTTCAAAGGATGTACTTCTGCTTAGGCTGGGATTTGGGGGAAGGGTTAATTGCATTCTGTATATTTAGAATTCCTAGACCCATGGAGAAAACAGAGGTATGAATATTTTAATAACAAGATAAACACAGAGATATAAATGGACTCCACAGCGTCCTGTGTTGCTATAAAACACACAGTATATTGTTAAATGACACCAAAATATTTATCCAGAATACATAGGTTGTTGTTCTACTTTAAAATTGCTTTCAAATGCATGCAGGAATCTTTGCCTTATTCTTCAAACAAATCACTGGCTTACAAACTAATGGGGGAGGCATGTCCTCCTCCACTTGGGGAAGTCCCAGCGGAGGTTCCTGCCATTTCTCTAACTCTAGATTGAGGACATAAACTGAAATCCAGAACACCAGGAACTGCAGAAAGATTTGCAGCATGGCAAACTAATTCTAAAACTGAGTTTACGCAGTAATTTGCAGTATAACATGGCTATCTGCAATTTAATGTCAAAATCCTTCCATGCTTGTCCAAAACCCATGGCCAACATTAAAATTGCTTTTCAATGCACTTCTCTACAGATTTATTCCAGTCTAAGCCCCCTGAAGTCAATAGACTTAGAATACAGTGACTCTGCTGAGGATGGCACTGTTTGGTCCTTGCTCAGTATGTTTAGCAAATACTGATCAATTCTCATACAGCTGTGCTTCTACTTACAGAATATTACAATTTGTAGCACAGGAGCTGAACTATTAAGGCCAAATATAAAAGCTTTTGTTTGAAAGATTATTTCTGGCAAGAGACTCTTACTAGCTATTTTAGATTTTTTCTAAAACTTTGTTATAGAAGACAGCAACACCAACATACCATCTG
Organism: Paroedura picta; assembly: GCF_049243985.1. Classification (NCBI taxonomy): domain Eukaryota; kingdom Metazoa; phylum Chordata; class Lepidosauria; order Squamata; family Gekkonidae; genus Paroedura; species Paroedura picta. Next base: position 126,017,989 of record NC_135369.1, on the reverse strand, counting down.
CAGACTGAGTAAAAAGTGCATAGTCTGGGTTAACTATCTCATTGGATAGGATATCAAACCACTCACGTACCACACCTTGACCCTAAGTACAAAAACAAAGACATGCAACTTTTTAGTTATGACTTTGAATATGGTAATGTGCATTTTTCAATCCTGTCAAAATTACTGTTAAAGTACTACAGTATTGCTTGAGGGGAATTTGACTCACATTCTGAAAAAGGCGATATAACTACTTTAAAAGTGATGGCACGGAGTTTGCCCATGCATCTTACTCTTTTCAAAAAGCCCAGTGGATTTTTATCTGCTTTGGGCCAAGAAATACATCATTAGCACCAAACACCTGCAGCTCCTCCTTTGACAAGAACCACATCCAGCTAATGCTTACTGAGAGCAAAGGGTCTCAGAAAGGAAAGGGGCCTAGAATATTAGGATTTCCGATCCACAGGGGTCTTTGCCTTCAGAAATGTGGATGGTGCTCTTTTCTGTTTTGATCTAACTGCACTGGAGCCTAACGCCACAATAAGCCAGGAGACAGAAGCAGATTCCCTTCTTAATGTAGGGCAGCTTACCATGAGTTTCAGAACCTGCTGTCCTCAAGACACTATTTTTATAGGTATCTCATGAAAACGATGTTTTATGCATTACACAATATATAATTTTACTCACCATGCCTTCTTCACCATGGAAACGCACAGCAATTCCCTGTTTCAGCTTTGCACAGTTTGCTTTAGATACAACTTCACAGCTGCTCCTAAAAATAGAATCTAAATATGAAATACCAATTAATTTCTTAATTTGTGTCAACACAAAAGTCTTTTGCACAATGAAGAGGGCAAGGGTGAAATTGCTTACCTCTGTGGACCAAAAGAATATCATTTTCATTGACTGGCCGATGGACCATGTCCGAGTCTTGCTGTCCAGAATTCAAATGCTCATAAAACCATTCACAGCGATCTTTAAAGGGCTGAAGGGAGCAACAAAGGGAGAGAGAGCAGCAATCAAGTACACAAGAGACAAATGTTTCATATGCATTGTAAACAAGACTGGGACAGGAGATAAAAGGTTGATGCTGAGCACGGAGAGACCAAATATCAGAAACGAAAGACCTACTTAGGCCACGCCAAAGGTTTGGACATGCCTAGCGGGATTTTTTTTTCCATTTCAGCATCACCAGCACATTGGATCTTGAGCAGATCAATGTGTGCAATGAACAACCTCCCCTCCTCCCATTGAAGCCATTCAATTTCCCATTCATGGTGCTCCTGGGGAGGGGGGGGTCCTACATTCCAGGAATAGGGCTAGGGAGGAACCATTTTCAACAACAGTGGGAGGAGGGAAATGAGATAGGCCCATTCTATGGGTGGAAATCCACACATAGTAAAAGTTGGACTGGATCCAAGTTCATGTGCCAAACTGCTTCTGGAACTGGTTTCCTATGAAGCATGGAGGGCTGCCCTCTGAATAACACAAAACCTGGGGTAGTATCCAGAGTCTACATTTGGATGGGGGGGGGGGAGAAAAGCAGGAGTCTAACCAGCACTTATTGAGATACTGTGGTCTGTTACTTGTAGCCTAATCAAACTTTGTGAAATGGACTGCAGGTTAAAGAGGCAGTGGTTTATGTTCAAACACAATCCGTGGGATAAGACTACTGGCCTGTTAACTAAAGGCCACACTACTATAATGCACTATACCCAAGTCATAATCAACTCAGACTCCAGCTGGTGCTGAATGCAGCAGCTGGGTTATTATTGGGAATTCAGCAGAGTATGCAAGTTACACCCAAACTGTAGTTGCTCCACTGACTGCCCATCAGTTATTAGAATCAAGCCAAAGACCTTAGCAAGACCACCTCTCCACTATGTTCCACTGCAGCAACCTCACTGATCTGAGCAGAGCCTCCTGTAAGTGCCACCCAACAGATGGGCAAGATCAACAACTGCTCATATGCACAACTTTTCTATAGTGGGCCCCTTTCCTGTGGAATGGCCTGCCTGATGAAGTCAGTCAAGAAGGCTCCCATGCTCCTGGCATTCTGCAAACCCTGTAAAATGAATTGTTCAGGATGGCATCATAACAGATTGACTCAGGAAAACTCACTGCTTCTGCTGAGGCAATACCATGTTTTGCATTGTTTAACAAGTCAACGTATGCTTTGTTCACTGACAGCTCCATTTTATACTTCTACAGTTCCTTGTCCTATTATATTGCTTTTTGATATATTACCGTATTGATTGCATTGACTGATACTGCGTGATGTATCTTGAGTCCTGGTGATAAAGACGGACTATAAATAATGCAAATAAATACTGAAATTTAAATTGTTTTCTCAAAACTTACCTGTGCTTTTATGATATGCATGAATCGGGACATGAGTTCAGGGCATTCAAGAAGAAAGTGGAAGTGATCAAAAATAATTTTTGGATTTCTGTAAAATAAAACATTTGGATTCATACCAGTCCCTTATTTGATTCTGAAGTTAAGAGGCAGCCACTGAGGACAACACTTCAAGCCCTAATTCTAGCACACCAAACAGGATGTGCAAGAATCACAATCACAGACTCCTAGGCTACCCAAGTTAGCAATATCTTACTAGTTAAACATATACATAATATGGAATGCTTGGCTACACAGGTGGTTCTGGGTGCAGGTAACAAGCTATTTAATAAGAAATCTCACAAAACATGTAGTATTAACATCTATACACATACACACACACTAATATGGTATCTCCCATTCAGAACATGGCCAGGTGATGAGCAGAAATGCATGAATGAACTCAGAAACCTGTATGCCATTTTTGCATTAAGTCAAATAGCAAGATTGAGTGCGGCACACCAGCTAAACACCCCCCAAAAAAGTTTGGCTGAAGCTAGACTAAGAATCACCAAGTCCTGAAGGGAAAGGAAGGATTGAATCCCTAAAGGCCCCTTTGTGAAGGCAGATACATCATGCCAAATCATGGCAGGCTCTGTACTTGCATGCCTTTGGTTTCTACCTGATCAGCACTGAGCCCCACAATTCCCTCCCATCTCCACTGTACCAACACAGCCTCTGGCATCAGAATCATCTTTGCAATTGTAATTTGTCATTTCATATATAGTTAGTATAAACCATGATTTGCAAAACTCAGTTCAAACCACAATTTCTGGTCTGCTAATTAAATACAAGCCAGAGCTTACCAGTTCAGATCATACTAAACCATAGTTAAGCTTCCTTAACTATGTTCAGGAACTGAACTAAAATAGGTCTCTGTTGTCTCCAATCTTAAATTCCTCACTAGAAAACACATCATTAATGTCAATGTTATTGTCCAGTAAAATTAAACTTCAAGTAAGCACGATAGCTAAATGGAACCGTGAATCATAATCTGAGATTGTGCACTAAGAAACATTTCATTAAACAAGTTAGTTTCTGGGACCTACCGGTTTACAAAGCATTTAAGAACGTTGTCATGTTTGCAAACAAACTCTATGAAGCGAGGAGAAGTCATTCTGAAATAAAACATTCAAAGGTATTGAAGTCTAAACATAACAATGTTATCATTCCTGAGCGTAACTGAAAGTTTCATTAAATGAAAGCAAGTGTGTTGAAAATACTCTATGGCTCTCCTCTAACAGAGGAATTATATGGAAGAAGGTCAAATGTGCCACAAAATGAATCTATAAAAGGACTGCTGTAGTATTATGAAGGTTACTTTTAGGGAAGTTTAATGGCTGCAATATCTTGATCAAAAACATAATGGGAGAGGTACTAGGTAACCTTAGGCCACATTCTCTGGGACAGTTCAAACATAAAAGTAAAGGTATCCCCTGTGCAAGCACCGAGTCAGGTCTGACCCTTGGGGTGACGCCCTCCAGCGTTTTCATGGCAGACTCAATACGGGGTGGTTTGCCAGTGCCTTCCCCAGTCATTACCGCTTACCCCCCAGCAAGCTGGGTCCTCATTTCACCGACCTCGGAAGGATGGAAGGCTGAGTCAACCTTGAGCTGGCTGCTGGGATTGAACTCCCAGCCTCATGGGCAGAGCTTTCAGACTGCATGTCTGCTGCCTTACCACTCTGTGCCACAAGAGGCTCTAACATATTGCTCTAACATAAGCAAACATATTGCTATGCAAATGAACATAAGGTTTGCATGTATCATCCTTCTTTTCTCCCTCTCTTGCACACTACAGTTCCCTTCTTCTTTTGCTACTTCCCAGGTTGCTATTATATGCAGCCTAGGTAGACGTGACATTTACAAACCAGTTTATCTAAACTGGTGTCTTGGCTTGTTGCAAAGTGCCAAACCATGGTTTGGTATCTCTTTCAGGCTCCCTTACCAATATGAGTATTAAATGAATAATTCCCATGTTAATCTTGGAGCTTCTGGGAGAATGCAGATACACGTGAAAATTATATGATTCCAAATTATATGATCCCATATGTTTGCAGCAGATTTTCTAGTAATCCTTACTACCCTTTCTATAGGGTTACCAGAAACTTCTGAATTCTGTCCAAATATTCTCTCAAAATATCTGAACCCTGATGTAAGTAAAAATTCAAGTAAACAAAACTAGCTTTCAATACTTCTTCACATTCATTAAATTTAATTTCTAAATCCAAAATTTTATGCTAATTTTAAGTATGTTGTAATCCACCCATTCAATGTTTTTTTTAAAGCTAATAAGCTACATGAACCACACTAAAAATTGGCATTGCACTTGCCTTAACACAGAAAGCTGTCTATATAGATATAGCTATACTAGACTGTCAATGAAGCAATAATCAATAAGACTTCAATGGGTTCAAGCAAAATTTATGAGGAAAACTTGAAAATGCATTATAGACTAACAAGGGTGGTTGTAATTCTTGGGAACAGCTGATCAAAAAGTATGAAGACATAATGACTGGAGGGCACAGGAAATTCCAAGAAGTGTATGGAATTACTGATATATCTCAGTTACTGGAACCTCCACCAAGATAATCTCCCCCATCTGTTTTTAAGCATTTGGTGGTCTATTTAAATACACACACTTAAAAATCCATAGCTACCACTGCATCTGGCATTTGAAGCCACATTTCACATATTTGGATATGATACATCTAGACTGGCCTAGTATCAGCATCACTGAAATCATACTGTGTACCATTACCACCGAAGTCAAATTAAACCAGTCAGGAGGAATCTTTTCCTATGGGGAATCATATTTTTCTAGTGCTAGGGCTGACAGATGGGACACACACAGAACTCCAGAAGTGGGTTGGCCATTATTACCAAGGGCATTTCTCTTTAGGGGGTTCCCAAAGATCTGCAGCCTAGAAGTTAAAGCACGGTTCAGACATATTCCATATCCTTAAGAAATGTTTTAGCTTTGTTTTGTTTATCACTACCATCACAACTGCTGAGACTCCTGTTCCAAAAGACGTGCCATTACCTACCAGAAAGGCAAAACTTCGACACCTGCTTTAAAACTCTCGCTAGTTGTGTTCCAAACTAAGTTAAGAGTTATTTAGAAGAAGAAACATTAAAGGTCTGAAAGTCAGATCTTGCTTACCCCAAAGGCATCTGACAGGAACAACACATATAAAATGCTTGAATGACAGCGCTCAATCGGTTTGCTGTCACAGAAATAACATCCTGGTAATCTGCATAAGCTTCTGGCGTGCTGCCAACTTGATACGTTTTAGCATCCCCTGTGTCTGCAGGTAGCGCTCTGCTCTTCTCAGATGAAGCAACATCAAATATAGGAGTAGGAGTGCCATCACGCTGGTCTGGTCCTTTTTGCTTCAGTAAGATGGAAGTGATGTTGGCAGAGTCCCTTTTGTTTTTCATCAGTTCTGCTGATATTAGGGCCAGCCATTCGTCTAATGAGTGCCAGAGTAATTCCAGAGGCTGCAAAGCACCAGGGAAATTAAACACAAAACCAAAAACTGAACTTTTACTGGAATGCTGAATGTCATAGCCAGAGGTTACAAAGCTGTTGCCATTCTAGTCGGTTATATAGATGACAAAGCAAGATAGGCTTCTTGTTTAAAACTCCCTAAAGCTTATGTATTGGGGGGAGGGGGGGATGATTTAAAAATGAAAACAAGAGTGCCAGCATTGTATTTTGGCCAAGGTCTGCAGTTTCATTTCGTTCCTTAAAAGTTACTGGCATTCAAGCTGCTTAATGAAAGGGTTACAGTGACCCCAAACAAGCCCTTCAATATGAGCTATGCTGGCACATGGGAGGGGCTTGCTGATTTTATGAGAATGCCCTTTTGCACAATGAAGGACTTTGGATATAGTCACTGCCACAGACCTTGCAGAGATTAATCACCAATTGACTCCTCCCATTCTATTATGCAAACTGATACTAGACCACAGAAGGTCAGGGAACAGCACGATGCCAAAGCCACGTTCTCCTCCAACTAGCTATAAAACCGTTTAATTAAAAAATACCTTGCTTCTTTTTGTGTGTTCAGCTCTGCCTAAACAGACACAGACATGCAGGGAGGCAGCCATAAATATCTTCTGATCATTTAACTGTAGAACTGTCAAATGTGACCATGGGTAGGGATGGGTATGAGCTGCCTGATGAACTAAATATAGTAATGAATTCTGGATGGTTTGTGGTTCACAAAGAAATGTTTGTGAACTGAAGAACTGCCATGAACTTCCATGGATTTTGGAAATTGATGGTGGTTTATGAAGAGAAAATAGATGTTAGGTTTGGAGGCATTTAAACCACTGCTTTCTGCTCACCACAAAAAGCTGCAGGGAGCAGAAAGTAGGGGTGAAATGGCTGGAAAGCATTTCATCCCCTGCCTTGTGCTGCCCACAGCTTATCACAGACAGCAGAAAGCTGGAGTGAAATGGCTCATGCACCAATCCAAACCAGTTTGATTCATAAACCAGACTATGAGAGTTTATGGTTCAGGCATGATCTACAAACCAAACCACAAAAATGCAGTTTGCACTCATCCCTAACCATGGGCACTCTGAAGGAAGATAAGTTAGTTGCATCTACTGCTTCCAACATTACAAGGAAATGCATCTCCAGCCATTATTATCTGAGGAATATTTTGAAAATGCATGTAAAGACTAAAATACAAGCAGCAACCTTCAGTTTACCCTGGTTGGAGAAGCAAGACCTTGCTGATATCACACTCCTAACAAATATATACAACTAAGCAATTAAGTAAGCTTGGCCTAAACAATTAGGCCAGCTTGGTGAAGTGGTTAGGAGTGCAGACTTCTAATCTGATGAGCTGGGTCTGATTCCACACTCCCCCACATGCAACCAGCTGGGTGACCTTGGACTCAACACAGTACTGATAAAGTTGTTTTGACCAAGCAGTAATATCAGATCTCTCTCAGACTCACCTACCTCACAGGGTGTCTGTTGTGGGGAGAGGAAAGGGAAGGTGAATGTAAGCTGCTTTGAGACTCCTTTGGGTAGAGAAAAGCGGCTTATAAGAAACAACTCTTCTTCTAAAAAGATATGTCAGAAAAACCACTTGATAGACCAATAATGTGATGTCAAGGCAAGTGACTAAAACAAAAGAATTATCCAAAGCCTACCAGCGGGTATGCAGGGATGTTTACCAAATTTAACCACCTAAGAAGAGGAGAATTCTGCAGTAGCATTTTTCAATATCATACTTAAGCATTAGCAAAGAAACATAGTTTCAGATAATTGGAACAAAATGTTCCAAATGAACACACACTGAAAGTCCCAGAAATAGATGCATGCACAGAAGAAAAGCCAAATATTTGTACAGTTGTTTCTATAAAGATACAACTTTGTCAACAAGCATCTACAACCCTCTGAAGCAGAACTGTTTAAGTAAGTTGTCAGTGATGACCATCTGTCATAATAAAAGTTATAGGTTAGATATCTTTAAACAGCCCGTGGCGCCACGGGCGCCACGGACTAAATAATTCGTTAAGCCCCCTTGAGGTGGGCTTTGTCCGTGATGAGGAAGGGTCCAGGTTGGACCCTTCCTCACGACAGACAATCGGAGGGACCCGAGGGAACCCCCGGCAGTCGCGCGAAGCGCGGCTGCCGGGGGTTCCCTCCCTGGCGGTCTGATGCGGTGAGAGGCGCGAAGCGCCTCTCGCCGCGTCAGACCGCCGCCCGAGGGAGCCTGCCGCAGCAGCGGCGTCCCCCAAGGAAAACCAGCAGAGAGGCGTCGGGGAAGGGGCTGCCTGGCCGCCGCCTCTCCGGGCCTGCGTCTCCTCGCCCATGGTCCTTCGCCTCCACCCACGGCACGACGAGCGGACCTCAGCGACGGGGTCTGAGCTGCCTTCCCGCAGCCGGACCCACCAGCCCCAGCAGCAGCAGCAGCTACGTTCCCCGAGCCAGCCAACAGCCGCTGAGAAGCCTCGGGGAGGGGGCTGGCCAGCACGCGCCTCTCTAGCCCATGTCTCCAACATGCTGCCCGGCCTCCTCGGCCACGCCCGCGCCTTTAACGGCCAGGAACAACGCGAAGCCGGTGAGTGTACCTCGCGTTCTCACTCGCCTTCGGAGGGAGGACTGCGGCGCCGCTTTTCGGGGGGAGGCTCTAGGAGAGGGGGTGGGTGGGACCGTGTCCCTTACCCTTCCCCCTTCTCCCCTTTCAAAGCCCCTTTTTATAAAGGGGCTTTGAAACTAGTTTTTATATATAGTTAGTAAATTAACAACGCCAGCTTGTGATTTTGAGTAAACAAACACACAGAATTCCAACTCCGCATTCAAAAAGTGATAGTAATGATTATCTTAATAATAAGATAAAGCAGATGCTGTCAAAATGATATGCCTCCATGAACCAAAGAAAATTTGGGTAAAATACTACACATGGAGTTGGCTCCAGTAGTTGATGCAAACAAGGATCTTGTACAATGATTGCAGATCTTCATCTATTTCCCCTCTATCAAGCAGCCATTTCCATCCTGAAAATTTTGATTTGTTGAGTTCCCAAGTCCCATGTGCAGTAAAAATGACACAGGCTGGGACCTGGAGACCCACTGAAATCACATCATGGCAAAGAGAGATCACTTCAGTTCCCCTGGCAAGGAGGGGGAGAACCTTGCAGAACACTAGGAGTCTCAAGAAATGTGGCACCTGGAGAACCACTGAAATCACACCACATCGCAGCAAGAGATCACCTCACTTCCCCAGAGAGGAGGGAATGCCTGTTTACTGTCTGCTGGCTGGCTATGGCTGCTGCTACGCTGGACCTTGAAGAATCTATCTTCATTGCTGGAGAAGACTTCAACCGGTTTGGCGAAGGGACTTTCCTATTTCCTCTTTTCTTCTCAATTTTAATTAAACTCACTTTCAATTACTCCTTGGGCTTCTGTGTGTGTGTGTGTGTGTGTGTGTGGGGGGGGGTACTTTGGGGCGCTTGGAATTCTGTTTTCTTCCCTGTATTTTTCTTCTTTTTTCCTTTTGGATGTTTTTTGGGGGGAGGGGTTTCTGCCTGTTTAATCTGTTTTGTTGTTGTTGGTTGCTTGGGAGCTGTTGTTTACTGAGTAGGCTGCTGTTCTCTTTTGCTGTTGGTTGCTGGCATGGCTGCTGCTGGCTACCTGGGGTGCTGTTGCTGGTTCATCCTGTTTAAACTTTGATCTGTTCAGTTGTTGTTGTGGGTTGTTCGCTTGGGGGCTGTTGATTTTTGTGACCTGGAGAGCCGAGTTTGATGCCCCACCAGCGTTTGATGTGCAGGCAGCTGGGTGACCTTATCTAACTCCTGTCAGAGCTGTTCTCACAAAGCAGTTCTGTGAGAGCTCTCTCAGCCCCACCAACCACTCAGAGTGTCTGGTGTGGGGAGAGGAAGCGAAGGCAATTGTAAGCCACTTTGAGACTCCTTTGGGTAGTGAAAAGTGGGGTATAAAAACCAGCAAGTCTTTCTCTTAACTGTTCTTTTTTTGGTGGAGGGAAGGCTGGAAGGGAGAACCTGTGATGATGGGCACTGCTCTCTGTGGGGAGGTGATGGGCACTGCTCTCTGTGTGAAGATGAGCTACAATTCCTGTTTATTCCCATCATCTCCTGCCTGAAGGGTGGCATCTACATTATAGACCTGGGAGTTCCTCCCTGCTTTGGCAATTTGCATGTTTCTGCCATCTTCGTGGCAGGGGGGGGGTCTTTAGTTAGAGGCTCCAAACTTTCAATGTAGCTTCAGGAGCCTTTTCTCTGACTCCCCCCGCCCCGCCAAGTATCAAGAAAATTGAACCAGGAGGTCCAACTCTAGGGGCTCCCCATCTTACCTCCATTATATCCAGTGATGAGAAATAAATTGTTTCTGGTGGAAGTAATGGACCACTATGTCCTATAGTCAAAATTCAAGATCAGAATAGAGAGTTTATTTTTTCTCATCATTGGATATAATGGAAGTAGGATGAGAGCACCTTCTTTGGAAACCCCTAGAACTGGACCTTCTTGTCCAATCTATTTGAAACTTGGGGGGGAGGATCAGAGGAGAGGCTTCTGGAGCAACTCTGAAAGTATGGTGCCTCTAGCTCAAATCCCCACCTACCCCAGGCCCTGGGAAAGGCAGAAACCTGAAAATTCCCATTAAAATCAATGGCACATTGACTTTAACGGCCAAATCACTTCAGAGACATGTGAAGCGATTTGGCTGAAGCTGGATCTGAATCAGCTGATTCAGATGGACCTAACAGTTTAAATCAGGTTCTTCTGAACCTGAAATGGTCCAAATTTCTTGGGGGTGCACATGCTTTGTTCCCACAATGAGCTACTACTGTATATACCAGTTGATGCACATCATAAACACTACTTGTTAAATTATTTATATTCTCCACAGAAAAATATGTCAACATTTTACAGGAAGAAGATGATAGTCACCTTAGGAGATAATGTCTTATTATTTCTATAAATAGAAGAAGAAGAAGAAGAAGAAGAAGAAGAAGAAGAGTTGGTTCTTATATGCCGCTTTTCCCTACCCGAAGGAGGCTCAAAGCGGCTTACAGTCGCCTTCCCATTCCTCTCCCCACAACAGACACCCTGTGGGGTGGGTGAGGCTGAGAGAGCGCTGATATCACTGCCCGGTCAGAACAATTTTATCAGCGCCGTGGCGAGCCCAAGGTCACCCAGCTGGTTGCATGTGGGGGAGCGCAGAATCGAACCCAGCATGCCAGATTAGAAGTCCGCACTCCTAACCACTACACCAAAAATAGGTCACCAATTTTAATATTAATCTCTGTACAAGGAACTACAATTACATCATTATATTATTATTATTATTATTATTATTATTGAATTAAATGGCTGAAAGTGAAGAGGAACTAAAGAGCCTGTTGATGCGGGTGAAGGAGAAGAGTGCAAAAGTTGGCTTGAAACTCAACATCAAGAAAACAAAGATCATGGCACCCGGCCCTCTCAATTCCTGGCAAAGAGATGGGGGAAAAATGGAGATAGTGACAGATTTTATTTTCCTGGGCTCCAAGATCACAGCAGATGGAGACTGCAGCAAAGAAATTAAAAGATGGCAAATCTAGACAGCATCTTAAAAAGCAGAGACATCACCCTGCCAACAAAAGTGCGTTTAGTCAAGGCTATGGTCTTCCCTGTTGCAATGTATGGCTGCGAAAGTTGGACCATAAGGAAGGCCAAACGTCAAAGAATTGAGGCTTTTGAACTCTGGTGCTGGAGAAGACTCTTGCGAGTCCCTTGGACTGCAAGGCGAACAAACCGGTCAATCCTAGAGGAGATCAGCCCTGACTGCTCCTGAGAAGGCCAGATCCTGAAGATGAAACTCAAATACTTTGGCCACCTCATGACAAGGAAGGACTCCCTGGAGAAGCGCCTAATGCTGGGAGCGATTGAGGGCAAAAGAAGAAGGGGACGACAGAGAATGAGGTGGCTGGATGGAGTCACTGAAGCAGTAGGTGCAAACTTAAATGGACTCCGGGGAATGGCAGAGGACAGAAAGGCCTGGAGGATCACTGTCCATGGGGTCGTGATGGGTCAGACATGACCGCAACTAACAACAACAACAATTATTAAATTTATTCTGCGCCACTCCCCGGAGGCCCGAGCCGAGTTACAGACATATAAAACCCCAATAAAAGCATACAATAAAACATATTAAACATATCATACATAATCCCCAGATAACAGAACACGATGTGGTAAAAATCCAGTTCATATCTACTCTACCCCTTGGTAACCCACTATTGAGGGGGAGGGAGGACAGAAAGTGCCAGATGGAGTACGCTACTGCCATTGTAGGGGGGGTCAGATTTCCCATGCGGCCTGGCCTCACCCCACGACCTGGCAGAAGAGCTCCATTTTGCAGGCCTTGCGGAATACTGAACGCTCCTGCAAGGCCTTCAGCTCCTCCGGGAGCTCATTCCACCTGGTCGGGGCCAGGACCAAAAAGGCCCTGGTCCTGGTTGAGGCCAGGCGCACTTCTCTGGGGCCAGGGATGACCAATAAGTTTGTACCCACAGAGCGTAAGGCACTGCGGGGGGCATAGGGCAACAGGCAGTCCCTCAGATATGCCAGGCCCAGCCCGCGTAAGGCCTTGAAGGTCAAAACCAAAACCTTGAACCGGATCCAGAAAATAACCAGCAACCAGTGCAGCTGCTTCAGCACAGGCTGGATATGGGCCCTCCAAGGTGTACCAGTGAGGACCCTAGCAGCTGCATTCTGTACCAGTTGAAGCTTCCGGATCAAGTGCAAGGGCAGGCCAGCCTACAATACACACACCCTGTCTCCAAGGGCAGGCCATTACCTACAATAATGAAAAGGGGAGAGAAGACTCTATAACTGGGAAAGCTAAGAAATCACAAGAGGTCTGACATAAAACCGTGACTCTTAACAGATGCACTGCTTCAGTTTCTTTGCAAACATTAACCATGAAATGTGCAGGGGGGAGGGGAATCAAGCATACAGAATTCCCACAACAGCAATCTTAATTCCCAGAATTAAGTAGAAGCAACAAAATTAATTGGATGAAGTCTTGTACCTGAAAACTTAAAAATTCAATTTCATGCTACACAGAGTGAAAAAATAGAAAGATAGATTATTAAAAGACATAACTAATTAGTTACACTTAAAATGCTGTAAGAGTAAAAAAGTGGTCCCAACTTAAGAATGGGTATCAACCAGACTTACGTCTTCCTCATGAGATGCCTGATTAATGAATGCATGCGTTGTGAAATTCTTTTTAAGGTCTATCTTCCTAATAACGTCAATTACATTTCTGACCTTGAATACTTGACTTCTTGGAGTTTTATTTCCATTGTAACCCATGTCATTTCCATTATTGGGAGTGGAAGGGCCAAGGCGAAAGACATGACAAAAAATCCTCACAATCCTCAGCAAACTCTTCATCTGAGCATCATAATTGCTCGACAGGCTGGAAAAAGAACCCATGCAATAACTCAGTATAACCACAGGCAGCCTTATGGTCAAAAGCAAAATTATACAACTAGAATCTTTCAGATAATAAGACACAGAATAATCATCATAGCCTTTCTCCAATGACCTGTTACCTATTCTAATAACACCCTCTCTTCTTTCCCAGCCATATGCATCACCCAGAAATCCATTTTGTCCCTCTACCATTTTCTGACAAGGAAGTTTAGGCCCTGGGAGAAGCCAATTACGCCCCTCTCCCATTGCAAGAGCCAAGGGAATCAGCAGGTTAAAAAGGTTCCTATTACATAACCATCCAAACACTCCAAGTATTAGTAAGAAGTTCCACTCACTCATTATCACATGCTCTGATTTTTTATGCCAAACCATGACAACAGGTTGTTATCAGAATATCAAAAGGAAATCCAAGAATCTTTAGTGCTCCTTTCAAATTTTAGGTACACAGATTTTGATAACAACCCATCTATTTCACAAAAACAATAAGAGAATTTAAGGGGAAAATCTTAATCATGTTTGAATTACCTGAGCAGTTTGTGACCATTTGTTGTTGCCACCTCAGCAAGGCTAGTCAAGATCTTCAGGTGCTGGTTTTCATTCTGCTGAGACAAGTGTTCTAGGACTTGCCGCAACTGGATATATAAGGGAAAAAAATCAATATATGCTTTGGTCACATCAATGCTGAGCAATAAAATCTATGTATCTCAATAAGGTTAAAGCTACCAGAATTACTTCTAGAATTGTGTAGTTTTCAAAAACCTAGTATATCAGCTAGGACAGTTAAAACCAACTTCACCATGTTTTCTCGGAGTTCTTCATTTTGGGTCATCTGAATGATTGTTTGGAAAAGTCGAGGATGGTGCTGTATTAGCACTTCACAAGTTTCTCCATAGCCACCCTGAAAAAAGGAAAGAATTACAATGTGAAACATACACTTCAGAAAATTAAAGGGGCATAACTGAAATGAATGGAGCGAATACTAACCCAAATGTTTTTACCTTAACACGGATAATCACACATGGGAAACACAAATGGACAGCCTTTCTACACTTCCCAATATATGAATGAGGTACTCGTGCATATATCCTTTAGTAAAATTATGTTGCCCTTGAACAGATGCACATACATCTCACCACGCAATGGAACAAAATGAGTGGAACACTCTGTCTTTTAGCACAGAAAGAATTCAGTAGTTCCTCAAGCATCCTCTGCAAGTACCTCCACAAAACAGATGTTGCTTTTAAACAGAGAAGAACTTAGACTTTGGCTTCAGAAAAGCTCATTTATACCTGTACGCAGAGGTCAAGTGGAGTGACTCCATTTTTGTCTGGCAAATATTTGGCTCCTCTCAGCAGAAGAATCTGTGCAGTATCTCTTTGGCCATGGCTGTATGGAACATAGGAAGATTACAAGGTCTACTTAGTTGGTGATTTGTAACCAGATAGCCTAACACAAAATATTGCATAAAGTAAATGTGCAGTACCCAACCACTAAAAACTCAGCTGAAGCCTAAACAACATCAAAAAAAGGCTCCCACTCTCCAGCCTTTCCACAAACTATACGAAAATGAATTATTCAACAGTTTTTTTTCTATATGGAGCAACAAAAAATGTCATAGAACGCATAGAACGCAAAAATTGTATTGTAATAATTTTTTTAAATTTCAACATAAGTACAATTTGCCAGGTGCCCCCAGAAGTCCCTCTAAAAGTGGGACAATCTGGTCACCTTAGGTACGATGCAGGTGCCAGATGAGCCTCAAGGGGAAGGGCATTTCACAAGCCTGGTGCCACCACTGAACAAGCCCTTTTGAAGTCATTTGGAACAACAAGCAGAAAAAAAACAAGTTTCTGCAATTTTTCACTGCTAAACACCACCACAGTTGTAAAGCAGTTTTTCCAAACAAAATCATCTGCAATAATCTAAATTCATGTACTCAGTAGTAAAGATTTCTTTTTTCAACTCAGAAGCCTTAACATCATGAGTATAGTCCCATGTCCTCAGACAACCCCCTAGGACTGTCTATCTTGTAGCTGTTATTTATTTATTTATATTTATTGGATTTTTAGACCACCCTCCCAGCAAGCCAGCTGTTAGATCCATTCCGCTCAACTAGCCTACCAGAGTGGATGCAGCAGGAGCCTTTACTTCTTGTACTCAAGAAGTTTGTTCTGTTCAAGAAAACATTTGGTGGGAAGCAAATTGTGGCAGCTTCTAACCATGTAACTGTGTATTGGTGTTAACTTGTTAGACAAGCCTTTTAAAACAGTGGTCCCCAACCTTTTTATCACCGGGGACCGGTCAACGCTTGACAATTTTACTGAGGCCCAGGGGGGGAGGGGTAGTCTTTTGCCGAGGGACTTCACTGCTCCTGTCTGAGCCCCTGCTCCACTTGCTTTCCGACCGGTGCCCCTGACTTCCCAACCACCCTCTGGGGGGCGCTGCCAGCAGCAGCTGCGCAGTGCCATGCCGAGCGGGAGCCCCAGCCTTGGCGGCCGCTGGAAAACACCACAGGTGAGCTGGCAGCAGAATGGCAGGGCAGCCCCCAAGGCAGCAGCCAGGGAGGAGAAGCTGCGGCCCATTACCGACTGATCTACGGACCGGGACCGGTCCCCAGACCGGGGGCTGAGGACCACTGTTTTAAAACCTTTTGACCGTGGAGGTACTGCTGAAATATTTTTCAAGCTTCAAGGTACCAAGAAGAGATGTCAGCTGGCCAAGCCTCTCTGCCATGCCCTACAGAAGTGAAAAGAGCTTCAGCTGGCAAAAGTTTAAATGGCCAAGGGTGCTCCCCTTCCCACCACCTTCAGGCCCATCATTGGTAGGGGGGAGGTCAACCTGCCCAAATAAGGGTATTTTTTAAAAAACAAAACCTTCTTTCCTCTTTGCTTGGAACAAGAAATGGCAGGCATATGGTGGGAGGGCTCTCCCGAACCCCATGCCTGAGGGGTCTTTGTGGTACCACACTGTGATATCTGTGTCCTGTGGCTTCTGAGGCTTTGTTAGTCGTATTGAGTTTGCAGAAATAGGGAAGAGGATACATTTTAAATGTGCATACAACTTTGGGACAACAGACCCTTTGATCTGTTTGACATTCGTACTACTCCCATATTCTACCTCACCCTCTTGTATCACAAGTAACCTAAGCCAGGAAGTTCTTGGCCCCATCAGCAACTCTTGAACTTAGTATAGAGAGTAGTGTTCTTAGCATGAAACAAAGAGTGAATTGGACGAAGTGAAAAGCTCTGGTTTGTTAATCTGGCTCCATCTAGGTAGCCTGTAACATATGTGAGGGAAAGAAGGAATGGGAGGGGAACATATGAGCCAAAGGCTCTTTGTTATGAATGTACCAAATGATGTCTGAATGCAGCCAGTTGATGTACAACTGCAACTCAAACAGTGTTGTAAAAAAAACAAATTAGCACAGTTAAGCTGTGTAGCATTTGGCTTTACTGGCATGGACTTTCCAATATTTACAGGTGCTTAATTTTACTCAAGATCTGCAAATACTTCCATGTCTACAAACACTGTACAGTTTCTTTGTAACCTGGATAAAGACTAGAAACCATGCTGAGGATTAGTAAATTATACAGGTCTTTTACTTTTTCCATTCCTCAGAGCTGAATATGTCTGTGGATGAGAGATGCTCCATTATGAAGCCCCCTAACTAGATTTGCATGGTTGTCCCCCCAAAAAACCTGCAGGACATGCACCACTGGATCTAGAGATGCAACACACATTCAAAGTGAGCATTTGTCCTGGGCACAGGCATCTCAGAGCCTAGCTCTCATACTTTCCTCTATCTTCTACATCTTGAACCTCACTGGAACTAGAAGCCAGATGTCTCCTTCTTCTCATTTACTTCTCTCAACTGCACTCTAAATTCTGGCAAATTCCCTTACTTTTTCAAATTGAAAATTTTCTCATTACAATTTACAGTATTTGCTGGTGTATAAGACTACTTTTCCCCCCTGAAAAACATGCCTCCAA
Organism: Paroedura picta; assembly: GCF_049243985.1. NCBI lineage: Eukaryota > Metazoa > Chordata > Lepidosauria > Squamata > Gekkonidae > Paroedura > Paroedura picta. The sequence continues at coordinate 126,000,654 of NC_135369.1, read as the reverse complement.
GTGGGGGGGTCGTCCTATACGCCGGGTGCACTTCAGTTGGGATAGGCATAGCTGCCCATAGTGGCCCATAGTACTGTAATGTAATGTAACAAACTCTATATTTTGAGTGGAAATGTTGGGGGGTCGTCTTATATGCCCAGTCGTCTTATACGCCGGCAAATACGGTAATTTTTGTGGTATTACTTTTTATTTACATTTCAGCCACTAAGAACCAGAATCTAGTAACTTTAACACTGTTTTAAGAACTCAGATATCAAATTTCTTGTGTAAGAAAAACAGGGGCCATATGTCAGTGTCAGTGGAATCAGCCCGTAAAGGCTAGTGATAAGGCAGAGAAGGAGGAACAGGAATCACAGCTGAGCACCAGCCAAGAAGACATGAGTAAGAAGGAGCCATGGGGGATTGGTGAATCTTGTGAGCAATAGTAGCAGAGAAGACCCAAGTCTTGGATAGGGAAGTACCCAACTGGCTGCCCGTTACAATGAAAGGCTGGAAGATATACCTGAGTCTTCCCAGAATGAGGACTGAAAGGCCTGGACTCCTTCCATAAGTCTTTGCGGGTGCTGCTATGCCTATTAGAGAAAGAGCCACTGAGTGCTCAGTCTGGGTACAAGAAATGAGACTGCTGCCACGTCTACATCTGTGCACCTGGAATCCTGCCCATCCTGATTTTTTGCCTGTTCTTGACCTGAATTGCCCACGACCATGTTGACTTCCACCTGCCCTTGACTCTTGGACCACCTTATGACTATACTGCCTGTCTACCTGTTTGCTGAACTTTGGACTGCCTACCGATCTGCCTAATTTCTGCATGCCGTAAACAGACTGGTAAAAGACGGTTTCTGACTGTCTTGTATTTCCAGCTACTGGCTAAGGCTGGGTGTAGATCATTCAGGACTGGTCACAGCACAGCTGGGAATTTTAGCCGATCCAAGGTCATGTTGAGTCAAGCCCAGCAAGTGCCATCAGTCTAGCCCAGGAGACAAGCTGAGTGTCCAGCCCAGCCTTTAGGAAGTTCTCCTAAACTGCCCACTTTAGGAGGTTCAAGTTATGCCACCTCCAACTGTAACGGTGCCTGGTAGCAAGTGTGGGAAAGACTTCTAGTAATTACAAAAAAGAGGAGACCAGCTTAGCTTCATATGTTTCTAGTAGGCTGGGAGAACTATTCTTTCCCAGCCACCCAGAAAGCTTCTCAATGGAAATGGTTTTTAACTTGATTTCCACAGAACCAATCCAGCACTCATTTCATTGACTTGTGTGGAGGTAAATGTAACATTTTATAAAACAGTAAACCATACCTGCAAGCAAAATACAGTGGAGTTGCACCTGAAACATTGGGCCTGTTAATATCTGCACCACTGTCAAGCAGGCACTGGACTGTCTTTTGGGAAGAAAAAAGAAAAATTAATGAAACACGCAAACCCATACTCTAATTTAGGTCCCTTTAAATAACTCCTATTTCCTGCAATAAAGGCTTCAAAATCAGAGATATATAGAAGAGTCTAACAAAAAATACTTAACAAGCACAGAAAGCTTGGAAGAGCTCAACCTCTGCTAGCAGGAGAGGGGAGGCATTTCATCATATTTTCTTTCCTCACTACAGACCTCTGCCCCCAAAGCAGGTGGCTTTTTGTCCAAAAGCCCCATAAGCATTTTCAGGGTCACGGAGGCATGTAAATGTGCAGCCTCCTATATATAATGACCGCCTTCTGGAGAACAAGCTGTACTCAGGCATTTTATAAGAGAAACCTGCATTCCAACAGAAGCTAAATGCTTAAGGGTATTATTGATAGGACATAGCTCTGGTCCCCCCCGCCAAGGAAGACACTGGCTACCAATTCTTGACATCTCTGGTGGCGACCAGTTATTTCATCACCATCGTCCTCTAGGTGGCGTACTGCCACAGGATGAAGGGATTTTTACTGCCATGTTGCTATTATATTATTGTGTTTTTAATTGGGTTTTAATGGGGTTTTTATTGGAGGGGGTTGTATTGGAACCTGTTTTTGTAACCCGCAAACCTCCTTCCACTCAAAGTAGCTTGCATTCAATATCTATTTTTTCATCAGCCTACCGTTTTATGGCCATTCTGACATGCCACATGAAGTGCGGTCTGACCCATGGCATCTTCAACATCTACGTTGCTAACATGTTGAACAAGATCATGAAGTAATTCAGTTCTTCCATTAACAGCAAGCCAATGAATCTGGATACATATAGAAACCGGGGAGGGGAAGATTAGCAAGTAAACTTGATGAAAGTAAACGCATAAAAATGAAGGCAAGGCAAGTATGATCACATCTTAATCATGAGCAGTGAACACAAACACAGGTACATCGTCAATATGAAGGTCCACAATCACAAAGAGAGTGTTATCATGATGTCAGATACTTATCTTGGATGCTTTTAGGCTGATCCTGCATAGAGCAGGGGGCTGCACTAGATGGCCTGTATGGCCCTTTCCAACTCTATGATTCTATCTCCACACCAGGCCATTTGCAGTAACATCTACCTACATTGCCTTCAATTGGCCTACCACCACACATCCAAGACAAAGGTTTACAAATCTACGATTTGGAAGTACCTTATCGTTCAAAGAGAGTAAACTCAAGATGAGAAATTAGGGCAAAATATTTCTTCAAGCATCTATTCTTGCTCTTCACTAGACTGTATTGCTATCATTTATTGTGTGTATACTGCCCCCTCCCATGGACGGTTTCAGGGTGGTTCACAACATAAAGCAACCAACAATAAAACATTATCATCCTCGACATCAATAAAAGCATCATAAAACCATTATAAAAGCACTAACAGTAGCTTCCCCCCTATTCACACCCCTACCCATCTCTTCACTTTCAGGCTGGCCATTTGCCAATGGGTCCCCATGGAGGGAGAAAGAGCACTATCTTGGGGGAGGGGGGGAGGGACTGGAAAAGGGAAAGGGGAATTCCAAATGGTTTTAAGGCCACTATGGTCTCAATCATAGGCCTGATGGGAGACTGCCATTTTGCAGACTCTGAAGAACTTGTATAGCTCTATCAGGGCCAGAACGCAACTGGTAACTCATCCCACCAAGATGGAGCCAGGGCTGAAAAGGCCCTCTAGGACCAAAGATCACCAGCATGTTGGTATTTGCTTAGCAGGGCACACAATGGCAGAGGCGGTCCCTTAGGTACACAGGGCTCAGACTGCATAGGGCTTTGAAGGTTTATACCAGGATCTAGAAGCTAATCAAGAACTCCAGCAGTAATCACTGCAGCTGCTGGAGAGCAAGCTGAATATGGGTCCTCCATGGGGTCCCTATAAGGACCTGAGCAGTCACATTCTGTACCAACAGTAATTTCCTCACACAGAGCAAGTTACACTAATCCAGCCTGGAGGTGACCATTGTGGCTAAGGGTTCCAGGTCCAGATAGGGCTCCGGTAGCATAGTGGGCCCACCGTTCCATTTGTAATCAATTGAGAATGTCAAGAAGTAGGATTAATGGAAAAATCTATTGCTCAACAGTAACATATAAGCTTGGGGAAAAGGGGCTAGATTTTCACATAACCAATGTCAATTTGATATGTAGTTGCACCTAATTACAAGTGTATTTTTTAGGATAAGTTATAACTGTAGCATGTAAGGGTTAACTGAAATCCAATCCAATCTAATTTTATAATCAAACAGGGTGCCCACTCCCTCAGACTGCTCAAAGCAACCAAATCCCATTCCTAAGGATCTTGGATGAGCAGTCCAGCCAAGCTCGGCTCCAGGACCTTGAGGAGACTCCACAAGTGTCCAAGCTGCTTATCTGAGCCCAAACATATGGACTCCTGGTCTCTGAGATTTGATCCAGACACTTAGTGCTACCCATGAGCAACGGACCAGATTCGGGTCTTTGTTTTTGACCCATGACAACCATCTTCTCAGATACTAGATCGGAGGGAGAGAAATGGATGAAACATTCCCCACCTCCTCCAGGAAAGATTTTGAATTTTAAAAGAAGATTCAATTCTCTAGTAGTTGATTCAATGCTAACCAGATACAGGACACTGATGACTTATACCAATTCATTATCACAGATCTCAATATCACTCTGACAACATATGCCAGTAATATTAAAATCTTCCAGTAAAAAATAAATGCAAGTGTATAGAACTTACCGCCGTCAGTCCTTCATTATTACAAATATTGACATCAGCACTATATTCCAGTAGCTTGCTCATACATTTCTTCTGGCTGTACAGAAAAGAAATGTCATTACACCCTCATGGTGAGAAAGACTGATTAAGCTTCTTCTTCAGTTTTCAAGGCCTGGTTTATCCACAGTGCTGAAAAAGCTCTTTGCATGATGACACAGTCTCAGTTTATAAATATGATGATTGTTAATTAAATCAAAAGAAAATGTATAGTATAGCCTGGCCACCGACTCAGTGCGGTCTCGCAGACCGCGCCAACAGTCCTCCAGCCAGCCTGCTCCTCCTCCTGCTTCTCCCGGCCGCTGGAGCCGCCTCACCGCATCGTAGACGCGGCGAGGCCGCTTCAGCGGTCGGGAGAAGCCACAGCCATCGACGCTCGCCCTCCCCTCGGAACGCGCCCCTGCCGCTGCCTCCCCCCATCGTCCCCGCCTCGCCCGCCGTGAGGCCACTCCTGCGGCCAGCAGAAGCCCCGGCCATGCTCCGGGGGGGGGGGGGTTGGGCGCTCTCTGCCTTTTCCCAGCCACAGGAGAAGTGCCGTGGGAGAAGCACCGGCCATGGTCCGCCCTCAGGTGGGGGCCTTCCTGCCTTCTGCCATCCGCAGCTGCGCCCTCGCCGCATCTTGGACGTGCCGAGGCCGCTCCTGCGACCGGGAGAAGCCCCATCTACTGTCCGGTCTCTGGTCGGCGGCTGTCAGCCTTCTCCCAGCCGCAGAACCTGCGGCCGGGAGAAGCCCCGGCAATTCTCTGCCCTCCAAGGGCCCTCTCCGCCCCCCCCCCCCGGGAAACCTTCGCCCTGCGAAGGCTTCCCTGGGGCCGCCGCCGTAGCGCCCATTTTATTTTGATTTAAAATGGGCTTTAGTCGTAGTTTAAAAAGAATTTCACAAGAGTTACTGACAAACAGCTCAAATTCAGAACATCTTGTGGTTTTTCTCCTACATAAAACATTTCTGGCTTCCAGAACAACATGGTCTTAAAAATAGTTCATAATCCAGGCAACAGTGTCTGCTTCCGTGATAGGATGTGTTGATCAAGTAATTTTAGATTTGCTGAATCTCAGATCTGCAAAGAGGCTTGCAAAAGTTTGTCACTGCACAATAATGAGTAGGCCTAATATTAATTATCGTAAAAGGAAAAAGAGAGGTAGACTGCAAAAAAGTGAGGATGATCAGTCAGTACTCCGGCCACACATAGGGACTCTGATAGGCCCTCCAAGTCCACCATGATTGCCAAAGCTGAATGGGAATTGCTTTATATCTAACATCACCTTGTTGATTGTTTTCCTCAATTAGTGAATCACTGAGGTCTCTGGGTTCCTTCGGCAATAATCTGCTCCCTCAAAGGCAGTGGCTAGTGCCAGCTAACTGGCAAGAATTAATTAGCATGTTTCATAATTCCCTTACAAAGGATTCTCCACATCCACATGATACAACATGCAAGGCAGGTGCTATATATTGCAGCCCAAAACAAGGAGTTCCAGTGTACATGATTACTTCCCCTAAAAAAGGCGAGGGGGTGAGGAGCAACCCAGGGCACAAGTCAGACTGTTTTCTCCATGCAGTGTCGACTTCACTTATCACAGTTCTTGACTGAAGTAATTTTCATTCTGCAAAATTTCTGTTGGTTTCTTATTGCCACTGTGGTTGCCAAGTCACCATAGTGGCAAAGAGGCTTCCAGATGGTTGGTTTCCCCACATTTTCCCTGCCTCAGTCCCCCATGATGGCTATTCCTCCTTACACTGGGGAGCTTTGGGGGGGGGGTTTGAAATTCAGTCATAGAATCATAGAATAATAGAGTGGGAAGGGATCTCATGGGGTCATCTAGCCCAATCCCCTGCACTATGCAGGACACTCACAACCCTATTGCTCATCCACTGTAGTGCTATATCGGTCAGCAACTGATATAACACTACAGCATTATAACAGCTTACTAGAGCCTCTGAATTTCCAAATTTCACTTTTTTAATATTTTGTGAAGATACAAATGTAAAAGGCATAGTTCTGCAACGAAAAACCAATGAAAGCTGGGAATTCAGAAGACATGATAGAAAGAGTTATAATGCTAGTGAGATAGGCCAACTGCCATGGTTTTGTTTGCTTTTCAATCTTGAAAAAATATTCTGAAGCCCCTGGAGGGGAAAGACAGACTACCCTTAAGAAGTGAGCAGTGGCTTACAAAAGCTTATATTCTGACACAAATTGTGTTAGTCTTTAAGGTGCTTCTAAGCTCTTGCTTTTTTCTACTGCTACAAACCGACTAACAAGGCTGCCTATCTTGACCTGTCCTGGGGAACTGTGGCAGGGGATATGGGCACCAACATGAGCAGGACCATGAAAGACCTAAGCCTTCTCGCCCCCATCAGCACCATTTTCCCTGCCCAAGTCCCCTGCAATGGCCAATCTTACCACAATGCACGCCACCCCACCCCTGCAGCTACCTAGGACTTCAATAGTCCCTAGTAAAAGCAGGTTTAAGAACAGGATGCATGGCAAATGTATAAGCTGTTTATGAGATTTTGCAGCACGTTAAGTGCTGGTAATCCCAAGAGTAGCAGCATATAAATATAAATATATTTCTGCCACTTTATATTTTTTGTCCTTAGGGGGAGGAAAACAATCTTTTAACTGTTTTTTTTTTAAGCAATGGTAAGGTTTGCAGGATGCCAAATTCTGTTAAGGATTTCACAACAGTCCTGTATGATCCAACCTGAGTGCTTACATATATAGATTTTGTGCCAAGATAAGAAAGCAGAATAGTTACTATCACTGAAATTAATGGAAAAGTAGGCAAGAGGGATCTTGAAGTGCAGCTCAAAGCTCCCATAAATGGAACATATGACTGGGTCAGAAAAACAGAACATCCTCTCCAAAGAGCATCCTCTCCTATAAATGCCTTACCTCCTACATGGCTACAGGAGTTCTACAGGCTGTGGAAAAATGTTATTTCTGAAGAAACAATGAAATCTACAAAGCACTCCTCCACTGTACTAGAAAACTGTAAGGATCATTACCCAAAGCTGTTTGCTAACCACAACAGCTCTACAAAACACCCATACAAAGCTAACTGTATGTTGCCTCGGTCAACTTCTGCTCATGTGAAACTGTTCTCCAACTACACTTTACATTGCCTCTTCTAATCTTGATTCCATTTACATTATATTCAACAGATTAATAAAAATGTTAACCCATAACTTTTTATGAATTGCTCTCTGGAGCAATTCACCAAATAAAGTTACTGTGCAGCCTTATCTGAGAAGAAACCACACAACTCAAGCTTCACCAAATGACTGGAGACACCCCTTGTGCCTAGCAAATTATCTTTTCAAGCTTTCAGAAATGAAAGGCCAAATGCAACAGCGACATCTCTTACCCGTTTCTAGCAGCCAAATGAAGTGATGTACACCCAGAAATATCTTGATAGTTGGGATTTGCTCCTTTCTTTAACAGCAGAACTAGACATTCAACTGACCCACAGCTGAAGGAAAAGGTAGGGAAAATGTTTACCAAAAGCCACACAGAAAAATGACAGCCTCCACAAGAGCTTAAGGATTTTAGATCAGATTTGAAAGTCATAGTCTCTTTTTTCAAGGACCACCTAAACAAGTGGATAATGAAGACTGCATTTCTTTGCTTTGTAAGTTTGCAATGGCTGATTTTTTAAAAATTTGATTGTGCATAAGCTGATTACTGTTCTCTACTGATACTTAATGAAGAGCTGAACATGGTAAGCAGACTAGCACATAAGGTACAAGCAAGGAACATCTCCCCTTCCTACCATATTCTTCTCTTCCCCGGCAGCTCCCACAGACTCTCCCCTTTTCCTGCTTCTTTCTCTCCTTCCCACCCACCACCAACTTACCTTGATCTGTCCCCATCTTCAGCTTTCCCTCCATCCCTCCTTCATCATGTTCTCCCCAGAAAAAAAAAAAAAGCAAGCTGTATACTGGCCACCAACAGGTCAGTCCCAGTGGTGTGGATAGTGAGCCTCCAATGGTTCCCACTGGGTGGTCCCCACTGGGTGGTCCCCACTGTATCCATCTCCAACAGAGCCTATGATAGGGAGGGGAGGGGCACTGTCCAGGGTTGTTTTGGCATCCAAGTCCATCTCTGTTCCCACCTGGGGTTTTGCTTTATAGAAACAAGATTTGGAAGATTCAACATTGCTGTCAGAATTGCCTAGCAACCTCCCAAATGGCAATTTAGTGCTCTATCGGCATTCTGTTCTTAACACTATAGATTAGCAGTCCCCAACCTTCTTGTAGTCGGGGACCGCCTCCGAGGGTGGGAGAGAGCCGGCGGCCTGGCCGCCGCAGCTGCACATAAACGCACACGCGCAGTTGCCGCGTATGCACGTTTTTGCCACTAGGTGGCGGTAACGCGCATGCGCAGAGCTGCCGCGTGTACGTGTTTTCGCCAGCAGGGGGCACAAACACGCATGCGCAGCAGCTCCACGCATGCGCGTTTGCGTCGCTGGCGTGCCGGCGGCCGCACCTGCCTCTTTCCCCCTCTCTCGCTGTGGGGGGGGGAGGCAGGGGCGGCCGCTAGCGACCCGGTACCATGGCCTTCGCGGCCCGGTGGTTGAGGACCCCTGCTATAGATGTTCTATTCTGAGAGGAGGAGAATTCCCTGACGTGTTTTTAGGGTGTTTTTATATTTCTGATTTTTCTGCAGACTTGAGACTTTCTTCAGGTTTGTGGAGAAATCACCTATATCCCCAAGCTCCATTTAGTGGATCTATTAATCCACACTTTATGATCTAGTTCAGAATTAGATGATTTTATTAAAGGAACACAGAAATGTCCACATTGATCCTTCCAATTCGTCATGTTAAAAGTGACAGGGCAAATTATCATAAACTAAAAGAAAGGAGTTTCTTAAACTGAAAGACTATTGTAAAGGCTCTCTCTTAGCAGTAGTGTTTCTCTAGGCTTATGAAACCAGCCTTACTTTGCTGCAATATGAAGCAGGCTCCTCTTTACACGTCCAAATGCATAATTGACATCAAACTTGGAATTTGACAGCAACTCAGAAACAGACCTAAAACAAAGCAAACTTATATTAGAAAGAGCACTGTGTTGTCAAGGTCTTTTTGAAGGAAATCAATGCCTGCTGTGTATGTCACATGCTGCAAAAGGTGACACACCTTCAAGAAATCTGCTTTGTAGTCAGCTTGAAACCCTATTGACCTCAATGGGATATATTTTCATACCATGCATTTATTATGAAAGCATATATCCACATAAACACAAATACGTCTGCTGTTATACATTATATTTATTGGCTTTACATATATTTCATAATTTTGTGTGCATTACTAATTAGCCTTGTGAAGATTAAAACTGACTAAAGGGACTTTACTTTGTTATTATAAATGTTGTAAACCACCTGAATCCCTAGGGAAGGGCAGCATATAAATTGGATAATAAATATTTTAAAAATGCTACCCACTGCACAATTAGTATTTCTACACTAACCATTTTAGTGTGTATCTTTTCCCCTCTCTATCTACTGTAAGTTTACAGTTTATTATTCTGAAAATAATTCTATCCTGGACTAGTTTGAAGTAGCAGCTGATGATTGGAAAGTCTATCCAGACAATTGTAAAAGGGCACTACCCCCCTTGCAAGTAATAAAAAATTGCTCTTTGTCAGCGCAAATTCATTCACACACACACACACAAAAGGGAGATTGCTTAACATTTCTTCAACAATTCTCTGAATCCTGAGCAAAGTATAGTCAGAAACTCCATTTTTTTAAAATCACCTGTCTCTTCTTGTCCATAGTTGTGGATATTTTATTTATTTATTTTATATACCACCCTCTCCAAAGGCTCAGGGTGGTTCACATGAAACAGAAACGATACAAATAACTCAGTTAACATAATACAGTGATAATGGCAAGTAACATAGTGGAACAATAGAATGTGGAGAACATTACATTAATACTGATAGTCCAGTGGGTTGGGCGGAACTGCAGTGGGTGCCATAGGAGGGAGGCTCAGGGGGAGGGCCCATGGGAAGTGGTAGTTCAGGTCGACCTCAACCAAATGCTTGGTGTAGGAGCTCCCTTTTGCAAGCCTTGCAGAACTGTTCAAGTTCCGTTAGGGCCCTGATCTCTTCAGGGAGCTCATTCCACCAGATGGTGGCCAGGATGGAGAAAGCTCTGGCTCTGTCTGAGGTCAAGCAAGCTTCCCAACTAAGAACAATATGGAAGTCCTTCAGAAACTCCTGCTCATGAAGAGCCTTGCACAGAATTATCATAAAATCAATTTCATGATATAAACATCACAGGTTACTATTAGCTTGCTTTCAATGCAGCTATGTTACAGGTTTAGGCCAGAATCCAAAAAGCTACTTTAGGAATGGACAAGGATTTACTGTAAGTATGCTTTCCTCAAGAGGTTTGTCAAGCTGCAAGAGTATTGCTGTTAAGGTCAGCCATAATCTGTGTGGCTCTTTGGATCCTAGCCTAGATTTAACATCCAGAACTTTCTTCTAAAGACAATAAGAAGCAGAAATGTATTTTAATGTTTTAAACCTCTGTACTAACAGGGAATATGTTTTCGTTTTGTGCATGTGTGTCCTATCTAAACACTGGTCAGGGTCAACTCTCGGCAAGCCTGAGCTATCTAGGTCAGGACAGAGACTATGTAAAGACACATTAGTGAGCACCAGCCTGATCATGCTGGTCATGTCATATGAACTACCTTGTGCTTAAAGGTTTGAAGGATTAGTGAGATTTTTTACTTGTATCTTATGAATATCATCAAAGACCAACACACATATTCAGAGGTAGTGGTGCTTTAGATCCAACACTTATATTCACCTTTATATGCAGCTGGGGTTTGTTTTGTTTATGGGTCTAAGACATGAGAACTTACCTGTGTTGGTCAGCCATGACCATTGGCATTAAAGTGTAGACAGCAGTCTCATTATCTGTAGAAATTAAATTATAGTGATTACACCACTGTGGACAATGACTGAAAGAAGCAATCAATTGCTGGTCAACTAGGTTTACTTGGGCATTACATACCATTTGTAATTTTAAGGAAAATACTTTAAGTTTCCATTGAAAATATTTCATCTTTAAGCTTACATTTGGCATTTTTCTTAACTACGGCACTGGCAAATGCTTCTAATAAATTGATTCACATGTGACTTCCAGATTTTGAAGTTGTACAACATCAATGCATTTAATTGTTTCCTCAGCTGCTACCAGATGAGATTATGACTTGGACCCAGCCGTGATTTCTTCTAGAACAGATTTCCTTCAGCAAAGCAGAACTTCTTCTCTGTGCTGAATCCAATATCCCCTGAAATGCTGTTCCTGGGAGTCAGGGAATGCCCAGAAACAGCATGAGGGGGGAATAAGGACCTACTGGTGAATATCCTCCCCTTTCCATATGTGGAAATCCTCTGCTGGAACCAAAGCTGTGAGATTAAAAGGTCACCAGCAAAAATCCATTCTCATCTCTTTAGACCAATAGAGACATGAAAGTGCCATTCATTTCTTGGAGAAAATCTGCATGAACATGAGAACATCAAACTAAAGAATTATTTCTTTTTTTCTCTCAGATCCTAGTTTTAAAGCAAATGAAAACTGGAGAGGATCCTTCCAGAACCTGTTTTGTAAACTATTTCAGCAAACATTAATGGGAGCCTGCTGGCACCCTAAAGTTTTTATTCCAGCATAAGCTTTTTGTGGACTGCAGCCCACTTTGTCAGCACATATAGCTGAAAATGAAGGTAAGCAACCAAATAAAAGAGAATGAATTCTACAAATAAGATAACTCTAGAGACAGATCAAAAGCAGTTGAACATGTCAGTTTCCTTAACCAACAAATGGCACCACAAAAGAAAAAACAAATTTTTATTCACGTTTTTTAAAGTCTCTTTTCAAACTAGTAGCACAATATGTTGTATTGATTTGTATGGGATTGCTGGGTGTGTAAAATAAAAGGTTAAGAAAAAACAGAATACATGCCCACCAAAAATATCAGGATAGCTTATTTAGCAAGTTCTCTTTTTAGATTTCAAAACTCAGAACAGGAGCTATAATGAAGCATCAAGAAAGCCCCCTACAATGCCATACTATGTATAGTATAAAAGTATATGCAAGACACACAAAAATAATGTCTGGCAATTCAGAAGTGGAATTTCCTTTATCAAGATGAATCATCTATTTATTTTTTTTGTGTCATTACACCTCCAAGGAAATATGGCACTTGATATACAACTAGAGACATGTCGCTTTGACAGGGTAAAGATTCAAAACAACACAAACTAAACTGAAACCCCTTAATCCAACCATTTATTTCTAGCCTATCTCAACCATAACCTGCCTTTCCCAAGAATCTCTTACACAAACCAAGTTTTTCCCACAGTTCCACCTAAGGCAACAGTCATGTGACTGAACAGAGCATCCTAAGGCATGAACAAGATGCAATTTAATAAAGATAAGTGTAAAGTTCTGCATCTGGGTCAGAAAAATGAAAAGCATGGCTACTGGATGGGGGTTACACTTCTAGGTAACACTGTGTGTGAACGAGACTTTGGGGTACTTGTGGATTGTAAACTAAACATGAGCAGGCAGTGTGATGCAGTGGTAAAAAAGGCAAATGCTATTTTGGGCTGTATCAACAGGGGCATCACATCAAAATCACAAGATGTCATAGTCCCACTGTATACGGCACTGGTCAGACCACACCTGGAGTACTGTGTGCAGTTCTGGAGGCCTCACTTCAAGAAGGACGTAGATAAAATTGAAAGGGTACAGAGGAGAGCGATGAGGATGATCTGGGGCCAAGGGACCAAAGCCCTATGAAGATAGGTTGAGGGACTTGGGAATGTTCAGCCTGGAGAAAAGGAGGTTGAGAGGGGACATGATAGCCCTCTTTAAGTATTTGAAAGGTTGTCACTTGGAGGAGGGCAGGATGCTGTTTCCGTTGGCTGCAGAGGAAAGGACGTGCAGTCATGGGTTTAAACTACAAGTACAACGATATAGGCTAGATATCAGGGGGGGGAATTCACAGTCAGAGCAGCAGTGGAATAGGCTGCCTAAGGAGGTAGTGAGCTCCCCCTCACTGGCAGTATCCAACAAAGGTTGGATACACACTTTTCTTGGATGCTTTAGGATGCTTTTGGCTGATCCTGCGTAGAGCAGGGGGTTGGACTAGATGGCTTGTGTGGCCCCTTCCAACTCTATGATTCTATGATTCTATGTCTCTTCCCAACTTCTATATTCTAAGGATAAGAATGACAGTATATAATTTCTATACTGGAAAAAATATTCAGGCTCAAGCCTACTTGAACTACCCCATATATGGCAATCCATTTATATTGAGAACATATCCTTTCCATGCCCACAACACTCCCTTTTTTACTTCACATGAAAGAGGTTTATGACAAAGCAGAACATCAGTCTGCCTCAGTACACTACTGTCTGATTTGCAACAGTTCTCCAGCATCTCATCTTCTCCAGTCCTCCAATTTAGTGCCTTTGACACAGACTGAACACGGTCATTAAGACTGTATGCATGTTAAAGAAGTCCTAATTTATACAGCCTACTAGGAGTGATCCTTGGTCCTCCAAAGGTCAATGCATCCTTACTGTAGGTCCCACAATGCTCAGCTAATTGGAGATCCCGCCCAGAAGCATGCTAAGGTTTATTCCAGGACTATGAGATGCAGTAATGACAGTAGGCTTGACAATGTGGGCCCCTACTCTTGCGCCAAGGCCACCTCCTTGTTCTCCTGCCCCCAGGCGTCCCTCCCGGGGAGTGGCTGGGAGGCATGGCCGGCTGGCATCATCTCCGAGCTGGTTCCTGGGCTCGGTGAAGCCTGAAAAACAGTTCAGGGGCTCCGCCACGCTCAAAAGGCCGGGCGAGGCTGTCTTAAGCACTCCCGCGCCTGTCCCAAGAAGGCCACTGCCTCTCCCCGCCCAGCCATCCCTTCCAGAGAGGTGTCTATTTACTCGCCCAGGTGCTTCCCAGCCAATAGGCTCTTCACTTCCGCCTACCGACCCTCCCCAGGCGAGCCCAAGCACGCGGGTCCCCCTCCTCTCCCCTCCCCTCCGCCGCTCACCCTCCGGCAGCTCGACAGTGCGGGCGCGACGCAGCGACCTGGTGAGCCGGTTGAGCTGCTCCATGGCTCTCTCCATCCTCAGGGAGAAGCCCCGCCTGCTGCCCGCCGCAACTGCGGAGCCCCCCCTGCCCCTCTCAGCCCATCGCCCGTGTGGCACCGACGCTCCCTGGCTGGCCACACGCCATCGGCTCGGCACGCATGCGCCAGCCTCTCGGATACGCCATAGAGCCAAGAAAAAGAGACGGGCACAACGCGGTCTGGCGCATGCTCTGAAGCCGACTGAAGCCGAGAGGAAGCGCCCGTCTCTCCCTTCCCCGTCGTTTCAAATACTGCGGCAACAAACGGGCAGCTGTCAAAGTGGGCTTGGTCTCGCAAAAGTTCTTGAACCTGTTGGTCACTGAGGCCCCCGCAGGCTTTTGCTTGTTTTCGTGAGGAGACGGCACACATCCTGAATCTCCCCTGAAGGGTCGCTGCCGGAGCGCCTCGGTCCGTCCCCACTAAAAGCCGCTTCTCCACCAGCTCTAGGGCGAAGCTGTGTACTCTGCAAAGCGTGCCCCGCACTGAAGCAGGAGGTGGTACTAGAACGACTGTCAGAGTTAACGAAGACCGAATAAGAAAGGAAGCGGCTAGATTCGAGTCCAGTATCACTTTCGAGACCAACAAGATTTGGCAGCATACTTTTATAAACTTTCAAGCATCAAAGCTCCTTTAGTCAGACAGGTGTTGTAACAGGCATCACCCCCTTAAACGAATTCCAAAAGGGCACCCATGTCTATTTGGAGCAACAAAGCCACCAATGGCACTTTATAGATGCACAGACTGATTTCTTTGGAGATCAACTTTCATGGAGTAGAGCCCACTTCAAAAGAAGCTTACGCCTCAGTACATCTGTAAGACTTGTGTTGCACAAGCCTGTTTCTCTCTCTTAGACCATTTACGCACTGGAGGTTTCATGCTGGGCTGCAGGCTGGAGCTTTAGTTGTGGCAGGTTACCCCACTTTTTCCTGCACCCACAAGGATAAGCATTTGGCCCAGTGCACATCCACCCCCGATTTGTGCTCCTGCACGGGAGCTGGGGCAGTGAAGTTCCCAGTGCGTAAACGGTCTTAGAGACAAATAAACACTCCAAAACTTCCAAAAGCATAACTGGGCTTCAGACCAGGATGTGAGTAAGAACTAGGTATGGATTTTCAAATGGATTGTTTAGTTTTGCCTTTGAAACAGCAAGAGCTCGATTGGCAAGACTGGCTGTGACATACTGCTGACTCACCTAGAAGACAAGGCAGAGATAGGTCTATTGACATTCCTCAACAAACTTTAGAAAGTGGTCTTGGCAGTCAAATTGTAACAATGATGGCTATTTTACTGGAAGATCATTAAGTATCAGCAAAGCAAGCACTCAGATAAGTACAAAAAGACATACAAATTTGAAGAGCTGAAAATTCAGGAAATAAATCTGGATGGAAGCAGATAGATTATAAGGCTCAGATATGTCAGTATTGTTCTTAAAGATCTCAAAATATTCCTAATAAGGAAACCTCAGCCAGAATTTGGATGCTTGTTGGTGTGGCAGTAGAAGTACATCAGAAAACTCAGGACAAGACGTGAGAAATCCATCCCTTGTAATTATCTCTGTGCAAGCAGGCAATTTCCTTGTTCTTTGGTATTGCAGTTACTTTGAGTAAGACTAATAATTAGGAGCTCAGCAGTGAACTGAGATCAGCTTTCTGTCTGCTTTGTGTATTTAGCATAGTCAGATTAGGAACTTCCTGATATTTTTCAAATACACTCTTCTAATGTTCTGATTGGCTCATCACTGGAGATTTCTTACTCCTTTGAGTACATTCCTTTCTTGCATATTTAAACTCTGCTAACACTTTGCATATGGATCAATCAGTGTTGCTTGCTACCCATATTTCAGGTGGATTTTCCACCTTTTGTTTCACATTTCCTTATGAAAGCAATGCATGGATGCAGGGCTGTCTTACCATCATTATGGGCCCCTGGGCAAACCAGTGTGCAGGGACCCCTACGACAGCCACTCACAGGAATAAAAAGTAAATGGTCAATAATATTAAACATATATTTATTTTTTGGCACTTTAACAAAACTGGTGTTAAAACATTAAAATATGCTGTATGGCAGCAACTAATCAACATGATAAACATTTGAACAATACACAAGGCTTGGAAAACACAATAGATTTGATGGCACAGTGTGAAATTACTATGAACTTCTTTTAAAGGAACTACTAAATAGGTTGGGTGCAAACCATTTATGATTCATCTTCCTCAGATACAAGCTGGAACCTCGGTAGGCACTAGGGCTGTTGTGGGCTCAATTTAGTTGTGACAGTCCTTGGAAAACTATGTGTGCCTTGTTAGCTTGTACTGGTGGGTCATCATTTGTGAAGAATCCTTCAAGTCATATTCCCATTAAGCTACCTTTACTCCCAGCTGTGCATCATTTTGTACAACATGAGTTATGTACCTGGAAAAAGCAAGTAGGACATACTTGCACTGACTGTACCTGTAGCCATCCTTAAAATTTTTGCATAGAGTTCTTAGTATACAAACATGATGTACTAAACAATTCAACCAATGAATTGTTCTTACAGTTGGACTTCCTTCCTTTTCAAAATCTGCCTTTCATCTTGCTGTCAATTATATTGACCTGAAAAAATGCAAGTTCAGCTCTTTTTTCTCCCTTTTGTTTAGCGTAGGTAGAAATCAATTGACCTGAAATAAAATCAATGCCATTTCTCTCTGATGTCGATGAGACCCTTTCTACACAATTAACTATTCATGTTGGCCCTGTTTGTGTTGAGGAGCACTAATTGCATTTTGATCTGAAACACTGCAAGACTTCACTCATCAAGCCTCACACTCCTGAGCAGCCTCACGAAAGCAAAGGGGACTGCTCTAAAAGTATGTGGATTGAAGAATCCACCCAAAACTTACAGTTGTAGTACCAAGTTTTTGTTGTTACTATTATAGTCTCAAAGCTGTTTATTGTTAAGGCTTGTGTGATTTAGGCTTGATTTGATCTAGAACCCAGTAAGTTGTCTTCTTGGTAGACCACAATAAAACTTTCTCCAACACCACCTTTTAAATAAATCACCTTTCTTCCCTGTAAGCTTTATTATTCAACTTTCACAACCATACATAGTAATGGGGAATACTATGGTATAAATGATCTCAATCTTAGTTGCCCCAAACACATCTTTACCATTAAGGGTCTTTCCTAGCTCTTTCATGGCTGTTCTTTCCAGTCTCAATCTCTTCCTGATTTCTTGGTTGCAGTCACGTCTCCCTTTTGATTGATGATAGAGCCAAGGAATAAAAAATCTTTAACAATTTCCATCTCTTCATTGTCAACCTTAATTGTTTAATTACTCAGTAGTCACTATTATTGTTTCACATTTCTTTCTGAAAGCAATGCATGGATCCATTCTCATAGTCAGCCTCAACCAAAAGCCTGGCAGAAGTGCTTCATCTTACAGGCCCTGCAGAACCCAGAGAGCTCCAGCAGGGTCCTTAGCTCATCCTGGAGCTCATTCCACCAGGTAGGGGCCAGGACTAAAAGAGCCCTGCCCCTGGTTGAGGCCAGGCATGCTTCCGGGGGGTCCAGGACTGTCAACAGATTCATACCCACAGAGTGGAGTGCCCTGTGGGGGGCATAAGGAGATAAGCAGTCCCACATATAGGTAGGGCCCAGGCCACGTATAGCTTTATTTATTTGTTTTATTTAGATACTGCCCTCCCCGGAGGATCAGGCTTATGTGTATTGGACTGTGACTGAGCAGATATGGAGCCCAATTGTGGGTCAAACAGGACTCCTATGGACATACCAAAGAGTATGCAAGGGAAAGCATTCCCAAGCCTCATTTAGCAATGGTGCACTTCTCTAATTATGCATGTGGGTGTATAAGCTGGGTCAGGAATCCTCCAGCCCAACTCATATCACATGTGTCATATAGCTTGGCCCCTTAGATGGGTGTAAATCTATTTAGGATTGTTCTTTTCACTGTTTCCCCAAAATTCCTAGTCAAAGACTCTTTTTCAGACACACTGGAAAATTGGTATGTCAATTAAGTCAATAAAGATAAGGGAAATTTTGATGAATTTGATAAAATCTTACTCCATTTTGCTAGTTTTTGCTTTTCTGTCCACCTGAGTGGTTTGTGATAGGTCAGACTATAAATATAAATAAGTGCATTTGAACAGGATAAATTGCCAAGGTTTCAACAGAATAACTAGACATGATTTATTCTGAGCTCAGCTGCAAAAACTGTGTTCAAGGCCAAAACTTAACCCAGTAAGAAGAAAACAAAAGCTAATGCCTCAGATAATATGTATAACAATATGCTTTACCACCAAGTGAGTATAGCCACTGTCTTACATCTGTGATCAGAGAACAGGATTTCCAGGTAAACTTCAGTTTTAGTTATATCTTTTTGGAAATTAGTTACAGCACACAGCCTATGGATATAATTAGAGCTCAGGTTTTCATAGAATGAAGTAGAAAATAGGTGTCACCAGTCCCAGATGACCAACTGAACAAATTGTGAAAACCTCAGAGCAGACACACATCACACATTGATTTTTTTAATGCATTGCTTAAGCTTTATGCTGAAATATCAGGTTAATTTCAATGTTAGTTAATCCTTATTTTATTATTTGTGGTAATATCTTTTGTGGGAAGCAAATGCATTTTTAATTTTGTCTGTTCTTAATTTTAAAAGGTGGATTCTATTTTTCTTTTCTGGGAAATCTGCATTTGAAAAGAAATGTTTCCTCATGCCCCCCCCCCCCCACTGCAGCATAGTGGGCCAATGATAATGAGGAGAGGAGAAGATAGGTTAATGTAGATCCAATAATTGGCATCAGGAAAGCAATCTATAATGCTTTAAATGTATATCTGTTAGAATATCCCACCTGAGTCTGGGGAATACATCACCCATCTATAACTCCTGGTCAAATTTATCTCCTGCTGACAATGGATGGAGCAATAGGTTTTGATGAAGCACAATGCTCTGCCAGTGGCAGATGAATCTGACTAGTCAGGTCCAGACCAAATGATAAAGGTGTACAAGAAATATGGGATCAAAGAAGATAAAAATTCTGCCTTTTATTTACTGGGAGATTTCAAGGTATATTCCAGAAAAGAAAAAGAAAACATGCACTGTGCCATAATCGCTGAAGGCTAAATATATACAGCCAAGCTCTTAAGCTATATTGATTCCAGTGAGATTTAGGGCCTAATTAGATGTGATATTTTTAAATGAGTGCAGAAACATTCTGTACATGTGCTGCTTCAAAATTGGGAATTAATGTCCACCCTCTCCAAAGTCATTTCAGTTTGGGACAATGGTATGGAAGAGAGGTAGCTACCCCCTCCTTCCCCATATACTACAACCTCAATCTGAATCAGGCTCCTACGGTACTTTAAAATAGGGTTGCCATCCTCCAGGTGGGGCCTGGAGGTCTCCCAGAATTGCCACTGACCTCCAGGCAACAGAGATCAGTTTCCCTGGAGAAAATGGGTAAACTGCCACTGAGCATATTGGACATATAAGGAACAGTTCCTGCCTCCTTGCATCTCAGCTGTCACAGCATGGAACACTGAGGTAAGGGGTGCGAATAAGATATATGCATTTCTGAGGGGGAGGAACACACAGGCACCACATTCTTCCTGCTCACTGCCAGCATCTTATGAGCCAGGGGTGATAGGAGTTGGGAAGGGATGGTACACAATGTTTGCTGAAATTAACTGGAGCAAGAGGTGGCAATTAACTCCTTATCTACTGCAGAAATTGGTGGGTGGCGGGAGGGGTTTGCTAACCCTAATGATGGGTGTGAAAAATGTTAATCTGCATGAGCAGCCCGTCCTAAACCACTGTGCCGCACAAGCAACTGCCATGCCTGGTACTCCCTCCTTTAGCTATCCCTCTGTAAAACTTAACCCAAGGACATTGGGTATGCTATACCTGTGCATTACTAAACTGCTGTTCCATTAGCTGTAGTCCTCCCTGATATTCTGTTACAGTTGCTGTCAACACTCAGACTTCCGCGAATTTCAGAATTGCCTCTGCTGTGTTGTGCCCAAGTCAGGTCTATGATAAAAGGCCTTCACCCAAATGCATAATGTGCAGGTTTCTTTCTTCTGTTTTGCTACTGATCACCTTTCCCCCCAAAATGACCATAATGCACAGGCTATAATGCCAGCGCTGGTAGCAGAGCATTGGGGGAAATTGCCGATTATGCACACACACCCCCGCCGCCTGCATGGGCATGGCCCGGCCCAGGGCCACGGAAGGCCAGCGTTATCGGAACATAGCAACTTCTACGGTACCGGGATAAAGCAGGCAACAGCAGGGGCTGGGGCGGGCTGGTGACGTGCATAATCACCAGTGCCGGGCCTTTTGGCCAGCCCTGACCTACAGTGTCCCTGTAGTGACACCGCACGCCCCTGCGGGCTCCACGGAGCCAGGGAGCCGGCAGGGGCATCCCCCTGCCCTCGCCATAGTGTGTGGTGGGGGTCCAGCCCCTCTCCACTCCTCCCCCCGGCTGCTGCCACTGAGGGCAGCATCTCAGGCTTCCCGGCCCTGGCGCAGCACGTGTGCGTGCACTATGCCGGAGCGTCGGCGTATGCTGGGGAGCCCCGTCCCCGTGCATACCCAGGGAATGGTGGGGCATCCTGCCCTGCCGCAACAACATGGCGGCTGCCTGGCATAGCAGCCACCGTGCATGATAGGTCAATGTGTGTTTTTCTACCTCCTCGATAACTGTCCCCTGGGCAGGATTTGAAGCCGTTTTCTAGCTGGATTCTTGCTTTTGCTTCAGTATCTCCTTTGCCCAGCAGAAGGTTGGCCACTTCCCTTTCCAGCTGACACAGGGATGTTGGGAATACTACATGCTATGACTGGTGGACATAGCTGCAGTTACTAGGGTGCAATTGCTATGCTACCTCCACCTTGGTAAAGAGATTGCCTTATTTTTACTATATATTCTGTGAAGGCTTAAGGGGATGGCAGGTTCAAATCCTACATTAATATAAACACTGGTTTAAGTACAATATAAGCTCTAGTCTTGTGTGTAAAAGATAAATGTATTGTAAAGCTGAAAAAGCCTATCTCTCTCTCTCTCTCTTTCTCTCTCTCTCCCTCCCTCCTAAATTGTTTTACCAGATACAGAATTATATAAGAAGGAAATAACTAGAAAGCTTCAATGTCACATCCACTTTGAATTATGTTGGGGATTGTAAGAGGTTGCTTTTTTAAAATACAATTTCAGCAGTGAAAGCACTGTTGTTGACATTTTAGTATGACATTGCTTTAATGTAACAAAACAGGCTAATTCTTTAGCAAAGAGTCACATCATACAGTACATCTTGCCCCTCAAAGAATACCACTGTAGCATTCACAGCGAGCATTGAAGGACATATATAAAAGCCCCAACATTTGTCAAGGTTGAATTGTTTTCAATCTTTAAATTGAATAGGATGAATGAATCACCTGTTTTTAGATGGATCTGTGGTTGAAAAATGACAAACTGATGAATCTCTGTGGCTCATTCAAACAATTGCTTGCAAACTATGCTCAAGGAAGGAAATGAGAAGGAACTAGATGGTGAAGGGAGAAGAAGAATGGGGATGTAGGCCATAGGTTCAGGCATGCATGGCCAAACTGTAGTCTGGCATTATATATGAACTGAGTTTATATTACTACTTTTAGGTATACCAAGATGGTTTCACCAAGCTGACAACCAATGCAGTAAATGCAGATATTATTGTCAGGGGAGCCAATACAATCCCAATGCATTTCAAACACTTGGTAGTCCTCAAAATATTTGCATGAAATCCATAAAAATATAATTATATAACAATATGCAGCATACATAGACCTCTTCCTCATGTGAGGCAGTTAGGCTTAGACAGAATAACTGGTCCAAGAACATTCAGTGCATTTCATAGTTGATTGGGGATTTGAAACTAGCTCTAGTTGTCTCTGACCTGAACAGGCCAGGCTAGCAGGGTCTGCCCTGGCTAGTATTCGGATGAGAGACCTCCAAGGAACAGCAAGGTCATGATGCAGAGGCAAGAAATGGCAAACTACCTCTGAGGGTCTCTTGCCTTGAAAACCCTATGAGGTTGCTACAAGTCAGCTGAGATTTGATGGCAATTTCAAGCACCACAAGTTGCTCCCCCCCCACATACAAATGAAATATGGCCCATTAAGACAGCTGTTCTTCCAAATAACTCCTTCCCAAAATAAACATTACCTGTAGCTACTAATTTCAAGTTTTGTGATGAAGACACAAGGATAATTATGGGAACTTGATTCAGAAATTGTCCACAAGATATGAGCTTTAAAGAAGCATGGCAAATTTGTTTCCTTTCAAGAGCACTCCTGCACACATGGATCCAAGCTATTTATTTTTAAACCAGAAACAAACCATTTTCTGGTTTTGCTCTATCCACAAGATTCCACCAGGATGTTTGCTCTGGGTGTGTGTATACTGTAACCTGCCACAAGTGGCAGGCAATAAATTGAAATAATAAATTGAAATAATGATGACGATGATGATGATGAGAAATGAGCCCAAGGACTCCTTGTCTCATTTTCACCACAAACAAGTGCTTTTTCATGGAGACTAAGTGCCGCCTATGTCTCAGATGTACCACTTCAAGTCTGAATGCTTCTCCCATGGGGGCGGGGGGGGGCTCCCTCAGGCTATGTTGCAACATTTTCTCTGGTACCTGAGTTTCCATGTGGAGGATTCATTTTTCTATGAATGAGCATCTGTCCAATGAACTCTCGCCTATACTACAATGCAGACCCCCCCCATATCAGTCAGTACTAAGCCTTTGCACTTTGTCATCTTCTTGTAACATAACTTTGACTGATGGACAGATGTGTTCCTTATCTGCAGACAGTGAGTACAAAGTATGCTAAATCACCAGCACATATTCTAACACCAATAGTAGGATTACTATTTAAAAGAATCCATGAACAGCTTCCATGCTGATGACTAAGGAGCTATAACTAACTACCATAGCTCAGGAATGGATTAACAGTCAATATCTAATAATAGGGCAGCTATTTAAGGTGACAGTTTTGCTTTAAAAAAAGAGGATTCGTTTTGGAAGCCAAGTGAAATAAAACTACATATGAGCCTGCATTCAGATGCTCATCATGAGCCTAGAGCTGTCACTCGCTATTTGAAAAATGCAAGCAAGCCTGGTGGTAAATTATTATATCAAATTAATATAATGAGCAACAGTAATTATTCTCATTGTCCCACTTCCAAACTCAACTTCCAAGTTCACTCACTCATGCCCCGCCAGTTAAATTATGTCTACTGTGTTTCTTATTATAGTCAACATTTCTATTTGTCTCAGTCCTCTAATCCCAGTCTAATTTTTTGCGGGGGAGGGGAGAATGTGAAGTCTTTTTATAGTATGTATATCCCAAACTTTCTTTTAAAAAGTGGAGGACAAGTCCAATAATAGTATAGAAGCAAAACTTTTTCATTTATCCAGTTTTTTTTATTAGTACAGTTTCCAGTACTGGATAGGTAAATGTGGGAACATTTTGGGGAGGTCCTAGGGATAGTGGGATTTGGGGAAGATATGATATCAAGTCTGGGTGATAATCTATGAATTTCCCCTAACCTCTGTGGCAAAGACCACTAGCGTTAATTCCAAGAATGTTATTCCAAAGTCCATTTTTCTTCTCCTTAGTTTCTCAAGGTGGGAGATCAGAGCAAAGGCAGGAAAGTCTATGCCTTGCCACCCAACTGAGAAGCCTACAAAGCTTTAAAGTGTCTTTATGACTATGACTAGTCAAAATTATTTCATATTCTTCCCATACCCCATTTATCTTGGGCCATCTTTAATTTATACCACCTTTAATTTATACCATACCATCCTGGTAACTGCTGGAGGGTGTATAAGAGGGTATGAGGAACCTGGATTTTAACAGGGAAACAATGGGTGCTAGGATGTACACATGCACTGTGGCATTCCTGGGGGTTAGCAACTTGGCAAAAGCATAAATCATGGTGGGAGGGAAGGAAGGAAGGAAGGAAGGAAGGAAGGAAGGAAGGAAGGAAGGAAGGAAGGAAGGAAGGAAGGAAGGAAGGAAGGAAGGAAGGAAGGAAGGAAGGACGCAGAGGCCAAGTTGGATCCCATGGGGCTGGCGGGCAGTCTTCACTCCTTCCCCTGCCCCCCAAGACTCTTGAGGCCCTCCATACCTCAAGGAACATTCCTAACCCAGGGGTAATCAACCTCCAGGTGTTGGCTGGAAATCTCCTGGAATTGGAGGTCATCTGCAGACTATAGAGATCAGCTCTCTACAGGGGTTTTGGAGGGGGAACTCTGCAATGAGAACTCATCTCCAGACTCTTGGAGATAAAGGGCTGCTTGGGAGGGGAGAACTCTGTGGCATGTGGCCCCACAGAGGTTGCAGGATGCCAATCTCCAGTTGGGACCTGGGGAGTTGCTGGAATTGCTGGTCCTTTCCAGGCTACAGAGATCACTCCCCCTGGAGAAAAATGCTACTTGGGAGGGGGGACTCTCTGGCTTTGGATCCCATGGCAGTGCTGGGATGCCAGGTCCAGGTGGGAAACAAGGAGAAATGCTGTGTGGCAGTAATTGCTAATAACAATAAACATCAAATAATTCATAAACTTGTCACAATTTCTTCCTTCAATGAAAATATTTGATAGCAAGATTTGCTTGAAGAACTGAAAACCTTGTCTGTAAGTTCTTCAGTTCAGTTCAATATCAATCAAAAACAGTTGTATGTTACAAACATGAAAATATTAGTTGGCAAAGAACTTACAGAGGGCTTCTCAATTATTGCCTTCATATCAGGTTGTTGCAGATATTTAATAATGAGAAAGCCCTGAAACATTCTTCAGGCTTCAAGAAACCCCAGAAGTAGGATCCCCAGATCCCAGCTGAAGGTTAGCATCCCTGCTAGAGATGCCAGCCTCCAGGTGGGACCTGGAGAACCCACAGAACGAAAGCTCCTCCCCAGAGTGCAGAGCTCAGTTCCCCTGGTGGAAAGGGCTGCTTTGGTGGGGAAGGCATTGAAAACATTGGATGGCAAAGAACTAACAGTGGGTTTCTCAATTACTGCCTCCATGTCAATTTTTCTCAACTTCTTTACCACTGAGAAACCCCTGAAACATTCTTAAGGCTTCAAGAAACTCCAGAAGTGGGATCTCTAGCTCCCAGCTGGAAGCTGGCATCTCTGCCACTGTTCAGGGATGCCAGCCTCCAGGTGGAACCTAGAGAACTCCTAGAATCAAAACTCCTCTCCAGATGGCAGAGATCAGTTCCCCTGGATGAAAGGGCTGCTTGGGTGGGGAAGTCTCCTTGGCACGGTACCCCAGGGAGGATCAGGAATGCCAGCCTCCAGGTGGGACTTGGGGATCCCCTGGAATGACAGCTCCTCTCCAGACTGCAGAGATCAGTTCCCCTGGAGAAAAGGGCTGCTTGGGGTGGGGACGGGGGCTGTGTGGCACTCCCCTCCAAACACAAACACAGAAAGAGAAAGAAAAAAAGAGAGAGAGATTTAGAGACAGACAGCGAGAGGGAAAAAGAATCCCATAATCTGAAGATCAGTGGTTTTTAGACTATTTAATTCAAACATCTAAAAAATTAATAGTAATTGGGTAATATGATCTACATTGTTTATAATTACATTATTTATCTGGTTCATTGATATGTTAAATTATACTCTGTACATGCTCTGTTTACTTGTTCTATATATTTGAATGTTTTAAATGCATTTTAATTGCTGTTGTTTTTGTTAGTTGCGAAGTGATGTCTGACCCGTCGTGACCCCATGGACAATGATCCTCCAGGCCTTCCTGTCCTCTACCATTCCCCTGAGTCCATTTAAGTTTGCACCGACTGCTTCAGTGACTCCATCCAGCCACCTCATTCTCTGTTGTCCTCTTCTTCTTTTGCCCTCAATTGCTCCCAGCATTAGGCTCTTCTCCAGGGAGTCCTTCCTTCTCATGAGGTGGCCAAAGTATTTGAATTTCATCTTCAGGATCTGGCTTTCTAAGGAGCAGTCAGGACTGATCTCCTCTAAGACTGACCGGTTTGTTCGCCTTGCACTCCAAGGGACTCGCAAGAGTCTTCTCCAGCACCAGAGTTCAAAAGCCTCAATTCTTTGACACTCGGCCTTCCTTATGGTCCAACTTTCGCAGCCATACATTGCAACTGGGAAGACCATAGCCTTGACTAAACACACTTTTGTTGGTAGGGTGATGTCTCTGCTTTTTAGGATGCTGTCTAGATTTGTCATAGCTTTCTTCCCCAGGAGAAAGCGTCTTTTAATTTATTTGCTGTAGTGATCTGCAGTGATCTTGGAGCCCAAGAAAATAAATTTTAATTGCATACAATGATATTTTGAAGGTTGATTTTATTCTTACGCTAGATTTAAAGCCCATCCCACATGCAAATGAAATGGGCGCTAGATGGCCTGGGAGAAGGCCTACCCCCCACCCGTGGCTCTCTGGAGCCTTCTCCCCACCCGTGGCTCTCTTGCAGAAGGCTGCCTGGGCCACCCCCCACCCGAGGCTCTCTCGAGTCTTCTCCCGGCCGGCGGAGCAGCCTCGCTTGGGGCGGGATGGACACCATTGGCTGCTTGGGGCAGGATGGACACTCGGAGGGGCTTTGCGGCTCCTGATTGGCCCCTCCGAGTTTTTATCCCGGACAGGGCCCGCCCTAACTCCTCCCACACAGCCCTTACTGCTTTATTCAGTCCGTGGCACTCTGCGCCACGGGGCTGTTTAAAGATTATTACAGTGGTAATCCTCCAAAGATGAGTGACCTTGGACCTTACCTACTTCACAGGGTTGTTGTGAGGTAAAAATGGAGAATGATGTAAGCTGCTTTGGGTCTTCATTGGGGAAAAGGTGAGATATAAATCATAATACACTTAAAATAAATAAAAACAAATGGACAGACAGGCCAATTATTTTCTCATTACAGATTCATGGTACAAGTAAGATAAGTTATTTGTTCCATTATGATATCTTGTTTGGATCAGAGTTATGGGGGGGGGGGGAGAGATAGGGCCATTCCGCACGAGTTCCATGTAGCAGAAGGCTTGCAAATGGTAAACGCTACTAATTTGCCGTTCTGCATGACGTCGCACACAATCTGCAACAGTCCTGCAACACTAGCGCTAAAATCGCTTCGTTGTAGCGATTTTGGGTGAATCCAGAAAAGTGGATTCACCCTCAGAAAATCGCTACACTCCTGCCAACAACCTGCAACACTTGCGGAAAAGACCTTTGCATTCTCAATGTAGCGGCTGCAACAAAGTCCCTCCCCCTGGCTCTCTCCTCCGAACTTCCGGCGAAGCAATCGCCATTTTTTTTTCTTGGACCGAGCGGGGAAAGCAACGAACCAGTGAGGCTTCATTCACCCAGCGAGGCTTCTCCGGCTACAGTCCCTCCACAGAAGTGCTTTAAAGCTCTCCTAAGTCCCCAAGCACAACACAGCCCCGTTTGCAAGTTCCTTTTATTTTTGGCCGAAAATCGCACCCGTGCGGGGGGGGGGGATTTTTTTTCTCTCGGGGGAGTGTCGTAACAATGACTCGCCAGCTCACACGCCTGCTAGATGGGGGTATCTACATTAGGAAGAATCAAGGCATATTCATTGCAACGTGTGTGTGTGTGTTTTTTTTAATCTGTGCTTAAAGGGAAAGGGGCTTTTCGGGAACATGGTAACAACCACCCATTGGCTGTTCGTTTGATTGACGTCCAGGGGCGGAAACAAGCACAGAAAAAATCGCTTCCTTTCTAGCGATTTTTGTGAGACCGGAAACCCGTGGGGAACGAATGAAACGCTACTGGATTCCACTACAAATTCAGGTATGCGGAACGCCAATATTCCACTATTTAAAATAGCGTTTCTGCTTTGTGAAACCAATTGGCAACATTGGTCCTTGTGCGGAAAGGCCCATAGAATCTTTGAGGCCATGGTGACTCTCCACAGGCCTTATAACAAGCTATTCCCTGCAGGAGCGGGGAAAAAGTGGCAGAATACAACCCAGTGTAAACAAAGGTCAAGCATTTCCCCTTTCCTCTCTCGGAGAAAGTAAGGAAAGAAAATTGAGTTTCATATGAGTCGACCTCACCTCGAAGGTCAGTACTGCTTCCTTCGGCTGGCAGCAGCTCTTTTGTACCCATTTAGAACGGGAGCCGTCCCGGCGATTGGACCCGGGACCAGCTTCATGCCCAAGTTTACGCCCAATTCCTTCTCTAAGCCAACCGCGCCAAGACGGCGATTATTACTGGGCAGCTTTGCTTCTTTTCAGCACACAGACAGACAGACAGCGCTCTGGTTCGCCAGGGAGAAAAGCAGCAGCATCGCGCCCTGAAAGAAGGCGGCGGCGGCGGCGGCGGCGGCGGCGGCGGCGTTTGTACAACGCGGGCCAGTCGTGCGGCGCCTTTTTGAACCATGTCCCGCGTTCTTCGGCGCAGAGCTCCAGCCCGGCCGCCGGCCCAGCCGCCTTCTCGGGGGCGTGGTTGGGCGGGGCGGGGCAGGCGCTGGTGCGGAGCTTCCCGGCCCGGCGTTTGAGCGAGGCAGCCGCTTGTGGGTGGGCTATCTGGCGCGCTCCGGGGGACGCGGCCAATGGGACGAGCGGGCGGGTGGGCTTAAGCAGGTGTGCGCCCGCAACGGCGGGAAATCAGTGGCTGCTGCCTTCGGTGCCTGCTCAGCCTCCTCGAGCCTGTCAGCCAGCAGGCAGCAGCGCTTGCGTCGCTGCTGCTGCTCCTCCTCCAGTCCCATCCCCCCTCCCCCCCGCCTAGTCCCTCAGAGGTTCTCCCGTCCATTTTTCACGCCGAAGCCACACGAGCCCAGCGACCATGGAGCAAGCGAGGTAAGCGAGCGCCAGCTCCTCCTGAGGCGCCTTTCTCTGGTCTCGGGGAGGAGAAGGTGTACCCCCCCCCCAATGGGGAAAAGTTGCTTGGAAGCACGGGGGTGATGAGTGATGCTAGTGAGGTGGGTGTACTTCCGGGTTCACACCTTTATTTCCCTCCCCCCCTCCTGCAATTTCGTGCCTTTAAACTCAGCCCTGGCGTTGCCTCCCTTTGGAAAGCAGTAAAGCAGAGGCAAGCCGTCCGTAGCACTGAGCGAAGAGCCGATGGGGAGCGCCGTGCCCGCAGCGGCTCAGCTAGACTTTCCTTGCGGAATGGGGGCATTAACTTGCTCGCGCCAAGAGAACCCAGCGGTGCTCACAGGTAACGCGCCATTAACTGGACGCCAGGGGGCGCCGCACGCGTTCTCTCTTTCCCCCACGCCCTTGCCTCTAGTCTGCTTCCTCGCCCCCCCCCCCCCCGGCCGCCGCCGCCGCCCGCCTTGTTGCGCATCGCTCTTGCTTTGTATATACAAAAAGCAGCTAATCTTACGGTAAGGGAGAAAGGAAGAGCGTAAGGGATTCCACCGAGGCAGAACTTTTGGAGGCGGGCGAGCGAGTCTGGCGCTTGAGACTGTGTACTCGGAACCCACGACGAGGAGGGGGAAGCGAGAGGAAAAGACAGGGATGGACAGCTACATTGTGTGCTAAGCAGGGCGTGAGCCTTAAACTGACTGCAGGAGCCGGGATGGCATTTCTCTTCCGCGGATCGGTGCCCCAGAGAGACTAATGTTTTAAATGCACCTGGGTAACTATGCCTGCCCTTTGTAGCTGTTGTAGGGGAAGGGACAAGCGTGCCGTTACTTGATCTTTTGTATAAGTCGGGGTCCTCTCTGTGGGGCTTTAAAATGTAAGTAATAGGCCGCCATTTTGAACTGTTTCATGCAATCGAACAGAAAATGAAATCCTAGATCTTACGCTGTTTCTTTGCTTTCTCTCCCCCATTTCCCTCAGTGTCCTCTTTTTCTTGATTTGCTCCCAGTGTGCAGGAGGATTCTCTTCTGTGCATTTATCCAGTACTATGTAGTAAGAAGTATAAATTCCTTGTGAAGCTGGTTGTATTGATGACATGCAATGGAAGGGTAAATAAAGAACCTAAAATACATGGTTTCTGTTGCTTGGTTTCTAATGCTGACCTAGTTAGACCTGTTTGATGGGCATCTGTTAAAATGTTGCATCTTAGGAGCAGGAGATACAAAGAAATTTTGTATTCCTTTGAAATATTTAAGGCTGTTGGTATTGGTGACTAGATCTTCCCAACAAGACCATAATGGCTCTTAAATATACAGGCTTCTGTCTCAGTTGTTAGTCTCCTGAGAGAGTACGATTAAAAGTTTCCTGGCCATTAAAGCAGCTAATTTCTTTCTTGTATAACCTCTAACAATTAATGAAGGCAGAACTAAATGTGGGTTTTCTTCTTCAGTGGCTTTAAAGGGCATGTCCCAAGCTGCTAGCAACATAATGAAGTTATCTATATACTAACGATGCAAGCTTTATGAAAATGGTGTACAGCTAAACTTGTTCTCAAAACATGTTATATATTTACTGTTGAAAGACAGATCTTATAATGTGTATGAATAATTTCCTTGAAGTTATCAGATCTTCTCCTTTTGGAAATTTCTATTATAAATTAACCTAAAGGTATTAAAACCACCACACACCTACCGTTGTATAAATAGCTTTCAATAACAGCTCTGTTTAATGAATGGAAACAGACTCATTTGCAGCAGGCAAGCAGATTGACTGTTAATAACTGCCAGTTAGTAAGATGTAATGCAGCAGTGCTGTGTTAGAAAACAGGTGGCAAATGTTGCTGTCTTAATACCAAGGAGTTGCTTTGAGGAACAAAATGACTGCTTGCAAGGAAATAATTTAAGACTTCAAATATTGTACATAACACAGAGCTAAATTCTTAAACTTACTGTCCCTTGCACGGACTCCATGCTGTCAAATCCTTAGTTATGCACAAAGAATCATTTCATTCTTATACTAAAATTGTCTGTTGACTGCCACAAGAAAGAATCTTTCTTAATTAACCTGCTATGTCATAGTATCAAATTTCAACCATGTTTTCCTGGTCAAGGAAGATATGTGCTCACTATTTTAAATGTTCTATACAAAGTGCTTGCTAAAATGGGAAGCTCAAATATTCCTCAAGTGCCGAAATAAAACCAACTGGGTAATGAGTGTTGAATTTCAGATGTGAGAGAGAAACAACTGTCATTTCTATCACGGCCCATACTTCCACTGTGGTATCACTGGGATGCACTACCAGCCCTCATAAGCAATGGTATCAGATCATGTCTCAGAAATGTAGTGAATATGCTAAGCCGTTAAAGAGAATTGATCCCTGTATTTTTGTTCTGAAGCGTTTTCTCCTGTACCTTGCATGGGAAAGGAATCATTGGATGGGTCTTCCTTTTACAATTTACTAGAAGGCACATTCTAAAGAGGCCATGTTTAATAATGATTTCAAAGCTTGTGTTATCATAGATCCTAATTCATTAAGCAGACATTTTAATACTATCAGTATGTTTAATATTAGTCATCATCATCAAGTACAATACATAAAACTGGTTATAGTTTGCAGAAATATTAATGCATTTACACATCAGCCCCTCCTATGACATGTATGATGTCGCTGGCCAAAGTGCTGAATCAAGACAGCCATCTTGATCACTATTTCCAGATGAGAATCTCCCAACTACAAATTGCTGAAATTACTAGAATAGCCATTTCCTTCATTGTATTTTGAGTATCTCATAAGTTATTGCAGGCAAGTTAACTTTCATAAAATCTTATTTGTGTGATGTATCTGCAGTTTGAGCTGAACGTTGTATGTACACTACACTGCACTAGTGTCTCTTCACAAGAAGGAAATTTAATGTTCTTTTTATTCATAATAAAATTGTGGCAACAATGTCTTTTAAGTGTTAACCATTTTTACCCTGTAACTACCAACACTTTGTCATCCATGACCACAAAGGTAATTTTTTGTGTGATTTGGTGATAAAATACTTAAACAATGGCAGGCTAAACAGGGGAAAATTAATACTAATTTTATGTGTGTTCCTGTATTTTCTGCGTAAAATATTTTTGTACAAACAGATCATTTGCACATCAGCTATTGTTTTTTTTTCCTGGAAAGTAACTCACTTGTAATTGATTCTGCCTTCTTTTTCTGATTTATAAAAATATAAATACTTAACACATGACTTTTGACATCTTGTTTCTAAAAATAGAATGAATTGATATTCAGGATCTTCAAATTAAAGGCCAAAGGTGACATGCCAAGACAAAGGTCACACAGCTCATTTTCAAGCCATCAGTTTTTACTTTGCCTTATGCTTGAACAAAAGCTTATCTATACAAAAAGAGGCCTTTAATGTGTTCTAGCCCAGCAATACAGGTTCTTACAGTTTATCGAGGACTAGCTTGAGTTGCAAGCTTCTGACTAATTCATATAAATGATCTTGTCATTTTATGTACATGCATATTGTGTCATGCAGTAGTCTAATACTGTACAGATACCAGTTCTACAAAGATTCAGGTGAGTAGTTGCATTTGTCTAAAGCAGGAAAACAACATTTGAGTAAGAAAAGAAATATCAGTAGTTCCTGTGAAGGTTTCTTTGTAAGACTGATGGGGTTCCATTCCATGCAACTTATTGTGGTACCTTCCATGAAGATAGATTCAGGTGGGTAGTTGTGTTCTGGACTCAAATCAGTTTTGCAAAGATCATGAATTGTCACAATGTTCACAGTTTAGGCAAAATCTGTGAGTCCATCCAATTTGTTGCCTGAAATTTAGTATATAGTTAAGCACTGTATTTTTGAACTTTTTAAAATTAAAGAGCATATTTAAGTATTGACTTCTTGTTAACTGGGAACAGTACTTCAAAAGTTTGTTTCCCTGTATTATAAGTATGTTTCATCTGTTATGGAATACTATCAACCTACTATGCCTCAGGTTTGTTTCTATTTTTAAGGCTTAATTGTTCATTTCCTATTTCATACATTGCAGTATTCAGTTTTTTTAAAATACTGAACTAGAAGAAACAATATAAAAACTGGGGCAACTTTGACTGCAATGTTAAAGGAGCTTCTCCTGAACTATTAATTTGAATTCTGTTTCCAAAAGCAGCATTATTAACATGTAAATTTGTGTGAATTATTTTGTTCTTATTGACTTTTGATTAGTGACTAAACTGAAAACACTTATGAATGTGTTTTTAGATAAGAAACTTAATCTCATTTTTATACATTATTATTATTACTTATTATATAAAAGTGTTATACTAACAAAAATCATATATTCGTATTGAGTGAGTTGATAGCAGGCTTTGCCCTCCAGTGAACAATTAAGAGCTGAAACAATTATAGGATACCTTAAGTTGTATACAAGATAATTTGTTGCAGTTTACATAGCACCCAGATACTTATAAATATACAATCTGAAAGGTGGCCAAATGCTAAATTTCCTTCAAACCATTTGAATCCTTTACTTATAACACCAGTTATGAAATAAGTGTAATTTTAAATGTGATACAAAACATTTTAGTTTGCAGCTTCATTTATTGCTTCACACTGCTGCAGTACAATAACTCCTGGCTGATAGTTAGGTACAGTTACACTGTCAATAGAATAATTAGTCTTGTGGTAAGTAACATGGTTCTAGCTCAAAATTTAAGCAAATAAAACTGGAGATTTCTTATACTGAATTGTGATGTATTAATTATCAAATAAAACACAAGGACTATTTTGTTTATACAGGGAACACCCAGGGGTATTCATAGCATACTGTGAACTAAAAGGAAATAGGCTTTTGTTAGGTTTTCAAATTATTTTGAAGAGCAAAAGCAAATTCAATGAACAGAATATAATAGTATTTAATAAATCAATCTGGAAAAAGTGCATAGTATGATCAGGCATTCAGAAATAATAATTTAAAATGTTTTATCACCATTGCCTCTCCTAGGAAAGTTTCAATAGTTGTGATAAATCCAGATCAGGTTTAGTGGCTGATTTAAATATATTTCTGAGTCAATTCTATGAAGGCTAGAGAGTTTTTAATGGAACAAATATATGTAATGAGGAAATTAGACCTTCTCCTTGACAATTAATATTCCATAGAAATAATTAGACTCCTTTGCAGTCAGCAAAAATGAATTGTATATTCATATATTATTGAAGTTAAAAACATAACTCTTATACAAAGATATAGCATAAATCTATAGTGCTGCTACAGTTAGTTTAATATGAGTAACTTTAGTACTTCAAGAATACAAGCTAATGAAAGAAGCCAATTTCAAACTGATAAATCTAGAAAAAACTAAAAATATAGAATGATGTCTTTAAGTTCAGTAAAGAAATACAAAGGGGTATAAAATGATAAGCACAAAGCAGCCAAAATAAATGTCCCTCTATTGCATTAAAAATAGACTTATACCTAAATAAACATACCTTCCAAGTAAATCCCATTAATTTCTAAGGTGGCTTTTAAATAAATTCTTTTTTACCAAAAACTGGAGAATATTCTAAATGTGTATCTATTATATGTTTAACTTTTGAGAGTGCTGAATTATTTGTTTTGAAATGGGCTATTATACTTGAATATTGCTTCTAGTCTTTCAAAGATGTGTCTAATTTTAAATGCAATGATTGAAATTAAATTTTAGGAATTTTAATTAGTAGCAATAATATACGTTTTCATAAATTGTAAAACCAAATTAACGGTTTCAGAATCTGGGTGTTAGAATTAATTTATTTGAAAGGCTTTATTTTCAAAATGAGTGTTAACTTCTTTAAATGCTTTTATAAATAGAATGCTAAAATTTTCTTACTAGGAACGATAGAATTAATTACATGGGACAAGACTAATTTAGAGGAACATGATTGGGTTGACTAAATCCACGTTACTAGAGGATGGCACTAGTGACTAGTGACTAGAGAATGTTACTAGATTCTAGTGACTTAAACAAATCCTAGCAAAATACAACAATTCTGCTACTCTCAGACTTAATGCCTATTTAACTATCCATTTCTAAAAGTAAAGCACTAGGGCTTTTATTAAAAGTAGTTTTATATTAAAATTATAATAAAATTGTTTAAGAGAATGTTACCTTGGCAAATCTTAAGATTTCAAACTTTTTAAATATTTGTCTGAGACATATTTCAGAAGTTACTTGCTGACACATGGTTTAGAATTTAAAAGCTCTTAAATAAAGACTGTTAACATTTAGCATTTGATTTTGCAGGGATTATATAGCATTTTTTACACTTTATTAAATAGATTTGTATAGCATATATATGTATATCATCTTGACTTAATTCGTTGTCTGTCTAATATGAAACAACAAAATGTAAATTTGTGTGACATTTGACTCCTGAGCGAACAATGACAGTATTAAGCAACTAAACAGATGAAGAAATATGCAACACAAAAGCAGTAAAATGTATAGGGGGGGTAGATGACTTCCTAATTAGAGTTTCTAGAGCTCCTCAGTAAGATTATACTGATGAGGAAGTGACTTTTAACATTAGTTTTAAAACTTAATCCTAATGTTTTATTGTATATTGTAATTATTAAAATTGTATGTGCTTAATTTTGATGCTACCTCTCCTGAGTCAAGTAAGGAAGGGCATGCTATAAGAATAAAAATATTATTGTATATATGTGCTGCTGAATATTATACCCTGTAATGTCTAGAAACAATTTTTATATTGTCAGGTTTAAATCAATTTATAACATGCTGTCTAATCCCATATTCTCTGATAATACAATGTTTCCATCTTATTACTCCTAGGTTAATTTTTCATAGGAATGACAATGTGAGATTGCTATATACCTGCCCTAAAATCCGTTCACTAAAATTCACTTTCAGAAATTCTAGTGCCAATATTGAGGATCATGCTAGCCTAATGATTGGCAGATGCCATTGTATAACACCTGAGCATAATGAATGGCATGTGTTATGCAAGCACAACAAGGAAGAAGAACTAATGGATGGAAATGAAGACTGATCAAATCTGTGGTCCATTTGCAACAAGAACTAACTAGTAGCAGCATTTAACCGCAACTGATGATAGATCCCAAACTATGAGATTGTCAAAGGGCAATTTTGTCTATGAATTCTTAGTCCTGTTTACAGGAATGAAATGGTGAAGCTTCTACCACTTAAATACAATTGAGTTGTTTCATGAGAAATAGGATCTCATTTTGAATAATTCACAGTTAAACCCGAGTACTCTGTTTACATCGTGAATGGTATACAGTGAAGAAGTATTTGCAGTTATGTAAACTCCTCCAAGAAAATAAATAACCATAGAAATGTAAATAAATGCTATGCCTCCAAGCAGTAGCACTAGTAATAATTCTCTTAGATTCGGTATTTGTTCTTTGGATAGGAATAGAATAGTAGCAATTGCTCTTAGGATAGGTAAAGCAAATGCTTTTATCATATATTTCTGTGTATTCCAAATGTAGTTATCTGTAATGTACAAGTAAAATTTACTTCCATTTTTAATATGTAGAATGTATATAGATTTAAAGGATATAGTATTAGGTATAGCATGGTATGGTTTATTCATAACTAACAAGCTGTTTAAAAAGTTATTTTTTAAAAAGTGAATTTTATTAGTATTAATAGCTGCAAAGATTCTTAGCTAGGGTATTTTGGGTGCTTGGTTTTTCAAATCTGGATTACAGCATTATGTTTTTAAAGTATAATGGGTCACAGGACCAGAAGAAAGTTTTGCAGCACTCAATCTTGACTTGAAGGAGGCAAAATTAGAGCAGTTGTAAATTCTCAAGGTGTACAGATTAGGTTACAATAGACATGCACTGCTCTTGTTTAATATAGAAGTTGTGCAACTATACAGAAGAAACCCTTATCTACCGACACAGCCAAGAGAACAATTTTATTCTAAAAAATATTGACTCTTCAAAATAAACACTGGACAACAATATATACAGGCACTAGCCAACCAAACAAGCCAATTGCTTTCAGTGTGTTGTAGGCCTCAAAATAAATATACTGGCTTAGTCTAAGCAATATTCATTTCCACACTGCTCTTAAATAAAGAAATGGTTGTTTAGACTTGGGTAACAATGAAATACTTCTCATGTAGATTGCTACTGCACTTGATCAAAGATGTTTGTATTTGTGTGTAACATGCTCTTTATTATGGCATAGTGAGGTGTGAGAGAATGAGTTACCAGAAGACTTAGGAGTTGCTTATGTCATTAAGTGAATAATGCATTGTGCTATCAAGTCACCATGAACTTGCTAGCTTTGTAGTGGAATCCATTTAAAGGACAAATGTCTTTATTAAAGTGTGAAAGACCTTTTTTCTTCAGTACATTAGACCCATTAGAATACCACCTGATTATCCATTTGTAGTTGTGATGAGCTAGGTAAGTCTCAACCTGTTAAAAAGTTTACAGGTCTCTTCATGGAGTCAAGAACTAGCATTTTATGGCCTTCTAATGAGCCATTAAACTGGAGAAGAGGTAATGAAATACAGTGCTCTGGTAGAATTAACATAGTAGTGACTGCAGTTCTCTGATTTCTAGGTACCTCAGAAGACTATGAGACCATTCTGGAAAGTCTCTTCAAGTCCAGGTTAGTTCTTTTTCTATCCTCCTTCCACTCTTAGGGCTGTCTCTGGCTGCCAGTATTATTAGTAACTGCAAAACAAAAACAAAAACCTTCAATATGCTACTTGTTAATTTCTGAATAAAGAAGCCAGTAAACATTTTCTCCTCCTTTCAAGGCCTGATTTTGAACTTCCTGCACGTGGATGAAAAGAAGTTGTTGTTTGGACACAAGGGTTATTAATTGTTATAGAATGCTGCCATATTGCAGGGGGTTGGGGGCATCATTCATGTGGGATCTGCCAAGTATAATCCTATGTCAACGTGGTATTGCTGCTGCCCCTGGAGTGGGGAGGAACTATTGTTAAATAAATGATCCCCCTCTCTTGTTCTTTAAGCAAATTCCACTGCAAGTAACTTGGTTTAATATTATTTTCTGTCATAGGTAGTTTTAGTGTAAATGGGGAGAATGTTTGAAAAATCACAGGGATAAGCTGACATCTGCGCTCACTAAAATAATGTAGATGCAAAAAATCAGTACAAATAGCATTCAGTACATAATATCTGAGTCTGTATTTGGTGATTGATCCTGTAAAGAAGTAGGTATATGACAATTGCATGTAACTGTTCCGTTTGTGGTTCATTTTCTAAATACTGTGCAGGAGATGTGGTAAAGTGACACAAGCCCCTGGTATCTTTCTAACAGGCGTTCCAGATGTTCTGCATCACTGGTTGAGTGTCCAGCCAAAGCTTGTATTCACTTTGACTACCAAACCCCAGAATGTCCTTTGATAATCCCATCTCTGTTCTCAAGCCCTGGATAGAGAAATGAAAAGATAAAACGATTCCTGCTTATTCCTGTCCAGATAATTGTTTGTGTTCTGCTCCCTAGATCAGGCTTTCTCAACCAGGGTTTCATGAAATCCCAGGGTTTCTTAACAATCCTGGAAAGGTTTCCTTGAATGAGTGAGAGTATGTTTTAAATGTGTTAAAGAATTATTGGGTGATATGACCATATTGGTCATGTTCACCTGCCATCCCTCGCTAAGTGGCCAATGATGCTCCTGGCTTCCCAACCATATTCTCCACAATTGCACCACTCCTGAGGTTTCCCAAACCCTGAAGAATGTTTCAGGAGTTTCTGCCATAGATATTGGTATGGTGCTTCATGCAGTAACAAGTGGAGAGATTCCTATTTGAGTTGCGTGGTTCCAAGTCACCTAACTCACACAGGGGTGGAAAAGGTTGCATTAGGGATGCCAGCCTCCACATAGGGCCCTGGGGATCCCCCCAGAATTACAACTCATCTCCAGACTGCAGATCATGTCCCCTGGAGAAAATGGATGCTTTGGAAGGTGAACTCCAAGGTCCCCATCTTCCTCAAGCTCCAGCTCCAGATCTCCAGGAGTTTCCCAGTTTGGATCTGGCAGTCCTACTCCTCTGGTGACCAAGGGGAACCCAGCAACCCTAAATGCACTGTCAAAGAGATCTAACTTAATTTCCGAGTAAAGAAGCTATCTGCCCTGTATGTGTCCAGTTTAGACTGCCCCTTGCCCATCTCTTGATGGGGGGGGAAGGTTTTCTGGGATCAGAAGCCTCATCTTACCTGTAGTGGATGGCAAGCATGCTTGTCTGCCGGAAGGCACCAACACCTAGGAAAAACCATTTATGCCCTGCGCTTTGTAGTCTTCTGTATTATTTTTACTGCAGTTCTCCTGAAACTAGTTTACAGGGTTAAACTTGTTCTGGCTCATCTGTTTTATGAATTTATTGGCCGGTAAAACTCCACAGAATGACGGATCAGAGGCTTAGGCGGCGTGTTTCATTGGTGTCCCTCACAGCCAGATATTGAATGGGCTTACTTAGAAATAACCCCCTCCCCGGCTTTTGAAAGAAGCGTCTGTCCAAGGAAGGGTTCTGAGACTTGCGGCGTACACAAGCGCCTCCTCGCCTCGCGCCTCCTGGCACCGCGCTGCCTGCAGCAGATGCCGGCCGGCCCGGGAGAAGGCGCTGGGGTGCACGAGGCCGCCGCTCGTGCTTGGCCGGCTCCGCGTGGCTCGAGGGCCCTAGCGCTCTCAGGTTCCAAGCCCCCCGTGGGCCGCCTTCCTTGGAGCCGGCGGTGCTGAGCGAGGCCCCTCAGGGATGCTGCGGGTGTGGATCGTGAGCGGCAAACGCCACATGCGGGGGGAGATGAGGGCTGGATCTCCGAGTCCTCGCGTGTCTGAACCCGTGGCGCAGGGTTTAATTTGTGTAGCTTTCCACGGTGTTGCATTTTCACGCTCCATTCCTTCCCCACAACCTTTCTTTAAAAATGTGGACCCCGTGATAGAGCCGTTTATCTCTTCCTCAGCGCCAATGCAATAGCAGGTGTTGCTGCTGCAGCTTGGCTGTATAGATTACTCGGAAGCAAGCCGGGCTTTGTTCGGCGGAACTGAATCCGGCGTGTGGTAGCAACACGTTCTCTTTGAACAACTGACGCCAATTCGTTGCGAAGGGCTAGCTGGCCTCGAAAGGTATCGCCTCGCTTACTCTAAAGTTTCCTGTTTGGCTGGGAGGACTCTGACCTGCTATTGTTAGCACGTGAAACCTGAGACTTCCGTAAAAGGGGGCTGGGGAGACTCGCTC
This sequence comes from Paroedura picta, assembly GCF_049243985.1. Taxonomy (NCBI): domain Eukaryota; kingdom Metazoa; phylum Chordata; class Lepidosauria; order Squamata; family Gekkonidae; genus Paroedura; species Paroedura picta. The sequence continues at coordinate 125,960,227 of NC_135369.1, read as the reverse complement.
TGGATCAGATTTCTCTCTAAAAGTGCGAGAATCACAAGTTCCCGGGGTTAAATTATCGGAATCGAGAGGATCTACGTCTGTAGTCGCTGGTTCTTTCGAGAAGGAGGAATCATTTTGGGTGAAAGGTCCCCTCTCCCCAATATTTTACCGATACAAATTAGTAACTGAAAAAGTGGAGCTCCGGGTCAAGGATGGGGGTTTGCGCAGCCGCAAACTTGGAGGCAGCGCCGACAATCCTAATTTGTAAGTCATATCGCAAAATGCATCGCAAAATGCATTTTACGGGGCTCGCTCAGGCGTACACCATGCCGGCCGCGCCTCTAAATTTCCCTCGAAGGCGACTCGTCGCTCCTGGCGGAGTTTTTTTGCCCTCCCCCGCCGCAGCAAACTAGCTAGGCGAGACCACGTGCTGTTTGGCGCCTCCCGCACCATTCCCCGGGTTGACAGCTTGCCTCCAGTCTAGACGACCACCCCGATCACACGTGTCGAGAACAAGTGATTCCCGGAAGAGGAGGGCACAGGATGGCTCTTCCTAAGAAGTCCCTATTTTGTTTCACGGGGGAGGAGGATGCTCCTAGGAAGTTACTTTTTAGTTAAAAGGTGAAGAAAACTAAAGGCACAGTTCCACAAAAGTTAGTCAAAACTAAATATTTGAAGGAATGTTAAATTCCGCAGGTGTAAAGAATACTATGGGCATGAATTTCCAAAGGGAAGTTTTGGATTCATTACATCTTTGAAGGTTCGCGGCAGTATGAGCCGACCAGGCGGCTGTCTGCCGTCCCTTCCTCCCGCCCACAGCCCCCCCCTCCCCGCCGCTTAGAGTTCATATTGGGCAATTTCCATTCAATCAGATCTTCCACGAAAGTTAAATGGGAGCTACCTCGGTTCTCATGCACTTTCCGCCCAATGGACCCTGACAGCGCTGGTTCCTGTGCAAGTTTACTCAGAAGCACTATAACCCCCCACCCCCAGCCACTTTAAAGTTTCCTAGCTAAATTGAAGGTCTATTATGGATGCAAGAACGCCCATCCGCTCGCGAGACTGGTGAAATCCATCTCATCAAGGCAATTTCTACCTTTGATTCAGTTGTGCCATAACAGAGTGAACGGTTTAGTAAAGATTAAATTATCCCGGGTCCCTTTTAAAATTAAGAATAATCCGTTGTACTTCCCAGTCTAGCCGGCAGTATCGTGAAAATGCTGCTTCAGTCCCATAAAAAGTAGCTGAGGTTTATCTCGCAAGGAGCGCAGCTGCCCTGGGGATGGGAAAGTCTCCGTGGACTGTGTACACGCGAAAGTTGGAACGTGAGGTTGCAGTGTTTTTGCAAAATTCTGTCCCAGCACCTATGCAGTTCTTGACCATGTGCAGAGTGCCTTTCCTTCCGAACTCGCCTGAAACTTGAATTTTTGCCCGAGCCAGGTTTTGGGCGGTAGGGCAAGGTACCTGCTGTAAGTAGGGAACGCCCGGCAGGCGGGTGCCGGTCCTGGTGCGGGAGAGCTTTGCCGGGCGCCGGCGCGTCTCGGAGGTCCTCTTTAGACGAGCGCGGGGCTTAAGCAGCCAGTAGGACCCTCCTATTCGTGAGACATCGGAGGGGGGCTTTTCCCAGCCGCGGACTGAGCCGTTCTGCCCCTGACCGCGACAGTTCTGTGGGCCGCTTGAAATAGGCACGAGCCGCCCCCTTGCTCCCCGCCTTTGGAAGGGCAGCCAGGCGGAGGCTAGCGGAAAGCGATCCCTCCCTCCGGCGACGGCTGGGAGTTTTCTACTCCGTGAGCCCGTTTGCTGCTGGGTGGCGAAGCCCCCTGAAACGACGGAGGGATGCGCGTCGCCCGTCCAAAAAGCCCCATTCCTTGAGGGCGCACTTTGCTGGGAGGGTTGGGGGTGTGGGCGCGAAACCGGAAACAAACGCCGCGAGCCGGACTGCGAGGTCCTGAGGACCCTGGCCTCTTCCGTGGGGCGAGGGGGGGGGGGGGAGTCTGTGCGATCACAGGACGGCCGTCTCAAGGCAAGGCTGCCTCGCTTTTGATGCTGTTGGTGTTAAGTGCTGGTTTTCCACGGACACCCCCCACATACACACACACCCCAACGAATCGTTTGAAAGCCGCCGTGCCCCGGTTTGCTGGCCGTGCGCGGGAGAATCATTAAGGACATGCCCCGTTCTTATTATTTAGCGCCCCCTCCCCCACCTTCAGATTCAGAAAGGTCGCGGGAGTTCCCAGCTGGGCTGGGCTCTTTACCTTCCCCCGAACTTAAAAGGCCGAAGTCTTTTGCAGGAAATGAATGAACCGATAACATCTGACATCGGTGACCAGTCCGCTGACCCCAACCTTAATCCCTCTAATACTGGAGGCCTACAAAATTTGGTCAGGACTGCGGGTAAATCCCAATGTGGTTGTTTCAAAGGCGGCTTTTGTGGAGCAGGGTCGCTTGGTATCGCCACTGGCAGTGACTATTTGCCTGCCTCACCCGTGTATTTCCTGACCTTTTTTTAAAACCGGGAGGGGGGAATCTGAAAAAAAAAATCCGGGTTCCCAGCCCCTGCTTCCAACTGAAACAAATTTGGGATTACAAAAATCCCGCAGAAACTTTAATACCATACCATGGTTCTTATTTAGCAGGGAAGGGTCATAATTCTTCCTCTCTCCCCATTTTTGCCTTGAAAAGTTGTGTGAGTGAAAGCTATAGGTACTTACTACCTTGAGGTTCTGGGTAGGCTCTGTATGTTGTCCCTCTTGCCTCTCCCTAGAATGCACCACCTTACATTTCATGCACTGAAGATGCTTTTATTAGACAAATCTGCTGTTCGTTTCTGGAGTATCTTTAATTCAAGGGGGGGGGGAGAGAAGAGAACCTATTCACTTTTTCTCTAGAATCCCAGCTAAATCGGTAAAGGTTTATCGTTCCTATGGAAATAAGAACTTGTCTCCCATTTCAGATTTGTGATGATTATGTCAATGTGAGAGGTATCCTCTCACATGTGGCTATGCAACACCATATTTCACTTTTATTTCTAAATCGGCATACCTAATACTTTTTTCCTCTGTACACGTTTCTTCCTTGGTTACTTTTTAAAAAGAGCTATCAGTTTTTTTTTTAAATCAACACTTATACTGATTGCAGACCTTTCTAGCTTGGCCGGGAGACAAAGCCTGGGCACTTCGTATTAAACATGCATGGGCTCAGGTTGCATATCCCTTGGGTGTCAACTAAATGATCAAGACGATCCCGTGCATATTTACTCAGAGGTAAGTCTCTTTGCATTCGATAGCACTTACTTCCCGGTAACTGTGCATGGAATGGCAAGCGTTTTCTGCCTGCTGTTTCAGGGCAGCGGGATATTTACCAGGAGAGAAAGGCGGGGCCTGGGAGGGGCCAAAACAAGCTCCCTCCTTCTCAAATGGAAGAGGCAGCATTGAAATAACTACTAGAATGCTTACATTTGAGGGCTGCCTAGGAATTTCAGGAACTAGGCTTCCTTGCTCATGAGTTGTGCTGGGGGGGGGGATTAGTTGTTATTGCCCCCCCTCCGCACGAATGTTAATGTGACAGTCTTGCTATCCTAAAAAAGAAACACTCCTCCCCCCACACACACCCTCCAAAAAAGTAGGGAGTAAATAGGCCCCTTTAACCAGTCCAGAGACCTTGGCTGTTTGTTTAGACTGTCTGTCGCCAGTTCTAAAACAACAGTGGGCAATCCTACGATTTCATAAAAGCATATTCAAGGCAAACCGGGCCGGGAGCAGAAGAGGGAAATGTATCTTGCACTAAGAGAGCCCGCATCAAGACACCCCCCCCCCCGGCCTTCACAACTGCGCTGATGGGGAGGAGGGACGCTGCCGGCACTCGGTGAGGCCGTCACTTCCACGGAAACCAGTGTGGCTGTTCAGGAAAGAGGCTAAAGTTCGGAAAGTTTGCCTAGTACCCAGATAGACCGAGGGATAAGCGACGTGGGGTTCTTGGGGGATACCTTTTCTCTTTCCGAAGGGGCGTTGCCTTTGCTTGCTCCTCGCTGGTTTAAGCATTGACAACATTTATTTGAAATAGAGACCTACTCGCCTTTACCAAATCAGGCCGCAATTATTAAGACAATTGTTTAGATTATGGCGCGGGGAGGGAAAGGAGTTTTATTTTGGTTACTGGCAATTCCTTCTGTCTGCTCGGCCGTTGCAAAAATCCGGAAGGCTGTGGCAACTAAGTGCCCTATATTATATACATGACAGACTGTGCCGGAGATACCTGCCCCCTCCCCCGCCGCCTCCGCTGCTGCTGACGACGACTTAAACTGCAGGCTCCGGGCCCAGCTTTATCCCCTCGCCTCTTTGTTGCCCTTCCCCCGCACACCCTCTGTATACCACCAGCCTCTCTGTTTCCTGCTCCCCGGCCAATTCTCTCGTCGCCTTCTCGTTCCTTCCACAAAACTCCCTCCCTCTTCGAGAACAATCGTTGCTGATTGAGGTTCACTGTAATGCTAGGCTTGCAAACTGGCCTCTTATTTAGGAAGTCATTAATCACATCCCCTCCCCCGGAACGCGATGGCGGAGGAACCTGTGAAGTGCAATCCTTGGCCAGGCCCCTCCCCCCACTATTCTCTTCCCAAAATGCTTTGAAACGCTGGCTCGCCTTGCCTCTCGAACCAAAGTAAGGTGCCGCTTCGTTTCCGGTAGGCGTTTATTTTGGTTTGTTTTTTAAGATCACAATTTTCTGAATCGCAGTTCACACCTCTGTAAAATATGGATCATTCCCCTCATTGGAGTGCACAGGCATACACAGTGCCTAAAGCCATAACTTCCTTGGGCTGAAAGCAGCCTATTGGACTGACTTTTTCCTAGCGGTATTATCGCAGGAAAAGGGTGGTTAAGGTGGACCCGAATGCTGTATATGATTTCCTTCGGCCAACTGTTGGACTCACCGAAAAACTCCTAATGGGTTACAGAGGCGAACTATGCCTAGTATCTACCTGACGCCTTGTAGATAAAAGGACTAAGATTTCTACCGCCCCCCCCCCGCCCCCGCTTTACTTAGAAGGAAATCGGTTGTAGTCAGTGACACTTGTATGAAAGGGCTACAGCCCTGTGCACGCATAGGTGGAAGAAAAGGTTTATTGAACCCGGGTTTACCCCCGAGTAACGGAGCATAGGATTGGTCTGTGGATCGGTAAGGCCCACATACTGTTTTTCCCACCGTTCCCTTACTCGAAAAGGATGCTGATGTACGTTTTTATGTCCCACTCACATAAATAAACAAAGCCGGCTTTTAGTCGTGATAGCTTTGCATGGCTAGGTGCCCCATCGCATTCATTCAAGGAGATGATCCTTTAACGGCAGGCAGGCAGCCGCGGTGGCCACAGGAGCGGAGTGGTCTCGAAAGGCGCGTCAGTTTTGGACAAGGGAAATCTGCAGCTGCGTAGGCAGCGCACTTATTGCCTGTGAGCTGCTCTCGCCCAAATTCCGACGGGGGCACTCCCTCGCCTTCCCCGCGTCATCCGGATCTACGTAGCGAAACGTGCCAAGTGGCGGCCAGCCGTGTTTTGAAATTTCGTTGTTCATTCATAAACCATTCCGGTGTTGTCAGGCCCCCTTGGCGCGGCGATTGGCTGCTCCCGCCCCTCGGCAAACCCCCTCCGCGGAGCGGGAGCGAAATTAGTCGCAAGGAGGCATGTAATTGACCGAGTCACGTGCACGCAGGGGCCCGGGAGCGGAGCGCGAGCAAAGGGGGGGAAAATCAAACGAGGGAAGGCACGTTAGACCATGCGAGCGAAATTGGGGAGCGTTCAAAATCAAGATGTTAGGCTGACGCAAAAGACCGCTCCGAGCAAGCCAGGGGGAACTTTGCCTGTCGCCACTTTGGAGCAGAGAGCCCGTGGGGCAACATGGCCGAAGGTTATTCCCCCCCCCCAACCACCCGCATTGGTTATTTTTATTTTTTTTTCCCCGCGGTTTTGTTTTGGTTCTGTTTACTCGCCTCCTTTGCCTCTCGCGCCCCCGCCCCCCTTTCTAAAAGCCCCTTTAAAACAGTTGGTCTCGTAAGAGAAGGAAGGGTCTCCGCGGAGGGGGGGGAGAGAGAGGCCGTCCAGCCGGCCGGCCCCATTGTGGACGAGATCTCCCAAGTGCTCCGCACCGCCCACTCCGATTCACCCAACTTGAAAAGCTTTCAGAGGGGGCTTTTGTTCCAATTGTCCCTGTGTGATTGAGCAAGCAGTTGCCGGGGGGAAGGGGGCAGCGGCGAAACCTTTGTACACCTGCCCCCCCCCTCCCGACTTTAAAGTGATGCCGGAGTGAACGGGGGGGGGGGCGACTAGCGTGAGGGCGAGAGCGCGCGCGAGAGAGGATGAGCGCCCTTGGAAAACAACATACGGCGCTCGCGGCTTCTGCTGCTGGATGGGCCGTTCCGAGTTGTGCAATCGCCTCTGCTCTCGGCTAGGTCGCCCCCTCCTCCTCCTCCTCCTCTCCTCCTCCTCCTCTTCCCTCGCCTGGCCAGCCGGGGCTCATTCGCCTGCGAATTCCTCTGGGGAGGGATGGGATCGGTGCTCAACCAGCAGTATCCAAGTAAAGTATCGCTTTTGGGGGGTGGTTGGTGTAGCTGAAAGATGGAGTTAAAGGGCAGAATCGCACGTATGTACAGCACAACGTGGGCTAGACTGCTCTAGGGGTGTGGGTGGCTGGCTGGCTGTGCATTTGTGCGCGGGTATTGTGTAAAAAACATTCCGTCGGGACTGAGTCATAGATGATGCTCGAAGCTTTGGATTTTTAATTTTATTTTTTAAAAGCACCTTAATTTTATTTCCTCCCTCCACGACGTTCGGGTGTTTGTTAATGTCTTTGTGGGCAGCCGTCAGAGAGCGGGTTTCGTAATGTTTCTACGTGCGTGCATGTGTTTTCTGTTCTCTGAAGCAATCGTTCTTGTATAACCGCCAAGGGGGATGTTCCTCGAATTTTTAACTCTTTGCCTTTGTTGTGTGTTTGTTTTTCGCCCTCCTTGCCCAAATCAGCGGGGGCGAGTAAAGGTGGAGATGAGCCCGGGAAATTGCCGGAACAAGAGGAGGAGGAGGAAGAAGAAGAGGAGGAGGAATCCCAGATCTTGCACGGAACAGGCCATTGCAAATGGTTTAATGTGCGGATGGGATTCGGATTTATTTCGATGATCAGCCGAGAGGGAAGCCCTTTGGATGCGCCGGTTGATGTGTTTGTTCACCAAGTAAGCACATTTATGTTCTCCCAGCTCTCCTCTCTTTGGCTAAGACCACGTTTGGCCAGTGAGTTTCATATGGTCTTTAAAAAAAAATGGTGGTCTGTATCTTTGAATGGGTGTTTGTACATGCACTTAAAAATATTTTCATTTAAGGTTCCTATTAAAAAAAAAACTACATGAGATCATATAAATCGGCTGGCTGCTTGTGCAACACCATTGGTGCCCCCCCCAGGTTTCTAATATAAGAAATTGAGTGTTTTTTTTTTTGTTTGTTTCTCCTCTGTTCAGGCTGAGATTTCTCTCACAATGATGGGGGGGAAAGCCAGGCACCATGAATTATATATAATAACTTTTAATAGTTTGAAAATGGTTGCAACACATTTAACAATTAGGTATTATTTGTGAGTTGCTGTTTTTTAAATGCCTTAATATTTAGATCAATTGGTAGAGTGTGAGCTTTAATTCCTTTATTCTATTATATATATCAGCATTAAAACAGTTCACATGGTAAAATATGATTAATCTCACTACCATTTTGTTCTTGTTAAATGGTGGGAATATGTTTTGTTGGGCACGGTCTCTCTAAAGGATCAGGGCTCAAACAGCAAGTGTTCAGAGGTAGCTATATATTGAAAATAAAATGACATACAGTTTTTAAAAAACAAGAATACGTTATTACCTATAGGTGCATAATATTGTTATAAATTATGTTTCTGGGAAAGCTGTCAAAGCTGTGCATTTAATGGTGGTGGGTTTGGATTTTTCTTCTCTTAAACCCTAAAACCAGTAGTTGAATTCTGAAGTTGGCATTATTTATTTTGTTTTTATTACAGTAATCTCAGTGCAGTAAAGTTGAGTTTGTACAGAATGCAAGAAGCATAACACTGGGCATATTTACTTAAAGCCCTGCTGGTTTTCAGGAAGACCTTTAACTCCCCATGTGTGTATTGTAGGATTGGATTTAGTGTGCCTGAAGAGTGTTGGGGCTAAAGAACAGCTAAAGTTTTGTAGTTATGGTTATTGTTATATTAAGATTATGGACAATATTCAGTTTCTTTCTCAAAAAACATAGGTTAGGGTGTTTGTGTATATGTATATATATGTGTATATATATATGTATGTATATATATATATGTGTATATATATATGTGTGTGTGTGTATATATATATATATATATATATATATATATATATATATATATATATATATATATATATATATATATATATATATATATATATATATATGGTTCACTTGAAGGTGACAGGCTGACTTCTTAAATCCATGTTTAGTTTTATGGAATTCATGGGAGCTACTTTTGAATAATAAATTGTAAAACTGGTAAGCATTATAGCTCTTCAGTATTGTTGCTTAGATGTTAAACTGCATTAAAATATGTTATAGAGTACAGAAATCTTATTTGCTTATATACACACATACATATATGTACACACACATTTTTGATATTAGCTCATTAGCTACTGAAAGCATAGTTACTGTTGATTTTACTAGCCGTTTCTATTCCTTACCTCCCCAAATCTATCTTTATATCACTGCATTTTACAGTTTCATGTGTACGTGTGTGTAAGAATTGAAAAAAACTTACAGTGCAGGCTGTTATTTTCTTTGCATTTTGTTGCACAAATTAGAAATTCTAACCTGATTGATATTATTGGGAAATATGATACTGTCATTCAGCAATTCTAGACTCTTTTCATGTAGGTAAACTGCAGCAAACTCTCTAGGCTATTTCTACATTTTGCAAGGACTCCCAAAAAAGTGTTGGTGCAACTACTGCACGTTCAGCTGGAGCTGTGCTTCCTGGCTTTAGTGTTACTGTTTGTAGTTTTATTGCATTTGGCAGTTAGAAGTCCCAAAATGGGAAGCAACATTTTAGCATGACATGTCACCCTTTTTTTTCATGTGCATATATCCTGTAGATACGTCCTTTAGATCAGTGGTCTCCAACCTTTTTATCACCGGGGATGGGTCAATGCTTGACAATTTTACTGAGGCCGGGGGGGGGGGGGAAGGTAGTCTTTTGCCGAGGGACATCGCCGCTGCCACCTGAGCCCCTGCTCCACTTGCTTTCCCGCAGGCACCCCTAACTTCCCGCTGCCCACTGGGCGGCACTGCCAGCAGCAGCTGCGCAGTGCCACACTGAGGGGGAGCCTCAGCCATGGCGGCCGCTGGAGAGCACCAAAGGTGAGCTGGTGGCAATGTGGCAGGGCAGCCCCCGAGGCAGCAGCCAGGTAGGATGACGAGGAGGAGCCGTGTCCCAGTACCGACTGGTCCCTTGACCGGGGGTTGGGGACCACTGCTTTAGATACAAGACAGAAATGCTCAGGAATGGATTGGTGTATCAAAAAGTTTTGATCATCTATAGGGAACCTACCTGTTGATATACTTTTTCAATCATTAGAAAAATTGTAATGTTCCTAAAAGGTTGATATTAACAGTATTTTTACAGCTTCCATTTACTCAAACATTTTCTTGTAAATATAATAAATAAAACCTATTTTACAGATGCAAAGGTGAAGAAAAGCATGTGTCATAAATATGAATCTCACCCCTTTATTAATGCCACATATGAAATAGCTTCCCAGAGAGAGACATTCCAATCATTTCCAACATAAAGCTGCACATCATACTGATGAGTGATCAAAAAGTGTAGATGTATGTAGATGAACTACCCCAGTGACCCTGGAACCGAGGAATCCCCTTGTTTAAGCATAGTGTAGGAATCCAGTGATCTCTAGACATTTACTATTCTGTTCACTGAACTGTCCTGGTTATAAGTTTATGTTGTGAATTAGCATCATTTCAATGAGATTTCCCTGTTTCAAATGGTTATGGGATTCAGTATGTAAAACAAATAATCTGAATATATGAGAGCTCTGAAATATAAAGCAATTTGCTATTAGTAATATGCGTGCAAATAATATTTTCATCTGACATCTATTTGTATCCCATGAATACTTTTTGTACATTTCTTGAATGTTTATATAGCATTTTGGATTTGGATCTGTGCTTTGTGTGGCACTTTGGGGGAAGGTACGGAATAGATTTTCTTATCTTAATTTCTAAAGAGGTGCTGTAATATTTTGTTAATGAGTTGGATCAATTGAAACCAAGGTATGCTGGGAAGAAAACTGTAAATGTATATAGCTTATTTAAAAGATCTGTAAATATTTCCATTTGATCCCGAAAATGTGAGTGAACTCTCTAAAGAGGCTGAGATGACTTTACTACATCCCCGAATAATGGACTGTTTAATCAGAAGTAGTTTGTTTCTTACACAGAAAAAAAATTATAATTAAAATGTAATTCCATATTACCTTGCCATTGGCAAATGTTATCTCTAATATTTATTTCTAAAATGTAAGGGGGGGACTTAAAATCAATAATTACTATGGACTATCCAATTAAGAGTCAGATTGGTGCAGTAGCTAAGAGCAGCAGCTTCTAATCCAGGTTTGATTCCCTGTTCCTCCTCCACATGCAGCCAGCTGGGTGTCCTTGGACTTGCCATGCACTGATAAAGCTGTTCTGACCAAGCAGTGCTATCAGGGCTCTCTCAGCCTCACCTACCTCACAGGGTGTCTGTTGTGGGGAGAGGAAAGGGAAGGCAACTGTAAGCCGCTTTGAGTCTCCTTCAGGTAGAGAAAAGTGGCATATAAGAACCAACTCTTCTAAAAAAACATACAAGATACTGATGTTAAGGTCACCTGCAGTTGCTTTTTGTGTTTATAGTAAGAAGAAAGAAGTGAAATAGGAATAGTTGGTTGTTAACTCAAAGTGGACAGAAGAACAATTTGTGTTGCATTTTCTTGAAATCTAGTTCTTTGAGAGGAATCTTAGGCAGTGATGGGTATGTCAGAGAAAGGTTGAAGCATTTTTCCTTACTTCTATTTAAATGATGAAGGACCTGAAGTTTTAGTGATTGAGTGTATCAGTTAGCTGATATACACTGCAATCCTAAATAGAATTACACACTCCTAAACCCATTGATTTCAATGTGTGTAAAGGTAAAGGTATCCCTTGTGCAAGCACGGGGTCATGTCTGACCCTTGGGGTGACGCCCTCCAGCATTTTCATGGCAGACTCAATACAGGGTGGCCTTGCCAGTGCCTTCCCCGGTCATTACCGTTTACCCCCCAGCAAGCTGGGTCCTCATTTCACCGACCTCGGAAGGATGGAAGGCTGAGTCAACCTTGAGCCGGCTGCTAGGATTGAATTCCCAGCCTGATAGGCAGACAGCTTCAGGCAGCATTTCTGCTGCTTACCACTCTGCGCCACATAGAAGAGTCAAATTCTTTATGTTTGCACAAATGCAGCTAAGATTGCATTCATATATTCACATAAATGCTGATCTGTGGTATTTAGGAACTGCCATGTTTATTTATTTTTATTTATTATTGAATTTCTTACCTGCCACTTTCAGGATACCGACTCTTGGCAGGCTGCAACATGTAAAACATATAAAAACCCTGCAATAATAAAAGCCCATTAAAACTCCATCAAAACCCCATCATACAACATTACCAAAATTAGCAGGAAGGCAGCAAATGCAACGTCTCCCTCAAAACGATATGCCTGCCACAGGGGCGGCAGAGGGCTATGTCAACATGTATGCATCTATTTATAGTTGTCCATGAACAAAGAGTTTGCTTATGTGGGAGCAGGATTGCAACTCAGATAATTTATGCCACACTCCTGGCCACAGTTACTCAGAATTAGATTTATAATGGCTTCAGATATTCTGAAGAAACTGTGCCAGAGAAAGTATTGCATCTGTAATTAAACATCACATTGGAAGCAAGGTGTGATGCTGCTTGCTCTGCTTTTGGATGTTCTTTTACTCCCGAGTAAATGTACTCAACTGCTTTAAATAGAAGCTCCACAGAAACAATCACAATTCTATAGTGCAGTCTGAGCATGTTTGTACAAAAGCTACTCTTGTTCAATTCAGTCAATCTTTTTAACCGAGAAGCACTGGAGATGTTGTCCAGTTCCTTGTGAATCTGGGTTCTTTAAAGTCATCTGCTGCCATTTTGGTACATTCCATGCCATGAAAAGCTTCATCAGCTCATTGCTACACAAAGGACATTTTTCTCTGGACCTTTTGAGAACCCAGGTAAGTAGGTTAGAGATTTTGGGTTTTATTTCTGCTGTTCAGTTTCTGGATGCATGTGACCAGCGCATTCAGTAAACACAGCACTATTTTTGCCCTCTAATGAAAAAGAAAGATAATATGGATCCGTGCTGTGAAAAAGGCCATAAAACTTGATTGACATCTTTGGAAACTTTGTCAGTCATTGTATATTGAACCTAGTTTCTAACCCAGTAACTCTAACAAACTGCTTAAACCCAAGCAGTGTACCTATGCCTAGAATGCTTGTGGAAAAAAATAACATTTTGACCTTGAAATGATCACAAAACTTAGGCTGATTTAGCTTTAAATGAATACAACTCTATTGCAATAGTTTTGGGATTAAACAGAGCCAGAATAGAGCATGATTTTAAATTCAGAGTGATGCCCTTCTGACTCTAAGGATATATCTAGATGTGTCTTATGGAAATTAATTTGAGTACCTGTCGTCTCTGAAGCACACATTTCCAGTGTTGATAGCTCGCTGACTGTTGCTAGTCTACAAGTATATCAGGATCCATGTACCTTCTGCCATCCGAGATGCTTCCTGCCGTGTCTGCTGGCTCAGTGCCAGCATTGCTCCTGGGAGCTGCATCTAGAAGCTCCTTGTTGTGTCATGTGCTTGAAAATATATTGAACACTGACAGTAGTCAGCCATGTATCCACAAACTAACATAATACATGTTGTAAAATACATGGCATAACTTCATTCTGAGTGCTGAATAGTTTGGTTTAAAAAAACCACAAAAACAAATCCACCTATATTTACAGATGTGGGAACAGTCAACCATTTGGGTTGTGGAAACGACCAGTATCAGGTTAATTTAAGCTTGTGTGATATAAAAGAACACCTGCCTCTCCCAAACAAGGATTTCACAATCACATTGATTATGTCTGGATATTTATATACTTTGGAGCCGTGGTCCCCAACCCGCGGGCTCGGCCCGGCGCCGGGCCGCGAAGGCCTCGGCGCCGGGCTGCGGCCCTGTCTTCCCTCCCCCCCCCCGAAGCGAGAAGCTCGCCAGGCCGCGAGCAAATCGGCCGCCAAAGCGGCCAATTAGCTTGCGGCCCGGCAAGCTTCTCACTTCGGGAGGGGAGGGAAGAGAAGTTTGCCAAGCCGCAAGCTAATCGGCCGCTTTAGCGGCTGATTTGCTCGCGGCCGGGAGGGGAAGCCGCCGGCATGGCGGCGGTGCAAACGTGCGTGCGCGGCAGTCTGCGCACGCGCGTTTGCGCTGGGGCTGCTGCGCATGCGCGGGCCCCCGGGCCGCCCTCTCCGCTCACCACTCCGCAGCGGTCCGCGGCAAGCAGAAGCTTGCGGACCGCTGCTTTGGAGTATTTCACAATGTAACTTGTAAGAAAGAATTTGATGCTGAATATAAAAATTGAACCTGGATATTAAGTAAAAAAAACTTAAGCAGTAATGTAAAAGCTTTTACATTTCATAGAATTACTAGTAGTAAAACCTGTTTAAAAAGGGGGCAATGCAGAGCACGGTTAGTTCTCCCCTCACTCTTGGTGACAGGAGGGCAAGGAGAGTGGTGGGGTTGATGTAGAGCGCACCTGCTCAGCTCTCCCCCTGCATTCAGCAATAGGACACTGGGGAGAGTAGTGGGAATGGTGCAGAGCATGTCTGATTGACTCTGCCCTTGTTGTCAGCAGCCAGGAGGGCAGGGAGAGTGGTACAGCTGCAGCGCTGCTGGGGTAGGGTGGAGGGTACTTGGATGGCCATCCACAGCTCCCCAGCTTACCTGCTGCTGGCTCTCCATCTTCCTTGTAAGTACTAGGCATGAAGGAGGGGAATGGGGGCAGGAAAGTGCCTCTGATTAGTCCTCAGTGGGTGAGTGCCCTCACCCTATTGGAGGCATGTCACCTAGACCCATTATGCACGAGGGGAATAACGCACATTCGGGGTGGAATGGCGGCGACTAAAATCACCGATAACGCATGAAGCCGGCTGCAACCGGACGCAGCTTCGGTGCATGCCGCCAAAAAATCCGCGTCAGTGAAACGCGGAAGAAAGCACAGCTTCCGGGTGACCGGGGCGCAACTAGTAGCGGCACCCGGATCGCCGCATGCATAATCGGTTACTCTGGGTTTTGCCGCCGTCGCGCCCCGCCCCGTGCATAACCGGTGTGCGTCGCGTCTTCCCCCTCCGCGTTTTCCATGTGACCCGAAATCGCCGTTTTGGCAGCCGTGCATAATGTGCCCTAGTGAGGGTCAATCAGAGGCCCAGCACATTGTTGGAAGCACCTGACACTTTCTAATGTGGTAATATAGCACTGGAAGGGGCCATACCACCCATGTAATCCTTGCAGAATCAGCCTAAACAATCCATAAGTATCTGTCCAGCCGCTACTTAAAGACTGTTGGTAAGGGGAGCTCACAACCTCCTTCAGCAACCTATTCCACGGCTGAACTACTCTGTGAAATATTTTTTTCCTGAGTTCTCATCAGTACTGTTCTACACATAGTTTAAACCCATCACTGCAGGTTCTTTCCTCTACTGCCAACAGGATGTGCTCTTTGTCCTCTAAGTCAGTGGTCCCCAACCTTTTTATCACAGGGGACCGATCAACACTTGACAATTTTACTGAGGCCCGGGGGGGGGTAGTGTTTTGCTGAGGGACGTCGCCACCTGAGCCCCTGCTCCACTTGCTTTCCTGCCAGTGCTCCTGATTTCCTGCCATCCACTGGGGGTCGCTGCCAGCAGCATCTGTGAAGTGCCATGCTGAGGGGGAGCCCCAGCCATGGCGGTCGCTGGAGAGCACCAAAGGTGAGCCAGTGGCAGAGTGGCAGGGTAGCCCCCGAGGCAGCAGCCAGGGAGGAGGACAAGGAGGAGCCACAGCCCGGTACCGACTGATCCACGAACCGGTCCCGGTCTCTGGACCGGGGGTTGGGGACCACTGCTCTAAGTAACAACCTTTCAAATAAAGAGAGGAATCATGTCTTCTCAACCTCCTCTTCTCCAGGCTGAACATTCCCATATCCCTCAGCATTTCCTCATAGGGCTTAGTCCTCAAGCCCCGAATCATTCTTCTCTCTTTCTTCCGAACACTCTAAATTTTGTCCATGTCCTTTTAAAAAAAAAGTTGGTTCTATTCTTCCAACTTCCCTGATTTTCCTGGGAGATCTATTACAAACTGAGTTTACTGATACAAAGTATCAGAATGGATAGCTTCAGGACTTAAAATTATTAAATGTTATATCTTGCCATTTTAATGGACTTTATGTATGCATATTTTAGTGATTGATTAAATATTGAAGCTCCTTGCTGATCAGAAATTTTAACTGAATGTAACCAAGGAGGTGATATCTACAAGCAAAACAATGTTTATTAATGCATGGAACTCCTGCATCTGATAGATTCGAAGTTATGTCAAAACAGCTATATCTAGATGTACAGATATTGATTGAAGGAATAAGGAGGCTGGTCATAAGGAGGGGGGGGGGAATGGCTCCAGTGTGTAATAGGCCGGACTTTAAGCCAGAAAATCAGATGTGGCTGGGATATGAGCATGAGGTCAGTCAGGCTCCTTATTGATACCTGTGTATATACTTATTTAAAATTTCTATGTATCTTTATCTTGTGGTTCAAGGCATCTTACAGGCTCCAAATTTAAAACCCCTCCTACTCCACTCCTAATGCCAGCAGCTGAAACCCCATTAAAGTTATTCACCAATAAAATAGACATGTTTCTACAGCTTCTAAAGATGGGATTCCCCTCACTGCTTCAGAGAGACTCCTTTACACAAGTTGGGAGGAAACAGAAAAGAAATGGCCTCATTTCTCACAGGGGACAACTAGAAGGTGGCCTACCGATGCCCATAGTTCTGTTGTTCTTTCAGATATTAGAGTTCAAGGCCATAAAGAGGATTAACGGTTATTACTGCCCCTTTGAATTGAATGCTCAAACAAGCTGGCATCCAGTGTAACCATTTTAAAATAAGCAAGATGTGTTCCTGTCAGCTAGCCTCTGACAGCAATCAGGCTGCTGCATCCTTAACCAGTTGTGACTGTGAGTGGTCAAGAGCAGTCTAACTTATAACATGTCGAGGGCCATATGGCTGGGGGAGGAGGTTAGACAAGAGAAGGTCAGAGAGCACTTGTGCTAGTCCTTGGGCCAAGCCGTGGTTACACGGCAGATGCCCGAGGCGTGCTCGCTGCCCTTCTAACCTCCGTCCCATCCCCAGATATACGGGGGAGGAGGCAAGGGTGGACCCGGTCTTGGTCCTGTGCAATGCAAGGTCAATCAACAACAAGGCCTCGACTCTGCAACAATTTTTCGCGGAGTCTGGGGCCGACCTTGCGTGCATGACCGAGACCTGGGCGAGGGGTGGCGAAACGGTCGCCTTAAAGGAACTTGCCCCCCCAGGGTTTGCGGTCCTGCACCAATCCCGGGTCCATAGGAGGGGAGGGGGGGTTGGCAATCTTGGTCCGGGAGGATTTCTCCTACAGGGCTCTCCCGGCCCCAGACATCGGGGGAGTGGAGTGCGTCGGTATTGGGTTGGACTCGGTCGAGAGCTTGGCCATCTGGTTGGTATACCGTCCGCCCAACGCCCAACCAGATGTCCTGCCGAGCCTGCTGGAGGCGGCGGCCACCTGGGCCTTGCAGTATCCCAGGCTTATAATCTTGGGGGACTTCAATGTCCATGGCGACGTTGGAGCTCTCGCAATTTGTTGCTGGGCCCACCCATCAGGCCGGCCACACCCTCGACCTGATCTTTGGGGCAGGGATAGAGGTGGTTCTGGATACAGCTTTGGCCGTACCATGGTCAGACCATTATGCCCTCCGGGCTCGGATCAAGACCCCACCCACTCCCCAGTTGGGTGGCGGGCGCATTTTTGCCCGCCCAAGGAGACTCATGGATCCAATTGGTTTCCAGAATGCTCTGCGGGACCCGAAACCTCCCGGCATCTCGTTAGCGGCCATGGTGGAGGACTGGCAGTCCCGCCTGTCGGCTGCCATAAACAAAATTGCTCCTAGACGTCTTCTCTGCCCTCGACTCAAACGGGCACCCTGGTATACTGGGGAGCTCCGGGAGAAGAAGAGGGAATTGAGACAACTAGAGCAAGTGTGGCGGAAGGCCCGTGATGAGGCTACAAGAACATCTCATCGCACGTTTATGAGGGCGTATGAGATGGCAGTGAAAGCGGCTAAACGTGACTTCTTTGCCACGGAAATTGCATCCGCTAGCTCTCGCCCAGCTCAACTATTTAGGGTTGTTAGATCTCTTACTGCCCTGGAAGATGGGCGCCAAAATAGTAGGAATTTGACCATCAGCTGTGAGGCATTTGCGAGCCATTTCGCGGATAAAGTCTTGTCGCTCCTCCACTACCTTCCAGCGACAGTTAATACAGTTAATGAACTAGTGGCCCATTGGCCGCCTTTGGAGGTAATGTTTGATGGCTTCAGGCGGCTCTCTTTATCCGAAGTGGATGGGTTGCTGGGGAGGATGAGTGCAACCACCTGCCCCCTTGATCCCTGTCCGTCTTGGCTCCTTAAGGGGAGGGATGGACGGATAGGTGAGCAGCTCAGGGATATTGTTAACTGCTCTCTCCAGTTGGGGGAGTTTCCTGAGGTGCTGAAGGAGGCGATGGTGTGCCCTCTCCTCAAGAAGCCATCCCTGGACCCACATGACCCTGCAAGCTACCGCCCAGTAGCGCATTTAGCATTCCTGGGTAAGGTGGTGGAAAGGGCTGCGGCGGACCAGCTCCTAGCATTCCTGGAAGATACTTCGGCACTCGATCCATACCAGTCTGGCTTCCGCCCTGGTCATGGGGTGGAGACTGTGTTGGTCTCCTTGTTGGATGACCTCCGTCGCCAGCTTGACCGAGGTGGCTCTGCTGTGCTAGTTCTTTTAGATCTGTCAGCCGCGTTTGACGTGGTCGATCACGAGCTGCTAAGTGGTACAGCGTTACGCTGGATACGCTCCTTCCTCCAAAACCGGACACAGAGGGTAGCCGTGGGAGAGGAAGTATCGGGCCCTTACCGGCTCCCTTGTGGGGTCCCACAGGGCTCGGTGCTCTCTCCTACATTATTTAACATCTTTATGCACCCTCTGGCTCAACTGGTACGGAGCTATGGGCTGGGTTACCACCAGTACGCTGATGACACCCAGCTCTTTCTCCTCATGGATGGCCACCCGGACTCCCCCCCAGATCCATTTGCCAGATGTTTGGAAGCCGTAGCTGGATGGCTCTAGCAGAGTCGCCTGAAACTCAACCCCTTCAAGACAGAGGTTCTGTGGTTGGGCCGTAGGGGGGCAGATCAGGAAGCGCGCTTACCCCTTCTGGCTGGGACGCAACTTAATATCGCGTCTCAGGCCAGGAATTTAGGGGTGACCATTGATGCCTCACTAACACTCGAGGCACAGGTTAAACAGGTAGCTAGCTGGGCATTTTTCCATCTTTGCCAGGCTCGGCTACTAGCGCCCTATCTGTCCTCCGAACACCTGGCCACAGTGATCCATGCGACGGTCACCTCTAGACTAGATTTCTGTAACTCGCTCTACACCAGCCTGCCTCTGGGCTTGATCCGGAAACTGCAACTCGTCCAAAATGTGGCTGCTAGAGTCCTCACAGCTACACCATGGAGGGCTCACATCCAGCCAGTTCTGAGGCAGCAGCATTGGTTACCGGTCGCCTTCCGGATCAGGTTCAAGGTTTTGGTTTTGACCTTCAAGGCCATCCGTGGTCTAGGCCCAGCATATATGAGGGACCACCTTTTGCCCTATATCCCCCGCAGGGCTTTACGTTCTGCAGGGGCTAACCTACTGGTCGTTCCCAGCCCCAAGGAAGCCCGCCTGGCCTCGACTAGCGCCAGGGCCTTTTCGGTCCTGGCCCCAACCTGGTGGAATGAGCTCCCAGAAGAGCTGAGGGCCCTGCGGGAATTACCAGCATTCAGTAGGGCCTGTAAGATGGAGCTCTTCCGCAAGGCTTATAACTGAGGCCGGGCGGAAAGAAGGTCCGCCCCCCCTCATAAACTGGCGGTAGAGAGCGTCACCCCCCTCCTGTAGTTTAGGATGCGGAGAGCAGATAAGTAGATTACGCCATCGCTGTTGCCATTACTGTAAATTATCGGATTTTATTGTCATTTTATGGTTTTAGGGGACGGGGTTGTGTAAGCCGCCTCGAGCCTTCGGGGGGAGGCGAGGTATAAATATAAATATAATAATAATAATAATGTTATATAGTAGTGGCGAAGATTACTCTGGGCAGGCCAGCTGACGGTAAGAAAGGACAGAGTTGGCAAATTGAACACAACTAATAGGAGGTGCTCTTCACTGCTTCACCAAGCTACTCTTCAAACAGAAAATTTGGGTCTGAGAGATCCCCAAACTTTTAACCTGCACTATCCCGCTAATCCTACTCCACCCAAAATAAGTGGATTCAGTCCCCCAAAGCTGTCAGCTGTTTACTGGATACAACTTCATGTGACTGGTGGGATAGGATTTAGTATTAAGGAAGGGTAGAATCCTCACTGTTATGATAGTGAACAGTGACTTGTTACACTGGTATAATGTGACAACTAGATATAAGGGGTTTAGTAGCAATTGTATCCCTTTGGTATTTATGTAGTATATATATATAGCACAATGATATTTGCTTTCAAGCATACTCCGTGTAGCTCTCCTGAGCATGGCTGCCCATGGAACTCAACACATATTCTAGAAAAGTGGCACCTTAAGTTTAGAAATGGAGATTACAGTTCTTTATTTCAGTGTTTTGTTCTGGGCGGAGGGGCACTGTAGTTGTAGTTCGAATTGTCCAATCTCCCTGTTCAGTAGCTGTTGTACTTGTTATAGTAGGTTGCCAACTTCAGGTACTGTTGTTCTGCTCTGGTTTGCTGGCCTGGGGAGGCACTGTTTGGTTCTCCTGTCAAAGCTGTTCTCCCAGATCAGTTCTGTGAGAGCTCTCTCAGGGTACCTGGCATCAAGAGAGGAAGGGAAGTTGATTGTTTGAGACTCTTCTGGTTAGTGAAAAGCGGGGTACAAAAACCAGCAGCTTTTGACTTTTCTGTATTTGTTGGGGGGGGGGGTTGAATGGGAGATCCAGGGATGATGGAGCATGGATTAAGCACTGAGGCAACCCTCAGCTCCTCCACCGGAGGACAGCAGGGTAGGTTCACGTGATAATCCTGCTGAGGAGGAGTAAAGTGTCCATGTGACACTCCCCCTTGCTTTCTGATGCGATGGATGGCACTGAAGACAGCGCTTCATGTGAGAACGACAGCAGTGATGGGGATGACTGCAAACTCAGTGTATGCTGATAACCTCAAACCAGCTACAACTGAAGCTCTGTTTGGACATACAGATGATGAGGAGGAATCCAGTTTTGAAGGATTTTAACTCTTGTGTTTTAGCTTGGTTGCTGATTGAGCTAAGGTTTTTGTACTTTTAAAGTTATTGTTGATACCAGTGTTCTTGTTGACCCTCTTTTGCACTTACAGAGCTAGTTTACCGTTTTTCTTTGAAATAAATATTCAAAAATATTTAACCTACTGATGCCTCAATTAATGTAAAATTGCCAGTAGCTGCTGCATTTACCACCCTCGGCTTATATGAGTCAATAGATTTGCCCAGATTTTGTGGTAAAATTAGGTGCCTTGGCTTACATGCGAGTCTGCTTATATGCGAGTATATACGGTATATGACAGACTCCTGTGATAGAAAGTATATCTTTCAAATAGAAATCAGTTACAGGATTGCAGAATATTTTATTTACTTAATGTAATATAGTAAACTTTAAAGCAAGGAGTTCTGAGAATATATGAATTGTAAACTGATCTTACTGCTCTAAGAACATAAAATCCACAATATGTAAAGTAATTTATTAAGTATAAAATTTGACTTTTTTGGAATTTAGTAGTATGAATAATTATTACCAAAATTATTCACATTTAAAAATACATTCCATATGCTTATGTCCACAATATATAATCCCCTGAGGGATTAAGGCCCCTGAGCATCTAATGATGTGAAGTCTTATTCACAAAAGCATATGTTGGAATAAATTGTCTTAATTTTCATTGTGTTACTATGTTTCCATTTTATTAAGTTTACACAGTGATTATGGTTATCTAAAGTGTAGGCTGTTTTATATTTTACATAAAAATGATCATAGTATACACTCCAAGTAATTAAACCCTTTCACTTAATTTAATTTAACTTAATTTAATTCTTTGTGTGTGTGTGTGTGTGTGTGTATGGGTATAGAGGGAGAGAGAGGGAGAGAGAGAGAGCTTCCCCCTCCCCCAGTGCTTTTCAAAATTTTTGGATTGTTGTTTTGTTTTTCAGGCTTTCACATCTTTAGCTTTGTTATGGTTAGATATGGTGTGGTTGGCAGATTCTGAGAAAAATGAGTTGGCCACAGAATGAATTGGGCAACCTGTCGACTTCCAGGAATGTTTAAAGCTTTAATGTGATAGCACATAAATGTCATGGCTCAGTAAGTGCTCTCATTATTGCTTCAGATAGGGCAGAGAATGTCTCTCAAATCATGCTTGTGTTAATTATTCCCTGATTCATAAATCTGAGATAGCATATTTTTCCATTAGTTTGTAGTTGCCCTAGCAAATAAACTTGAGAGCGGGGGGGTGGAAGGAGAAATTCAATCAGTAATTACTTTGGCTACATACACCTTTGCAGTAATTTGTCTTTTGTTTTTATGACATTATTTTGCAAGCTGTTAGTGCCAAGGCCCTTTCAGAATTTTATGGGCTAATTTCATCAATAACATATTGGCTGATACACTGCCTTATAAAGCATTTACAGCACAGCAATTTCCAAAGAATGCTTACTGTACACTTAAAGTGCAACTAAATGCATGAAGGTTTACAACAGGAATGTCTGTTTATTAATTTTTACAGTCTATTTACTAAGCCCATAAGGAAATCCTAATCCTTTTTGTTCCTCTGTGTGTTGTTCACTCTTACCGTGTCATATGTAGGGAAACACATACAATAGGTGTTTCTGGTATCTTTAATCTAGTTTTACCCAGATGTTACAATGTAGATAAGAAAATTTGGCCCAAATTTCAGCCAGGCTTAAAAGAGTAAGTGCTATAATATCTGTATAAGGGGTCACATATCCAAGTACAAGGCAGGGCTAGCTCTGAAGGGGCAAGTTTGACTTCACTCTTAACCTGCCCATCTTATCCACATTGATATCTGTGGGTGTGTGGAGAATTCTCATTTGTTTTCTCATAGATCTCAAAGAGATGGTCTGGCCTATATGTCCATATCTGCTTTGGTCCCTTAAAAGCAAGCTCCAGTCTAAATGCTTTGTTCAGATTCTGAAGTTAGGGTTTGGTTTTAAGAGAGGAAAACATTGCCTTTCTATGCTATCTTTCTTTCCCAAACTGCTCCCAACAGTAATTCTCTACCAGTCAAATTCCACCTGGGCTATGTAAGCTGTCATGAATTCCCTGCAAATAGTGTGGGACTAAAATGTTTCCCTGAGGAAGGATTTGTCCTAGTTTTGTACTGGGGGGGGGGGGGTGGTTGCCTTTATGCTATTTTAACTTTCTGAAATGAGCTATAATCAATATATCTAATTCTGAACCTGGCCCTTATGCCGATTGTGAGTGGGGTCAAGAGGGAAGAGGTTTTTCTGTGGACCTGGGGGGACTAGGCAGGTGGCTGGATGGGAAGAACAGGAGCTGCCACTGCCTGCCTTCATCCTCAAGGCCAAGGGGCATAGAGGAGCATTGATGGAGCAGAATCCTGCCATCCTGATAATACCACCATGTAAGCCATGAAGGGGCAACGGTGTGAGTGGACAAGAAAGAAGCCATTGAAGTCCCCCTAAACTGGTGAGTGGGTAAGCTGGTGAACCAGGCAGCCAACAAAGGGACAATGGGGAACAGTGGCTGTACTAGTGGATAGTACTGCCTGGCAAGTGATTGGCCTGGTGGGGAAGAGGATTGAATTTCCCTCTTCACAAGTCTCAAGAGTCCTCACTTATATTAAGATTTTTTGAATATTGTATAGATTGAAATTTATAGCCTATTGCTATTGAACACTCATATAGTTTTAATTTATTATGTAGGTTCTTCAGAGCTGTCATCTTTCCCCCACTTGTATCCTCACAACCAGTGTTCTCCAACCTTTTTATCACTGGGGACCGGTCAATGGTTGACAGTTTTACTGAGGCCCGGGGAGGGGTAGTCTTTTGCCGAGGGACGTTGCCACCTCCACCTGAGCCCCTGCTCCGCTTGCTTTCCTGCCGGCACCCCTAACTTCCCGCCGCCCACTGGGGGGCACTGCCAGAAGCAGCTGCGCAGTACCACACTGAGGGGGAGCCCCAGCCATGGCGGCCACCAGACAGCACCAAAGCTGAGCCGGCGGCAAAGTGACAGGACAGCCCCTGATGCAGGGGGGGAGGAGGAGGAGGACGAGGAGAAGCCGCGGCCTGGTACTGACTGATCCCCAGACCGGAGGTTGGGGACCACTGCACAACCCTGTGAGTTTGGTTATGCTCAGAGCTTATGGCTGAGACAACATTCTCTGATCTAAGCCTAACATTTGGTGTTCAAAGCTGTCTCACTGAAATCTATGTTGTATTTATTTTTTACTTAATTTATAATTTTACCATGCTACCTGTTGAAGAGAGCACTTAAAGCTTATACCCAGAATTAAACTCTGTTGATCTTAAAAGTGCCACTGGACTGTGACTTTGTTTTCTTATTATAAAATTAAGGGGGAAATGGCATAAGAACAATAGAATACATACTGCTACAGTAATGGTGGATTACAAAATCAGAGCAACACACAAAACAGTACAATCATGAAATGTGCAGGGTACTTCTGACAATGTACTGGCGAATCAGAGGACCAGCATGCCATGGAGGTAACACCCACCTCCGTCAGAGGCTGCCTGCCTTTTCTGCAGAGCCGGCACCACAGACCCTGTCGCCTTCACAGCCCCTATTGGGAGTTGGGAGACCCACCTGCCTCCTCCACCCACCCCCGGATGCCATGATCCTCCCCACCCTCCCAGCTTTTGCCTGGCACTAAGAGCTCCACATTCCTACAGCCCCACCATGCCCACAGCTGTCCATACCTCTGTTGCAGGCAGCAGCAAGCTGCTCACACCCTCCTCCCCAGCCCTGTGGTGCTCCCTGTCCTCCTTGCCTCTGTGGCCTCATTCACACTCCCCAGTGACGGCTGTGCACTCTGACCCAGCCCTGCTGCCTACTCTGCGGACCTGCTGCAATCAATGATGGAGAGTGCTTGCGGCCGCAGCCCATGTACTGCCTTGCCAGCATGTCCTCCACCCCGACCTCCTGGGAATGGCATGCAGCCCAGACTGTCCACCATGTACAGCTATAGCTGCTGTTATCCAGGGCAGTGATCCCCAACCTTTTTTATCACCGGGGTCCACTCAACGCTTGACAATTTTACTGAGGCCCGGTGTGGGGGTGTGTAGTTTACTCTCAACCACTGCCCTAACGCTCTCTGATCGCTATGGTAATGTTTAAACATCCCTTCAAAATAAGATACAGACACGCCACAACAATGAGCATGAGGAACATTTTATTTTCATGTAAATGACAAATCAATGGGAACCCTGAGCTTGTTTCTCTGAGCTTGTTTCTCAGCAACAAGATAGTCCCATCTGGGAGTGATGGGAGACAATGACACCTGAAGTGTGTTGTAAAAGGCCAGGGGGGATGAAGTAAAGGGAGGAGAAGGCGACTTCGCAGCCCACCTCCAATTATTTGACGGACCACATGTGGTCCGCGGCCCACAGGTTGAGGATCGCTAATCCAGGGGACTTCCATCGGCTTCCTAGCTCCCTGCCCAGTAAAAGCTTATGAGATGGGAGACCTCCCACCCATTGCAAGAGCTTGCAGGCTTCAGAAGTTATGCTGAGTCCTCCATACCCCCACCCTGAGAGGTCACAAAGGCTCCCACATGCTCCATTGCCTCTGTGGCAATAGCTCACCGGCTGCAGCCCTTCCTCTACTCAGCTCCCTGCCTGACTGTCTTACTGCTTGTGGCAGGGGGTCAGCTCCCGTTGGCTTTGTTCCCCCATGTCAAGTCCTGGTGGTGTGTGGGAAGGTCCTCCTGCTGGCACCCTGACCCGACGCATCCACAATTGCCAAGATGGGGGGGGGGCTCCTGCCAGTTCTTCACTGCATGTGGCAAGATCTGGTGCCGGGGGGGGGGGGGGGGGCTGCCTCCTTTCTGCCTGCTTTTAAAGCAGGCTCCACTGCTAGTAATACATAAAATGAAGCATGATTAGAGGATAGGAGAAACAATGCAATAAGAAAGTATATTAGATAAACAATGAAATTATGCTGTGTTATAAAATTAGAGAACAATGCAGTGAAACAATATAGATGTCAGGAATATTGCAATGGAAAATGCCAGGTTTTCATAGACAGTAACTACAGCAATATTCGCGTTATAGAAATTTTCTCCAGAATAAGTCCATTGTATGCATTTTGTGGAGTGATAGGTGCCCTGTAGAGATAAAGAGCTAGCTTTGTGAAGTGGTTAAGATCAATGACCTCTAATTTGGCGATCAGGATTTGATTTCCTATTCCATCACATGCAGCCAGCTGGGTGACCTTGAGCCAGTCACAATTGCTTCAGAGCTCTCTTGGTCTCACGTATCCCACAGGGTGTTTGTTGTGGGAGAGGAAGGAGAGGCAATTGTAATCTGCTTTGAGACTCCTCCAGGTAATGGAAAGCGAGGTACAAAAAAACAGCTCTTCTTCTTCCACGCAAACCATTCTACCAAGTAGGAATCACAAAAGGATCCTTGTGCATGAGCAGCTGTGGATGTGGCTATTTCCATGGTGTCACCTTCACAAGGCTTTGCTCAGATGTGTGAAATTGCCACAGTGGAGTAAAATAGGAAAGGTTGTCTTGCAGCTACATGGTTCCTTGCTCAGGAAGGGTTTTGTAGGTGATAACCAGTACCTTGAACTGAACCCAGAAATAAATTGGTAACCATAGGATCAGCTGCAGAACAGCTATATTTATTTATTTATACTTTGATTTCTGTACCACCACTCTCAAAGACTCGTGGCAGTTTTCAATAAAATGGTAAAACAAGAAACCCTTAAAACCCACACACTTTAAAATATATTAAGATGGCTATTAGTTGGAGTGAAACCCATCTCTTCCCCACACCCCTGTCCAGCTAACAGTCTGGAGCTCTTTCCTTAGGAGTGGGAGACTTGATCTCACCAACTCTAGGGTAGCGATCCCCAACCTGTGGGCTGCAGACCACATGTGGTCCGTTGACTAATTGGAGGTGGGCCGCGAAGGACGCCTTCTCCCCCCCCCCAGCCCTTCACAACACACTTTGTGTGTCATTGTCTCCCATCACTCCCAGATGGGATTATCTGGTTGCAGAGAAACAAGCTCAGGGTTACCATTGATTTGTCATTGTCATGAATTAAAATTTCCATGAAAATAAAATGTTCCTTATGTTCATTGTTGTGGCGTGTCTGTATCTTATTTTGAAGGGATGTTTAAACATTACCATAGCGACCAGAGTCAGAGAGTGTTAGGGCAGTGGTTGAGAGTAGAGGAGTAAACTACCCCCCCACACACCGGGCCTCAGTAAAATTGTCAAGCATTGAGTGGTCCCCGGTGATAAAAAGGTTGGAGACCACTGCTCTAGGGGATCCCCTGATAGTAATTCCAGGATCTCAACCCAGCCTCAACCATACACCTGGCGGAAGAGCTCCATCTTGCAGGCCCTGTGGAAAGCTTATCACTCTGACAGGGCCCTTAGCTCTTCCGGGAGCTCATTCCACCAGGCTGGGTCGCGACCCCATGGGCAATGATCCTCCAGACCTTCCTATCCTCTAATATTCCTCGAAGTCCATTTAAGTTTGCACCAACTGCTCCAGTAACTCCAGCCAGCCACCTCATTCTCTGTCATCCTCTTCTTCTTTTGCCCTCAATTGCTCCCAGCATTAGGCTCTTCTCCAGGGAGTCCTTCCTTCTCATGAGGTGGCCAAAGTATTTGAGTTTCATCTTCAGGATATGGCCTTCTAAAGAGCAGTCAGGGCTGATCTCCTCTAGGACTGACCGGTTTGTTCGCCTTGCAGTCCAAGGGACTCACAAGAGTCTTCTCCAGCACCAGAGTTCAAAAGCCTCAATTCTTTGATGCTCGGCCTTCCATATGGTCCAGCTTTCACAGCCATACATTGCAACTGGGAAGACCATAGCCTTGTCTAGATGCACTTGGCAGGGTGATGTCTCTGCTTTTTAGGATGCTGTCTAGATTTGCCATAACTTTCTTCCCCGGGAGAAAGCGTCTTTTAATTTCTTTGCTGCAGTCCCCATCTGCAGGGGTCTTGGAGCCCAGGAAAATAAAATCTGTCACTACCTCCATTTCTTCCCCATCTATTTGCCAGGAATTGAGAGGGCCGGATGCCATGATCTTTGTTTTCTTGATGTTGAGTTTCAAGCCAACTTTTGCAGTCTCCTCCTTCACCCGCATCAACAGGCTCTTTAGTTCCTCTTCACTTTCTGCCATTAGAGTGGTATCATCTGCATATTTGACGTTGTTGATATTTCTCCCTGCAATCTTGATCCCACTCAGTGACTCCTCTAATCCTGACTTTCACATGATATGCTCCGCATACAAGTTAAATAGGCAAGGCGACAGTATACAGCCTTGCCGATCTTCTTTCTCAATTTTGAACCAATCAGTGATTCCATGTTGAGTTCTCACTGTTGCTTCTTGACCTGAATATAAGTTTCTCAAGAGACAAATAAGATGCTCTGGTATTCCCATCTCTTTAAGAACGTGCCACAATTTGTTGTGCTACACACAATCAAAGGCTTTAGCATAGTCAATGAAGCAGAAGTAGATGTTCTTCTGGAACTCCCTAGCTTTCTCCATGATCCAGCTTATGTTAGCAATTTGATCTCTAGTTCCTCTGCCTCTTCAAAATCCTGCCTGTACTTCTGGAAGTTCTCGGTCCACATATTGCTGGAGCCTAGCTTGTAAAATTTTGAGCATAACTTTGCTAGCATGAGAAATGAGTGCAATGGTGCGGTAGTTTTAACATTCTTTGGCATTGCCCTTCTTTGGGATTGGAATGTAAACTGACCTTTTCCAATCCTGTGGCCATTGTTGAGTTTTCCAAATTTGCTGGCACAATGAGTGTAGCACTTTTACTGCATCGTCTTTTAAGATTTTGAATAGTTCAACTGGAATGCTGTCACCACCACTAGCTTTATTGTTGCTCAGACTTCCTAAGGCCCATTTGACTTCACATTCCAGGATGTCTGGCTCCAGGCCAGTAATCTCTTGCCGGTAATCTCTTGTCATCTCTTGTTTTATCACGTCCATCTCTTGTTTTATCACGTCCAGCTCACCTTGATTCATGGATCTAACGTTCCAGGTTCCTATGGAATAAAAGTCTTTACAGCATCGGACTGTCTTTTCACCACCAGTTCCCTCCACAACTGAGTGTCCTTTCGGGTTTGGCCCAGTCGCTTCATTCGTTCTGGTACTACTCGTACTAGCCATCTGCTCATCCCCAGTAGCATATTGGACACCGTCTGACCTGAGGGGCTCATCTTCCGGCGCTATATCATTTTGTCTTTTGAACCTGTCCATAGAGTTTTCATGGCAAAGATACTAGAGTGGTTTGTCATTTCCTTCTCCAGTGGATCACCTTTTGTCAGAGCTCTGCTATGACTTGTCCATCTTGGGTGGCCCTGCACGGCATAGCTCATAGCTTCACTGAGCTACGCAAGCCCCTTTGCCACGACAAGGCAACAATCCTTGAAAGGGCCACATTCTTCCAGCTGTAATTTCTAGATCAAAGCTAAGAGTAGGCTTGCGTAGAGCAAGTTACAGTAGTTTAACCCGGAAGTGACCATTGCGTGGATCACTGTCGCCAAGTGTTCAGAGGGCAGGTAGGGCGCCAGTAGCCACACTTGACACAGATGAAAAAGCATGCCTGTATACTGAGTTATGATAATCTATTCCAACAAGAGTTTTCAAGTAGTCTTCAAAGGCAGACCAATGTTGTAAGCATTAAAATAATCTAGATTTGATGTTGCCATGGAATTGATCTATGTAGCCTATTTAACTGGGTCATAGTAGTAAACCACCTCTCTGGCTAAATAGAGCTTCTAGCACTTTTCTACATCTGAACTGACCTTGTTCTTTAGAATAATGCTCAGCTGAGTATAACCCTTAACTGAGTCAGTGAGAGTAAGCTAAACCCTCTAAGAGCTCATCCTTTCTTGCCAGTATTCACTACATCTTGTAAGAATTTGGTTTCAGTTTGTTCACCTTTAGCAATTTAGGCATAGAGGTTAGGCCCTGCTACAACATTGCCAGGCATTTTTGGACAAAGTAATAAAACTGGGTATAATCAACATATTAATGACATCCAAATCCAAAACCACAAATTGGCGGTTTTATGGGGGCGTGGACCGCTGTAGGTCCATTGGAAGTGCGGCAGTATATAAATTGGAAAATAAATAAATAAAATAAATGGTTAAACTGCCTGCAGGATAAAGCTGAGCCTTTTAGGACCCCACAATTGATAGCATCCAGTTTTGAATAGTAACCACCTGTGCCTGAACTCTTAAGGAATGGTTTACACTAAATCACATCCCTTAATACTTCCTTCTGCCTTCACTGTCTAAGCAAATTTATATAAGGTTGCTGATAAATTCAGCAACAAAGAGGCAGAATCCTTGTCTTCATTAAGATGGAGATCATCTGCTAAAGCCACCAACACTGGCTGCATCCCATGTAATAAGCCAGGCTGAAAGGCATCTAGAGTTGATGTGCCATCCAGGAAGACCTGGTTCTACAACCACACTCTGGCATCTTCCTCAGAAAAGGAAGATTAGATACCAGGATATAACTGATCACATCTTCCTTCTCTAGTGAGTTTTAACTTATTTACTTTATTATATTTGTAGACAACCCTCCTCTTGCGGCTCAAGGCAGTTTCCAGAAAACTTGGAAATAATAATACAAGTAAAAGCATTGCACAGTAATAACATTAGGCTAGCAGTGGTAACAGTAACATTAGGTGATGATGATTTTTCTAAATTAAAACATTAATAGCAACATTAACAGTTAACTGAACCCCATAGGTTGCCATTTTGTTCACTCCAAGAGCACATCTGTGTGAGGTGAGGGGTTCTGGGGACCCAATGTGTGTTGTTGCTCCTGCTGGATCTCAACCAAATGCCTGGTGGAAGAGCTCCATTTTGCAGGCCCTGTGGAACTGTGGTAGTGCCAACAGGGCCCGGATATCTTCTGGGAGCTCATTCCACCACGTACGGGCCAGGATGGAGACGGCTCTAGCCCTGCTTGAGGTCAGACATGATTCCTTGAGGCCAGGGCTCACCAGCCTATTGGAAGTGACAGAACGTAGAGCTCTTTGTGGGGCATATACAGAGAGGTGGTCCCTCATGAACACTGGGCCCAGCCCACATAAGGTCCTAAAGGTAAGTACCCGGACCTTAAGCCTGATCTGGGGTTCAGCTAGTAGCCAGTGCAGCTGTTTGAACATGGGCCAGATATGGGATCTCCAGTTTTTGTAGGGACCCTGGCTGCTGTTCTCAGAACCAGTTGTAGTTTCTGGGTCAGTAATATGGGTAGGCCTGCATAGATCAAGTTAAAGAAATCCAGTCTGGAAGTGACTCATATGAATCATTGTGGCTAGGTGTTCTGGGGCCAAGTAGGGTGCTGGTAATTTGGCTTGGTGCAAGTGGTAGAATGCTAACCAGGTCCGAGCCAGACCTGGAGAAATGTTCATCCCCTCCTCAAAGCCTGCTTTAATTAGGCTCTACTCCCAAATTTCCAGGAATTTCCCAACCTAGTGTTGGCATTCCTAGTTACAGGTGATTTTCAAATGCCTTGCCCCCTTTATGCCCCGCCCCTCATCAGGAAGTAGAAACCAGTGGGCTGGAAGCACCACCACTTTGCTGTTGTTGTTACTACCATAGAATCATAGAGTTGGAAGGGGCCATACAGGCCATCTAGTCCAACCCTCTGCTCAACGCAGGATTAGCCCTAAGCATCCTAAAGCATCCTAAATACACTCCCCCATTAACCAACCCAGGTCCTAGAGTTTCTTCCCTCAACTGGGTTTGTTAGGAGAAACAACTTTTGTATTGACAGTATGTTTTGCAAACAATGGGAGGTTAGAAATGTTAGCCACTCTTGTGTTCATTATTCTGAAGGCGTCACCAGTATTTCTGATACCCCCATAAATTAAAAAACTAGCTACATCAGAAAAGGTAATTTCAGTACTTTTTGTATACATATTAAAATGCAAGACTAATTTACACATTTTGAATATGAATTCAAATATACAGTTTTTCCCCTAGTAATACCTGGATTTCATGTCATCTTCTCTTAGCCTATGCTTGAAAAAAGATCCACACAAGGTCCTAGAGCTCGGCTTTGATGTTGTGAGACCCAGTGTTCCATGCAGAATTCTGTGCTTAATGGGAAATACTAAAAACCCCAATGCTATTTCTGTTAAAGCTCATGGCTACTATTCAAAATTTGTGTATGATTTCTTAAAATTCTCTTCTATATTCTGAGATATATTCTCAACTTGGAGTTCTTAATACAACCAGAATTTAACTACTGGGTTATATAAAGCAGTGGTCCCCAACCTTCTTGACCGGGGACCGGTCAACGCTTGACAATTTTACTGAGGCCCGAGGGGGGGTAGTCTTTTGCCGTGGGACGTCACCGCTGCCGCCTGAGCCCCTGCTAAGCTTGCTTTCCCACCGGCACCCCTGACTTCCCGCCGCCCATTGGGAGGGGGTGCTGCCAGCAGCAGCTGTGCAGTGCCATACTGATGGGGAGCCCCAGCCATGGCAGCGACTGGAGAGCACCAAAGGTGAGCTGGTGGTAGAGTGGCAGGGCAGCCCCCGAGGCAGCAGCCAGGGAGCAGGATGAGGAGAAGCTGTGGCCCAGTACTGACTGATCTACGGACCAGTACTAGTCAGCGGACTGGGGGTTGAGGACCACTGATATAAAGGATTGATTGATTGAAGAGGGAGGAGTCTGGTAGGATTTGGAGTAGGCACCTAAGTTGCAGTTTTACACATTGTAGGACACAGGTGAACAACAAATGTCCTGCTGAAATGTATGCAGTATGGATGTTATTACTATTCTGTCTTTTCAATCAGAACTCATACTTCTCATTTAGAAAGCAGAATAGTAATACATTCCAGAAACTGAGACCACCATGGTTTTCAATTTTAACATAATGGTCTTGATAGTGATTCAGTTTTTCTTAGATACCGTACATGGAATTTACTTGCTTTAGAAGGCCTCATAATAACTTCAGCTAGTTTATGAGGTTCCTGCATGACATCAGAGGTATGCTATGCTTAAATCTGCCAGGGATCAAATGCAGACATTAAATTTTTATAGGGTATTTTAAATTTAATAGTCAATTCCTATCTGTAAAAGTGAAAGAAAATATACTGTTATAGATCCATGACTAGTAGAAACCACAGGTACTCTTTGTAGTACTGCTGTTCTCACAGACAAATGGCTGCCTTAGCTGTGTCCAGGATCCACAATTCTTTTCCAGTCTGTGAAGCTGCATTATGAAGTTTAAAACTTTTAGTAATACACAGCAAAGGTCTAGGAACATATATAAATGGGGTTATCATGCAGCTGTGTTGCCTACTTTGCCTCAAACTCAGTATGGTACTAGAGTGTAGATGTTTGGAAAGTGATGCCAGTAGAGGGGCAAAAATCCTTCCATTATATCAGGAAAGAACAGCTGGCAACTTTATGTATAGTTACCAGCACCCATAGCACAAATATATCCCTAACACTATTTCGCTCCATAATATATTTGGGAAACAGCTTCCTGAGAGGAGACTGTCCAGGGCCCTGTGCATCCAGGTCCACCCTGATTGGCCCTCCCCCTCCAGTTCCTTGTGGCTGTGGCCTCCATTGTCGCCCACGAGGAGACAGGCAGTGACAGGGCTTTGCGGCCCACAGGTACGCTCCTGCTGGGAGGGAGTGGGGGGGGGAGTTGGCAGCCTCCCTGCGGGCTGCAAAGCCCTGTCACCACCAGGGGGCAGCTTTCCACTCCCTGTAGCCCACTTTGTTGGCCAAAGGGAGCCGCAGCTACCCTCTCATGCCCTTCTCCCTGCTGCCCCTTTCAAAGCCTATTTTAAAAATGGGCTTTGATACTAGTTTTCTGAATAAAAGGTCTTCAGGTTTTTTAGGTTTACTTTATATGAAATGTGTTTCATTGTACTTCTCACTAAGCTCTCCATTACAGATGAATATTTAACTGGAATGAGCATATTTGCAGCAGTATTAAGTGTGCTGTTGATAAGATGAGAACAGAGTTAGATTCTAAATAGCATTACATACTTACTTACATTACTTAACAGTGTAATTGTCCCAAATAAAATAAAAAGAAAAGAGGATTGTAAGGAATGTGGATATAAGAGCTGAATGAAGTTAGCATACGTAGTGAGATAAGAAACCAATATCATTGTTGAGTCCTGGGGATTCCATTATTTTGAGTGTTGTAATAAGTTGCATTTCTGCAGTCTCCCTTTCTAGTCTGTTCTTGAGCCTCAGGGGAGGGTGGTATATAAATGTAATAAAATAAAATAAATAAATTTCTTTGCCATAAAACTGCTACTTTGAGGTCCCTTATTGAATGTCTTGGAAGACTGAAGTGTTCCCCTACAGTTTTCTCAGTCCTGTGATTTTTGATCTCAGAAATGCTCATTTATTCCTTGGCAGAGGGTTTGACCAGTTGTCCTGTGCAGAGGGGCCTTGTTGGCATTTAATGGTATATGCAAAGTTAGAGGATGAACATGTGAATAAGCCTTTGATGGTGTAGGTGATGTTATTAAGTCCATTGAATGTGTTATTGGAGTGTGTGTGGCAGCAAAGTTGGCATCTGGGTTTGTTGCAAGCTCTAGTACCAGTGTCCATGTTCAAATTAGATGTTGCATTGTTGTAGGTGAGGAGTTGTTTGAGATTGGGACGTTGTCTGTGCCTCCCAGAACTTGGGAAAGAGAACTGCCGTTTTCCAGTAGAGGTTATAAGTCATTGATTATGCAGTAAACTGTTTTGAGTTGAGAGCTATATGTAACCACTAGTAGTATTCTATTATTGTCTCTTATGGGCCCGGTCTTCCAACAGGTTTTCTCTAAGTATCCTTCTGGCTTTGTCAGTTTGTTTCTTGACCTCATTGGGTTTGTTGTTCATCCTTCAGGTGAGAATCTCTGTCTGTGGGATTGGAGCAGATGTGGTAGAGCTAGGCAGTATACAATTGATTGTTTGATATGTTTAGGATGGTAGCTAGAGGCATGCAGGTACGTTTGTCAGTGAGTAGGTTTTCAGTATAATGTAGTCTCAGGTATAAATACTATCATCAAGGGAATATCTGGCTATATGGACTCTATTCTAAGACCTTATGCCATCAACGCTCCTAATTATGTTTGCAACACCATAGACTTTCTGAGGAAAACAATCTTTGAACAACCTACCAGATAATACTATTTTAGCCACCATGGATTTGGGATCCCTGTATACCAACATCCCACACAAAGATGGATTACAAGTCATAAGGAATACAATTTCTAACAACACCACAGCTAACTCAGCCACCAAACTGTGCCATTTTGTTCTCACCCATAACCATCCTTAACACGCCCGTGGTGCGGGCGCCGCGGACTAAATAAAGCTCTAAGCGCTTTGGGGGAGGAGGTAGGGCGGGCTTTGTCCGTGATGAGGAAGGGTCCTGATTGGCCCCTTCCTCCGGCCCAGCCGATTCCCACCCTTCCAACAAGGAAGCAACTGTGAGCCGCGCAGAGCGCGGCTCGCAGTTGCTTCCTTGCCGGCGCCCTGACGCGTCGGGAGGCGCAAAGCACCTCCGACGCGTCAGGCCGCTGGGCAGGGAGCTGCCGGGGGCTCCCTGCCCGGCCGCCTGACGCGGCCAGAGGCGCAAAGCACCTCTCGTTGCGTCAGGCCGCCGGCCGAGGCAGCCCCTGGCAGCCGCGCTCTGCGCGACTGCCGGGGGCTGCCTGCCCTAGCGCCCACTGCATTAGTTGCAGCGGGCTTGATTACTAGTAACTTCATATTTGGCAACAACTTGTTCCTTCAGATTAATAGTATCACCATGGGCACCCGCATGGGCCCTCAATATGAACATCTTCATGGCACACTTGAAGCAATGCTTTCTAAACGCCCACCTGCTCACACCTCTCTTATACCTGCAATTCATTGATGACATTTTAATCATCTAGACACAGGGTAAAGAATCTCTGGATACTTCCTACCAGGCATACAATAACTTTCACCTCACTATCAAAATGACAATGAACCAGTCTATGCAAGAAATACATTTTCTGGACACTACTGTGAAAATAAACAACAGATGCCTAGAGATTTTTTAACTCAGGGTTGGCACCGCTTCCCCCAAATTCTCCATTTTTGGGAGACTGGAGAAGCCTAAGACTTCTCATGCTTTCTCCTGGCTATGGGATTTTTCATTGCTTGCCTCCTCCCTCCCTCCCTCCCTCCCTCTCCCCCATCTGTCTTTCTCCCCAGTGAGGACCCAAAATGGTTTTTATGAATGATGTTTTTCCCAGACTAAAATATGGCTGCTGCATAACAAAAAAAGAAGTGTAGGCAATATAGTTTTTTTAAAAAAAAATTCAGTAGACATAACACCAGGAATGAGGTGTATGTTTATATGTGTGGGAGGGCCTGGGAGCCAAGGGGGTGGCAGCCCAAAAAAGTTTGCTAATAAATTGCAAACAAAACACATTTGGGGCCATAAAATCAAATTCTAAAATGCTGTTTCTGAAACTGCCCTTAGGCCTGGGCATAACAAGGAACCCTTTAGTGAAACCCTTAGGTGAAAACAAGTGTTTTGGAAAGTAAGGCAGATGCCAGCCAAGTCTCAAAAGGCTGTTCAAAACATATGGACTGCCAGGTGCTATCTTCTCTGACAATAGAACCTAATTGACACCAGATCATGTCAGTCCCTTTGTGTTTGGCAGCAATTGTCCAGGCTGAGTGGATTTTCTCAGAATTTTCCAGTCTATTTAACTGACTGATCTAACATGGCTTCTGGCCCCATTGTTGGATCTCCTGATAGCACCTGGCTTTGGGCCACTGAGTGACTGGATATTTGTGGGTGATTTAAGATCAGGCCAGTAGCCCATCCAGCCCAACACTCACGCATTGGCTAAAACCAAGGTACCATCCGGAGATCCACCAGGGGGGCTAGACCTCCAGAAGCTCTCCCACAGCATCACTGCCCCAGGCTAGTGTCCCATCTATATCACTCATATGTTTATCCAATCCCTTCTTGAAGCTATCTATGCTTGTAGTCACCACCAGTTTATGTGGTAGTGAATTTTCACTTTTTAGTTTCTTTTTTGGGGGGGTAAAGAAATTCTTCCTTTTATCATAATCTTTCAGTTAAGGAGTATAGCTGAACTTTTTATAAAATGGATGGCAGATGTATTGTGTACCCCCTGGCCTGACTGAGGACCAGCCAAAGAATACTGGTACTGCCCCAGATGGAGTCAGGTATGGCAATAGTAGTTTGGCTTGACGAAGATGGGGAAATGCCAGCCAAGCTACTCTCATGACCTGGGCTTCCATAGTTAGGAAGGAATCCAGAGTCACTCCCAGATTTGTGACAGTTTGTGAAGCCACAAGCTCCACTCCGTCAAGACTGGGGGTGCGTGCTTCCTCATCAGGCCCTTTCCTTCCCAGCCACAGGACCTCCATCTTCAAAGGGTTCAACCTCAGACAAATTTGCCTGAGCTATTCCATCACAGCCTCCAGATACCTAGTCAGTGACTCAACGGGTGTATTCGGCTGGCCATGCATCAACAAGTAGGGTTGGGTTGTTGACACCCAAGCCCATAATCTCCGAACAGCTGTTCTAGAGATCACATAAAGATATTAAACAACGTTGGGGAGAGGCTCGCCCCCTGTGGAAGCCCATTCGGGAGGCTACAGTGCCGAGGAGCTGTGGCCAATATATTCAATATATTATCTTTATACAGCTGTTGCTGTACAAACATAAAAGGCCTAAGTGGGCGGAGAGTGGGCGGGGCTGGTCCGGGTGCCCCAATTGGGCCCTCACCAGGACAGACCAGAGTTCCAGCCAGTTGGAAGGCACAAAGCCATAGTTCTGACAGGGCCCGCCCGCTCAGCCCAGCCAGGGGCAATCTGGAGACATCGCTGCCAATCTACCCCTGACCACCGCAGGGAGAGGAGGTCACTAGAGCTGCCAAGCGGGATGAGAACGGAGGTTTGGACAGGCTGTGCCAGCCCTTTTCGCCCCAAACCTGTCCTAACTGCTGTGTCCAACTGTAATTTCCTTCACTTTGCCTCAGAACCATGACAGAGCTGGCAGGAGGCTGGTGAGTGATCTCCCTCTTTCCCCCCTCTCTTCAGGCCTGCTGCGAAGGAGCCTCTGACAGCCCCTGACTGAGAAGAGGGAGCAATGCCAGGGAGTCTGAGGGCATGGGTGTGAGCATTCCTTTTGAGGGCGGGGGGAACTTTCCCATTCTGCCAAACAGTTGGCTGAAAGGGAGACCACAGAAAAGCCCCTTCTCACTTAAAATACTGCCCTGGCTGGGGATTAGACACAGCCAAGCCACATGTAACTCTCTGCAACTCTCTGCAGATTTGAGGCTACTGCACAGTGTTATTCTGCAGATGAAACTGGATGCTGTTGGCGGAGGTTCTTTTGTCTCCTGTTTTATCTACACAACAACCCTGTGCAGTAGGCCTCAAGTCTTTCAATTCAACAACAACCTGTGTGGGAGGCCTTAAATGTTTCTTCTCTACCACAACCCTATCTGAAGTAGCCTTTTCTGCCTGGGGAGCTGAAATTTATACTCTGTAGATGAGCTGTAATTCCAGGAATTCTCCAGGACCCACCTGGAGGTTGGCTACCCCTGTGTTGAAAATATTCCTGGAGGTTTGGAGGTGGGACTTCAAAATCATACAATGCCTCAGAGTCCAGCCTTCAAAAAAGCCATTTTTGCCTGCAGTTGGGAGGGGGTGGTGCAGGAGTGTCTCTCCTGGGCTTTGGGCTATGGCCAGCCCTTACCAGCAACTGTTTGTATTCTGGGGTGCAGACAGACCAGCATCAGTCCTGTCAGTCTGGAAAGTCAAACTCATCAAGTTTGCAGATGACACCAAATTGGGAGGACTGGCAAATACTCCGGAAGATAGAGACAGAGTTCAACGAGATCTGAACATAATGGAAAAATGGGCAAATGAGAACAAGATGCAATTTAATAAAGATAAGTGTAAAGTTCTGCATCTGGGTCAGAAAAATGAAAAGCATGCCTACTGGATGGGGGATACACTTCTAGGTAACACTGTGTGTGAACGAGATCTTGGAGTACTTGTGGATTGTAAACTAAATATGAGCAGGCAGTGTGATGCAGCGGAAAAAAAGGCAAATGCCATTTTGGGCTGTATCAACAGAGGCATCACATCAAAATCACAAGATGTCATAGTCCCATTGTATACGGCACTGGTCAGACCACACTTGGAGTACTGTGTGCAGTTCTGGAGGCCTCACTTCAAGAAGGACGTAGATAAAATTGAAAGGGTACAGAGGAGAGCAACGAAGATGATCTGGGGCCAAGGGACCAAGCCCTATGAAGATAGGTTGAGGGACTTGGGAATGTTCAGCCTGGAGAAAAGGAGGTTGAGAGGGGACATGATAGCCCTCTTTAAGTATTTGAAAGGTTGTCACTTGGAGGAGGGCAGGATGCTGTTTCTGTTGGCTGCAGAGGAGAGGACACGCAGTAATGGGTTTAAACTTCAAGTACAACGATATAGGCTAGATATCAGGAAAAAGTTTTTCACAGTCAGAGTAGTTCAGCAGTGGAATAGGCTGCCTAAGGAGGTAGTGAGCTCCCCCTCACTGGCAGTCTTCAAGCAAAGGTTGGATGCACACTTTTCTTGGATGCTTTAGGATGCTTAGGGCTAATCCTGCGTTGAGCAGGGGGTTGGACTAGATGGCCTGTATGGCCCCTTCCAACTCTATGATTCTATGATTCTATGAAAGTGCAGGAAGATCTAAATAAATATTTACAGCCTGAAACTGTAAATAGTGAACAAGTAAATGGCTGGAGACACATGGGAACTGACTTGATTTTTCCAACCTTGGCCTGACAAATATAAAACCAGTATAAGAAACCTTACTAAAGTCAAGACCGCTGTGCAGAGAGACATCCTCTTAGGGTTGCCAGCTTCCGTGTGAGGCTCTCTACCCCACCTCCCTCATGGGGAGTCTGCTATGGGGAGAGGAAGGGAAGACTATTGGAAACTGCTTTGAATCACCTGAGGTCTCTGGGTCACTGTGGTCCATTCCCAGTTCTCTCAGACCTCTCACAGCCCCACATCTCTTACAGGTTGTCTGTTGTGGGGAGATGAAGGGAAAGGTGTTTGTAAACCACTTTGAGACTCCTTTGGGTAGTAAACAACAGGGTACAAAAATCCAGCTCTTCTAAGGAGCAACCATGAAAGAAGCATGTGGGCACATAACATTTTATCAACAGTGAGAAAATGGAGACAGAAGGAACAGGGTGGACACCTGTGTACTGTGACTACCCCATGTGTACTAGGGCAGTGGGACATTTCGGCATATGTGGCCTAATTCACACATGAAGGGAAATGATGCAGAACTGGGAGGAATTGGTTGCCATGTAATCTTCCGCACTCCAAACCACAGGTTCTTGACACCCATATCTCTACACTCATGGCCTCATTTTCTTGCCACGCTACCACAACCTCCCACACAACACACATTCAACCCCATGCCCTTACAGATTGGACAACTCCTCCCCTTCTTCTTCCCACTGCCAACCTCTAGCACCCCTTGTATTCTTGGGCCTTTCCATACGCTATGGCGGGACCGGGTTGCCACTGCCTGCTCCCCGGCTCTGTGTAGCCCGCAGGGGCTTGCGGGGTCCCTGTAGGGACCCCGTAGGTCAAGACCGAGTGGGCCAAAAGGGCCGGCACTGTCCATTATGCAGAGCACTGGCCCGCCTCAGCCCCTGCCACTGCCCAGCATATCCAGGAAGCTGCAGAAGTTCTTGCGTCTGCATAACGCGGGCCTTCCATAGCCTTGGGCCAAAACACGCCTGCAGCGTGGCAGCGGCGAACATTATCGGGGATTTTCTCTGAAACCCTGCCACCAGTAGCGCGGGCATTATGGCCCATGCATAACGGGTCTCAGTGCAGTGGCCATGTACAAAGGTCAACTGGGGTTAGATAAAGAAATGTGTAGCTGGATCACCAGTTGGCAAGAACTAGTGATGCTCCAGCAGCAGGACACACTCAGTGACTATAACAGAATGCAGACCAAAAAGAGCAAAGCCTGCTAAGACATCAAGTACCATCAGGTCAGTGCATCAGGTCAGTGCATCACCTTGCAGGTAGAGTCTGTCCTTGATGTCTTAAAGACTGTGTGAGCTAAAGGGAGAAGTGTAATATATTTAGTGTGTTCAGATTGTGATACCAGTTTCTTAGCAAGAGCAGTCATTTTCCACTTCCTGTTCACTTTGGCTTTTGCTAGCAGCCAGATCCATTCAGAGTTTCCTCCTGATGTTCATTCTGTGGTTATAATAATAGTTGGCTATGTAATTTCTGTGTGGCCTCCTTTTCATGATGCACTACAGTACTGTTGATAATTTTTGAACTTAAAAATAAAGTACTTCAGAAAGGAATATTTGATGGTGGGCTTTTGGGGTTTTGTAAAATTCCTACCCTGCTAGTGTTGAGCTGAAAATGAAATGGCTATGAAGCCTGCTTAACTGATTCCTCCCCCACTCTATTCAAGATTTCTTAAGAGTGAGGAATTTGCACCCTTTTGGCTCAGGTTGCAGAGCCTCTTGGTCAACCAAGGGAAGTGAGAGGTCACAGCTATTAATTGCCTAAGACTTCCTCAGGCATTTATAACTTTTCCTCTGCCAGTCATTAGATTTTTAGGGCTCTCCAAAATCCTAATTTACCTTGCAACATAAATAATGCAAATGCCTCTGAAATACCTAAGAGCATGGCGGTGCGTGTGTTCCAAAAAATTGGCAGCCAGATGAAAAGTGTATGTGTACCGGATGCAGCCTATTGTGCATGCCTAAATAATCATCGGAATATTGCTTCCATGATGCTGATCTCTGGGTTAGAAAGCTGGAACTGGGTTCAAGACTTGGCTTTGAGCTGGGAGGGTTGCATGTCCTTAGCCATGTAATTATCAGGAAACCATCTTTAAACTATGGAGTAGCTAAGATGGCTGCATATTATTGCCTACCTTGCAGGGCTGTTATGAAGGGGAAAATGTTATTACAACATTCGATATAAGTCATTGCACATGACATAAGACTTTTAACTAGCTCACTTTCCATATGCTAGAGCAGTGGTCCCCAACGCCCGGTCTGCGGCCCGGTGCCGGGTCATGAGCGTCTCAGCAGCGGGCCGCGGCTCCCTCTCCTCGCC
This sequence comes from Paroedura picta, assembly GCF_049243985.1. Classification (NCBI taxonomy): domain Eukaryota; kingdom Metazoa; phylum Chordata; class Lepidosauria; order Squamata; family Gekkonidae; genus Paroedura; species Paroedura picta. The sequence continues at coordinate 125,918,396 of NC_135369.1, read as the reverse complement.
CCCCCCCAGCGAGAAGGTCATCAGGCCGCGAGCAAGCTGCTGATTAGCTTGCGGCCTGGCAAGCTTCTTGCTGGGGGGGGGAGAGGGAAGCGTGGCCGCCTCCGGCACAAATGTGCATGTGTGGCAGGTCCACACGTGCATGTTTGCGGCCCCGCTGGGCGCAAACGTGCATGCGCGTTTGCGTGGGGCCCTGGTCGCCCTCTCCCCCCACCCCTTGGCAGTGGTCCGCATCTGGAATAAGGTTGCAGACCGTTCTGCTAGAGTGAAAAGTACCATTAGAAACCACTTTTATTTCTGTGGAAAAGCTATAAGTGTGAGCTTATTGCTGCCATTGTAATTGGACTTGAAATGTGTAACTTGACTGGATCATGTCCACTGTTCATAATTACAGTTGGAAACACCATCTCATGCTGAAGAAGCATAAATGTTTACCTTTCTCTCCCTTTTACTATTTGTATTTACATTTACTAATGAAGAATCAAATAGCAGCCTTTGTTTGAAACAAACACTCAATGTTTTTTTCTTATCTCTGCATCTCAAACATACCCTTGGTGCAAAACTTTTTCTGCCTGGATACAGGATATGAGAAGCCTTAGAAACATGGCTTGGAAGGCCAAGTGGTTTTCTTTTCTTTTGTCTTTCCTGTTCTTCCCCTGCATTTTATGTTTAAAATGACAGCCCAAGGAAAGCCAACTTTCTAAAGCAATGGAAATGATGAATTAATGTCACAGCCATACTCTTTGACTAGTGCTGGCTTTAGATAAAATGCCTGAATAATTGCTCTTGCAGTGAGTCTGGGGAAGATGCAGTTTCACATTTTCTTTGGGGGGGAAAAACGTGGATGCGTTCAAAAGGTTAAAGTGGGGCCTCAGTTAAGATTAACTCTTAGACCCATTATATCTCTTTGGCATGCAGACTACACCCATGAGTGGCCCTCTACAGCTAATACCATTCTTTTGTTTCCTTTGCTGCAAAGATTTTTTTAAATATCCCCTCCCCCCCAAAAAAGAAAACAGATCTTTCCCTTTCAGTGCTTCCAGTCATGTGACTTCCCTTTTTTTTCTTGTGAGTCATGGCTAGAGGTTGAAGGTGAATGAGAGAATGATTTAGAGTTCAAAAATCTTATTTGGACATTTACAACAAATTTTGGGCTGAAACAGCGCTTAATTGAATTCGTAACACAGGACACAAGACACATGCTTAGCTTTTATTGATGTCTATTTTGAAATTGTAGCACATTCTCACTGTGTCTTTAATAAGGCTTAAGCTGCAGAACTCAATAAGGAATTGAAAGGGGAGGGGGGAAGTCCAATCCAAATAATTGCAAGTCTCTCAAGTATGCACTTTAGTGTGGGGGTAGGCAGGGAGGCCAGAGGAGAAATGTTTCCTGTTCTGGATACCTTTTGAGGTGGCTGAATGCAACCATATTTCCTCAAAATGTGCATGGCTGTTGAAGTGGGGGAAGGGCACTGACCCACCCACCTAGCTGCTGCTGCTGAGGGTGGTTGGCAATGGCTTTTGTGTCACGATGAATTCTGATGATCAACACATTTGAATGGCAGCATAGTAGCTGCTGGATCCTATTGAAAGAGAATGCTTAAACACAGATGCATGCAGACATCCAGAGTGTTTTATGTGTTTCCAAGCAAGATGGTACGTGTGGTTGCATTAAAATATTTCAGTATATCAGTTTGTTTTAGCCAAACACTTTGAATTCTTTGTTTCTTAATTCTTTTGTTATGTTTCTTAATTCTTTTTCTTTGTTTCTTAATTCTTAATTTTTTTTTTGTTTGGGATATGTTATGGATTTCAGTGTTATAATGTTTTATTGAATTATTATATTATGGTTGTCAGGTGGGATCTTTAATACAACCTTTTTTCTTTTGGCTTTGCTTGTTTTGATTTTGTGTGGCTTATCTTGCATGATAAAGGCTAATTGGATTGATTAATGATGAGACAGCCTGAGTGTCTAAACATTTGCTTTTGATTGAGCAGTAGCTAACAAGAGATTGCTGATTATTATTTTCAGATCTAAATATTTGTGGAGTATATTATAATCAATGCTCTGCTTTTCCTTGCAAGGACAATCCCTGTGCAGAAACTTGTTCATCTGCATAAAATGCCCTACTGGATCTGGGCCTGTTTACTTACCAAAGAAAATATTTCTGGTACTATCTTTACTGATAGGGCTGATCCTCTCTTAGTGAGGGCATTGAATCAAGGCATGCACTCCCTCTGTGCTAAACCTGTTAGAAATGACCATTTCAGTCATGCTAGGAAAAGAGGGAGAAGATTCTTGTTGCCTGTTTCCAGACTAGAGTTATGTTTTGGAGAGTAACTTTTAAAATTTTGGGATTTTTTAAAAAGACATTTTAAGAGCTCCCAAAATGTTTTGTTGTTGTGAAATGAGATATATCTTAATTGTTATAGCTGGGTTAGAAATTTCTCAGGGTGTATATGTGTGTGAGAGAGAAATGGTGAGTAGTTAGTTCAGATACTATGTTTCTCAAACAGAGCCCACCAGAATACTATAATGTTTTCACTGGATCTGTTCAGTGAGTCAATCAGTCCAATCATGATCACATCTTTATATCAAAAACAGCACTGTGGTACCTTAAATATTAAATTTTGT